>NC_143046.1:50001666-50334722 GCF_057628025.1 Oncorhynchus mykiss | reverse complement strand
GGCAAGACGCTTCATCACAACCTTCTCATCCATTTTGCTGCATGTGTTACAGTGATGTTCCGTGGTTATAACCAATTTATGAATGCGATTATGATTGGCTCTCCTACGGAGAGACAAATGAGGGATTTCAGTAGCATAACTTTTCAGTAAGAGAAACAACAGGTAAGAAACTAAAATAAAATGGCTGTAATTAGGTATAGCTTCAGCAACTGCCAGCTGGCTGCACTTCCTGCAGCAGTTTAATTTTTGTAAATTATTTTACACAGCCTGACAAGCTCGAGCCCGGCCCAGCCCGAATCTGCCCCGTCGGGTTCGGGCAGAGAATGACAACTCACACACACACACGCACAAGTATATCAGTAATAAAGCACAGCTCTACCTTCTTAACAGCTCTATCAACAAGGCCGTTCCTACAGGCCCTGGTTTTGTCACACCTGGACTACTGTACAGTCATGTGGTCAGGTGCCACAAAAAATGACTTTTTGGCTCAGAACAGGGCAGCACGGCTGGCCCTTGGATGTACACAGAGAGCTAATATTAATAATGTGCATGTCAATCTCTCTTGGCTCAAAGTGGAGGAGAGATTGACTTCATTACTACTTGTTTTTATGAGAGGTATTGACATGTTGAATGCACCGAGCTGTCTGTTTGAACTGCTGGCGCACAGCTCGGACACCCATGCATTCCCCGGAAGACATGCCACCAGAGGTCTCTTCATAGTCCCCAAGTCCAGAACAGACTATGGGAGGCGCACAGTACCACATAGAGCTATGACTCCATGGAACTCAATTCAACATCAAGTAACCGATGCAAGCAGTGAAATTAGATTTTAAAAAACAGATAAAAAATACACCTTATGGAACAGCGGGGACTGAAGCAACAAACATAGGCACAGACACATGCACACTACACACACATGTACACATGGATTATGTACTGTAAATGTGATAGTGGTAGAGTAGGGGCCTGAGGGCACACAGTGTGTTGTGAAATCTGTGAATGTATTGTAATGTTTTTAAAATTGTATAAACGGCCTTAATTTTGCTGGACCCCAGGAAGACTAGTTGCTGCCTTGGCAGCAGTTAATGGGGATCCATAATAAATAAGAATACAAACACACACACTTTCTCCATCCCACACAGGAATTAGGGACATACTATCAAGATATTTCTCTCCGCCTGCATTGCATTTACTCAGCCAGGTGCTTTCGGGGCAGAGAGGAAGGAGGAGACGTATGCCCACTGTGATCTGAAGACACTGCGACTTGATATTTGAATCCTCCCTTGTGGGGTTCTTGATGCTAGAGGAACTGAGACACAAGGCCATAAGCATCATTCATCATCTCCCACCTCTTAGCAGGAGGAGGTCACTACGGGTGTGTATGTGTGTGAGCCTTCTGGGGGTGTGTTCAATCTGCATAAATTGACTTAGCAGTACTGTCTTACTTCGGAGAGCCGGTGAAGTTGGAATATAGCAACCCACACATACACACACAATTTCTCTCCCCCACACACACACACACACACACACTTTCTCTCTCTCTCTCGCACACAGACACTTTTTGCTGTGCTAGCCGAGTCATACATCTATCGTCGTACACAGCTGTCCTCTGCCGCACCAGTAAATTGATGCTAATGCAGTTAGCTCAGTTGCCTGCCGCTGTCCCAACCTGCTCCCAAACACATTGGAGAGTGGGAAGAGAAGGAGGAAAGGAAGGGGGTGTGATGGAGAAAACATATCTCCGGATCCAATTAGGAAAAAGGTGTTCTTGGGAAATGGGTTTGGAACACCATAAAATCGGTCATATTTCACGACTGACCCATACACTTTCAGATTGCATGAATATTGCAAATATGGTGAGGTTTCCGCTATCGCATGCATATAAAGGTAGTCTCACTCAAGTCCTCCGGCGGTGCCGTTAGGTGAATACATCATCATAGTCAAATACCATTAGTAGGATGATTTCCGTTCGTCGCGTATTACATATGGTATTGAGTATAATGTACTTATGTAAATACTCTACTCTACTACTCTAAGTTTAAATACACCTTACCCAAACACATTTAAACTCTGTTTTTCACAATTCCTAACACTTAATCTAAGTAAAAATGCCCTGTCTTAGGTCAGTTAGGATCATTTTAAGAATGTGAAATGTCAGAATAATAGTAGAGAATTATTTATTTCAGCTTTTATTTCTTTCATCACATTCCCAGTGGGTCAGAAGTTTACATACACTCGTATTTGGTAGCATTGAATTTAAATTGTTTAGATATCCTTTATTCTCTATTTTGGTTAGGTCGGGGTATAACTAGGGTGGGCATTCTAGTTTCTTTATTTCTAGGTTTGCTTGGTATGGTTCCCAATCAGAGGCAGCTGTCTATCGTTGTCTCTGATTAGGGATCATATTTTGGCAGCTTTTTCCCACCTGTTTGCTGTGGGATCTTGTTTGTGTATAGTTGCCTTGAGCACTGCATAGCTTCAAGTTTTTTGTTTTTTGCCGGTTCACATAATAAAGATGATGAACCCAAACCACACTGCATTTTGATCCAGTTCTTACAACAATGTACGTGACAGGGTCAACCATTTCGGGTAGCCTTCCACAAGCATCCCACATTAAGTTGGGTGAATTTTGGCCCATTCCTCTTGACAGTTCTGTAACTTAGTCAGGTTTGTAGGTCTCCTTACTCGCACACGCTTTTTCACTTCTGCCCACAAATTGTCTATAGGACTGAGGTCAGGGTTTGTGAAAAATTACTTGTGTAATGCACAAAGTAGATGTCCTAATTGCTGTTGATGGAGGAGGACCAAGGTGCAGCGTTGCGAGCGTACATTTTCTTTATTTAAGATGACGCCGACAAAAACAATAGACACCACAAACAAACTGTGACGTTGTAGGCTATGTGCCCTAAAAAACATCAACCTCCTACAAAGAAAGGAGGGAAAAAGGGCTACCTAAGTATGGTTCCCAATCAGAGACAACGATAGACAGCTGTCCCTGATTGAGACCCATACCCGGCCAAAACATAGAAATACAAAATCATAGATAACGTAACATAGAATGCCCACCCCAAATCACACCCTGTCCAAACCAAATAGAGACATTAAAAGGCTCTCTAAGGTCAGGGCTTGACATAACTGACTTGCCAAAACAATAGTTTGTTATCAAGAAATTTGTGGAGTGGTTGAAAAACAAGATTTAATGACTCCAACCTAAGTGTATGTAAACTTCTGACTTCAACTGTAGCTACTAGTACTCCTCACAATTGACGTGGTACTGGTAACACATCATAAGTCTTCAAGTTGTCCGTGATGAACAGGAAGCAGTCTGCAGTATCAATGGATAATCATTACTGTCAGATGAATGAAACCAATTCTATTCATCAGGACTGTGGATGTGAAAAGAAAGTGGGAATTTAAGAGTAGAGAGTATAAATGTACACAGAGATTGCCCATAAATAATTAGCAGGCAGCATGTCTTGGTTTGAGGGCAGTGCAGGTTAACTGTCCTGTTGCATAACAACCACATTTTGGAACAGTGCATTCTGACATCACGTGCATAAACTCACGCTGGGGTCGACCGTTAAAGATTTTTGGAACTCACACGTAAAAAGGTCAAGGACAAAAAAAAGGAATTTCTTTGACAATTTTTTTTTTGAATTACCTTAGTTCCCTTTTGCAAACAGAACGCATGTTTTGGAATAATTGTATTCTCTACAAGATTCCTTATATTCACTCTATCATTTACCAATAATGGAAACATTTATGTAATCAATTTATCACTAGCCACTTTATATTATATGTTTATATGTTCGGCCATCACTCATTTATATATTTTTATGTACATATTCGTATTCATTCCTTTACACTTGTGTGTATAAGGTAGTTTTTGTGAAATCGTTAGGTAATATTGTTAGATATTACTGCACTGTCGGAACTAGAAGCATTTCGCTACACTTGCATTAACACCTGCTAACCATGTGTAAGTGACAAATAAAATTTGATTTGATTTGACATTACAATGTTTTTGATCCATCTTCAGTGCTCTCCTATCAAGCCATTAATTAAACGTTAACTGTTTTAAAGTCACCAAAGGCCTCATGTAAAAATCCTGAGCGGTTTCCTTCCTCTCCAGCAACTGAGTTAGGAAGGATGCCTGTATCTTTGTATAGACTGGGTGTATTGACACACCACCCGAAGTGTAATTTATAACTTCACCATGCTCAAAGGGATATTCAATGTCTTCTTTTTTCTACCAATAGATGCCCTTCTTTGCGAGGCATTGGAAAACCTCCCTGGTCTTTATGGTTGAATCAGTTTTTGAAATTCACTGCTCGACAGATAATTGTATGTGTGTGGTACAGCGATGACATAGTCATTCAAAAATCAAATGACTTGATTAGCACATTTTTACTCCTGAACTTATTTAGGTTTGCCATAACAAAATGCTTGTATACTTATTCACTCATGACATTTCAGCTTTAGATTTTATACATTTTATAAGAATTTCAAAAAACATAATTCCACTTTGACATTATGGAGTATTGTGGGTTGTCCATTGACAAACAATCTCAATTTGATCTTTTTTATATTCAGGCTGAAACACAACAAAATGTGGAAGAAGTCAAGGGGTGCGGATACTTTCTGAAGTTAAATATGTAGTGTAAATATACCATTTCGCAAATGTCTTTGTATCCATCGGGCTTTCGTCAAAAGTAACACACTATCTATGGAATAGAGTGCCATTTGGGATGCATCCAGGGTTCTTTGATCGTGAAGAGAACTGTTTGCCAATCTAACAACACATCAAGTGAAGTCGGATTGAAGCGGACCGTCTGTATGGAGTCGAAGTGCTATTTAATATTTGCATTACCCACCGGGGCTGAAATGTTATTTCAACACTTCTGCCAAAGGCCAACCTTTATGAGGCAGTGAAGTGGTCCAAAGTTGGACAAGATTATCCACACAATGCTTTATAAAAATGTAAAATGACAGTGGCTTCTTACCCTTTTCACACAATCGTACTGAACCGAACTGTAAAGACTAAATTATGTTTCAAGCCAGAGGCTAATCAAATCAAATTGTATTTGTCACATGCGCTGAATACTACATACCTTACAGTAGAATGCTTACTTTCAGGCTCTAACCAACAATGCAGTAAAAAATGAGAAATATGTAAAGAGCAACAGTAAAATAGCGAGGCTATATACAGGGGGTAACGGTACAGAGTTAATGTGCGGGGGCACCGGTTAGTTGAAGTAATTGAGGTAGTATGTACATGTAGGTAGAGTTATTAAAGTGACTATGCATAGATGATAAGAGAGTGTCAGCAGTGTAAATGGGGGGGGGGGGGGATAGTCTGCAGTAGCCAATTGATTAGATGTTCAGGAGTCTTATGGCTTGGTGGTAGAAGCTGTTTAGAAGCCTCTTGGACCTAGACTTGCTGCTCCGGTACCGCTTGCCATTCGGTAGCAGAGAGAACAGTCTATGACTAGGGTGGCTGGAGTCTGACAATTTTTAGGGCCTTTCTCTGACACCGCCTGGTATAGAGCCTGGATGGCAGGAAGCTTGGCCCCGGTGATGTACTGGGCCGTACGCACTACCCTCTGTAGTGCCTTGTGGTTGGAGGCCGAGCAGTTGCCATACCAGGCAGTGATGCAACCGCTCTCGATGGTGCAGCTGTCTAACCTTTTGAGGATCTGAGGACCTATGACAAACCTTTTCAGTCTCCAGAGGGGGAATAGGTTTTTTCGTGCCCTCTTTACGACTGTCTTGGTGTTCTTGGACCATGTTAGTTTGTTGGTGATGTGAACACCAAGGAACTTGAAGCTCTTAACCTGCTCCACTACAGCCCCATCGATGAGAATGGGGGCGTGCTCGGTCCAGTTTTTCCTGTAATCTACAACCATCTCCTTTGTCTTGATCATGTTACGGGAAAGGTTGTTGTCCTGGCACCACATTGCCAGGTCTCTGACCTCCTCCCTATAGCCTGTCTCGTCGTTACCACTGTTGTTTCATCTGCAAACTTAATGATGGTGTTGGAGTCGTGCCTGGCCGTGCAGTAATGAGTGAACAGGGAGTACAGGAGAGGACTAGGCACGCACCCCTGAGGGGCCCCTGTGTTGAGGATCAGTGTGGCGGATGTGTTGTTACCTACGATCACCAGCTGGGGGCGGCCCGTCGCAGTCTAGGATCCAGTTGCAGAGGGAGGTGTTTAGTCCCAGGTTCTTTAGCTTAGTGATGAGCTTTGAGAGCACTATGGTGTTGAACTCTGAGCTGTAGTCAATGAATAGCATTCTTACATAGTTGTTCCTTTTGTCCAGGTGGGAAAGGGTAGTGTGTAGTGCAAAAGAGATTGCATCATCTGTGGATCTGTTAGAGCCGTATGCAAATTGGAGTGGGTTTAGGGATTCTGGGATAATGGTGTTGATGTGAGCCATGAACAGCCTTTCAAAGCAATTAATGGCTACAGACGTGAGTGCTATGGGTTGGTAGTCGTTTAGGCAGGTTGCCTTAGTGTTCTTGGGCACAGAGACTATAGTGGTCTGCTTGAAACATGTTGGTATTACAGACTCAAACAGGGAGAGGTTGAAAATGTCTGATGATACTTGCCAGTTGGTCAGCACATGCTCATAAATCCGTTTGGCCCTGCGGCCTTGGGAATGTTGACCTGTTTAAAAGTCTTACTCACATCTGCTGCGGAGAGCTTGATCACACATTCATCTGGAACAGCTGATGCTCTCGTGCATGTTTGTGTTACTTGCCTTGAAAGCGAGCATTGAAGTAGTTTAGCTCGTCTGGTAGGCTCATGTCACTAGGCAGCTCTCGGCTGTGCTTCCGTTTGTAGTCTGTAATAGTTTGTAAGCCCTGCCACATCTGACGAGCGTTGGAGCCAGTGTAGTACGACTTGAACTAAGTCCTGTATTGAAGCTTTGCCTGTTTGATGTTTCGTCAGAGGGAATATCGGGATTTCTTATAAGCTTCCGGGTCCCGCTTCTTGAAATCGGCAGCTCTACCTTTTATCTCAGTGAGGATGTTGCCTGTAATCCATGGCTTCTGGTTGGGGTATGTACGTACTGTCACTTGATGAAGCCTGTGACTGATGTGGTGTACTCCTCAATGCCATCAGAAGAATCAGAACATGTTCCTGTCTGTGCTAGCAAAAAAGTCCTGTAGCTTAGCATCTGCTTCATCTGACACTTTTTTATTGACCGAGTCACTGGTGGAGGATAGAATTATGGTCAACTGGAGGGCTAGGGAGAGCTTCGTACGCATCTCTGTGTGGAGTAAAGGTGGTCTAGAGTTTTTTTCCCCTCTGGTTGCACAGTTAACATTCTGGTGGAAATTTGGTAAAACGGATTTGTGTCCCTGCATTAAAGTCCCCGGCCACTAGGAGTGCCGCCTCTGGATGAGAGTTTTCCTGTTTGCTTTTGGAGGTATACAGCTCATTGAGTGTGGCCTTAGTGCCAGCATCGGTCTGTGGTGGTATGTAGGCAGCTACGAAAAATACAGATAAATTCTCTAGGTAGATAGTGTGGTCTACAGCTTATCATGAGAAACCTCGAGACTTCGTTTGATGTTTGACCCCTTGTCTTACCAGAGGCTGCTGTTCTATCCTGCCATCGTTCAGCCACGACTCGGTGAAACATAAAATATAATTGTTTTTAATGTCCCGTTGGTAGTTTAATGTTGCTCGTAGGTCATTGATTTTTTTCTCCAATGATTGCCAGTAGAACGGATGGCAGTGGGGGATTACTAGCTCGCCTTCAAATTCTCAGAAGGCTTCCCTTTTCCTCCATCTTCTCTTCACGCATGGGCATGGGCATGTTCCTGGGTAAGCTTCTACCAATTCGTGGTGAGTAATCGCTGATCTGATGTCCAGAAGATCTTTTCAGTCATAAGAGACGGTAGCAGCAATATGTACAAAATAAGTTACAAAAATAAGTTACAAACAACGCAAACAAACAAAATAACACAGTTGGTTAGGAGCACGTTAAAACTTCAGCCATCCTCTCCTGCGCCAAAGGTGGTATATAATGACATGATAACTGAGTCACCCTGTTGTTTCCCCCCAAAACAGCACAAAAATACAAAATCAAACCGCCCATTTACAATCGATAAATGTCAAAAAGGAGAGATGAATTCATAAATTGAGAGACTCTGAAAGAACAGACATAGGGAATAGTGTGCCCTTTGGGACGTAACCAAACTACTGCACTCCTTTTGACCAGAACCCTATGGGAACTCTATGGTCCTGGTAAAAAAATAAAGAATTGGAAGCCATTTGGGATCTAGACCTAGTCTTCAGAAAATGTATATATTTTGAGATGATGTCTTTATGACAGAGGAAAGTGTTAGATTAAAATTGATTCTGTTCTGTCAGTCCCTCCTGTGTCCTGCTTTAGCTTTAATTAGCTGACGATAAGGAAGACATTCCTTATTCCCCTCCAGGTATTCAGCTAGATCACAGACACTTGCATATACTCCCTCTCTCTCTCTTGCTCTCGCTCTCTCTCTTTCTCTCTCTTACGCACGCACATGCACCCATACATACACTCAAAGGAGTCTGTCTGATTTTCTTTGAATATTTGAAAGGTGAGTATGTGTGGAGGAAAGAGATAAATACACAGGGGTACACAGTGATTACATTAGATCTATGCCATCCAGAGAGGGTCACTGACAGGTCTCAGAGCACAATCTGTCTCTACACCCTCCATATCAACAGCCTCCACTGTAATGCACAGCAGATGTCACATTTACTCTTTGTCACTCCTAGGTGCATCTGGACTGTGTTTGTGTGTGTAGGTGTGCGATAAGCGTATGGCTGCTGTGGGCTCGTGTGTGTGAGGATGTGTGTGAGAGGCTGTGTAGTATACAGTTGAAGTCGGAAGTTTACATACACCTTAGCCAAATACATTTAAACTCTGTCACAATTCCTGAAATGTAATCCTAGTAAAAATTCCCTGTCTTAGGTCAGTTAGGATAACCAGTTTATGTTAAGGATGTGAAATATCAGAATGATTCATTACAGATGTTATTTCTTTCATCACATTCCCAGTGGGTCAGAAGTTTACATACACGCAATTAGTATTTGGTAGCATTGCCTTTTAAATAGTTTAATTTGGGTCAAACGTTATGGGTAGCCTTCCACAAACTTCCCACAATAAGTTGGGTGAATTTTGGCCCATTCCTCCTGACAGAGCTGGTGTAACTGAGTCAGGTTTGTAGGCCTCCTTGCTCACACACTCTTTTTCAGTTGACAGATTTTTTTTATAGGATTGAGGTCAGGGCTTTGTGATGGCCACTCCAACACCTTGACTTTGTTGTCCTTAAGCCATTTTGCCACAACTTTGGAATGAAGCTTGGGGTCATTGTCCATTTGGAAGACCCATTTGCGACCAAGCTTTGACTTCCGGACTGATGTCTTGAGATATTGCTTCAATATATCCACATAATTTTCCATCCTCATGATGCCATCTATTTTGTGAAGTGCACCAGTCCCTCCTGTAGCAAAGCAGAGGACATTTCTCCAAAAAGTAGTATCTTTGTCCCAATGTACAGTTGCAAACAGGTAGTCTTTCTTTTTTATGGTGGTTTTGGAGCAGTGGCTTCATCTTTGCTGAGCGGCCTTTCAAGTTATGTCAATATAGGGCTTGTTTTACTGTGGATATAGATACTTTTGTACCTGTTTCCTCCAGCATCTTCACAAGGTCCTTTGCTGCTGTTTTGGGATTGATTTGCACTTTTTGCACCAAAATACGTTCATCTCTGGGAGACAGAACGTATCTCCTTCCTGAGCGGTATGACAAATGCGTGGTCCCATGGTGTTTATTCTTGCGTTGTATTGTTTGTACAGCTGAACGTCGTTCCTTCAGGTGTTTGTAAATTGCTCCCAAGGATGAATCAGACTTGTGGAGGTCTACAATTTGTTTTCTGAGGTCTTGGCTGATTTCTTTTGATTTTCCAATGATGTCAAGCAAAGAGGCACTGATCTTGAAGGTAGGCCTTGAAATACATCCACAGGTACACCTCCAATTGACTCAAATTATGTCAATTAGCCTATCAGAAACTTCTAAAGCCATGACATAATTTTCTGGAATTTTCCAAGTTGTTTAAAGGCACAGTCAACTTAGTGTATGTAAACGTCTAACCCACTGAAATTGTGATACAGTGAAATAATCTGCCTATAAACAATTGTTAGAAAAATGACTTGTGTGTCATGCACAAAGTAGATGTTCTAACCGACTTGCCAAAACAATAGTTTGTTATCAAGAAATTTGTGGAGTGGTTGAAAAACTAGTTTTAATGACTCCAACATAAGTGTATGTTAACTTCAGACCTGTGAGAGGAAAAGTGTATGTGTGTGAGAGAGAGAGCTGAGAGGCTGGACATTTGCATGAATCTGTGTATGTGAGAGAGAACAAGAGAGATGAGAGCCTGTGTATGTTATCATGTCTGTGTATGATTGACACTGTACCTCGTGTGTGTGTGTGTGTGTGTTTCTCTGTCTCTTGATAACAGGCAAGGGTGATTATGTATGCATGTGTCCTCCCAGTGGACACTACTGATCCCTCTGCCCCATCATTTACACTAAATAGACCCCACAAAGCAATGAAATGACCTCCTCTGGGAAAAGGAGGGGACAGATGCCATGCCGACGGTCACTGCAATAAAAGTCTGCTCTGGTGTGTGTATGTGTGTGGCCAGAAGTAAGGGTGAGTGTATGTGTGATATATTGTTGTACTTTTAGTTATTACTGGAGTTATCTTCTTATCCACACATGATGGAGATAGGCACAGCTAGGCAGGTTTGCTCGATTAGGCATAGACCACGCATGGCAACAGGTAAGATTTCTGAACTGATGGTTTAATCTCTGATTACAGTTGTAGGTGCACTCTAGCTCAAACGGAATTGGAATATCTCGACCGCCCTGACAAGTCAATTTGAGTGTACACCATACAAAACTGTAACAAACCGGATATTACACAATGCATCTTATTTATTTACTCTTGGCTAACAGGAATCAGTTACCAGTGTTGTGTCTTTGGCATCATTAAATTGAAGACTGTTATTTTATCAAATCAGTTCTCTAATTACTATTACGTGATTAAACTAATCATGTAAATGTAATTAACTAGGAAGTCGGGGCACCAAGGAAAATCTTCAGATTAAAGTTATAGTTTTCCTAATATAACTTCTCTGATATTTTAATATCTGATCAATTAATCTTCTAATTAATAAATTATTATTTACCTCACGTTAGTCTCATTCCAAACATCGTAAATTGTTGGTTATCTGCACGAACCCAGCCGTTACTATGAATCATCCATACATCAATTGTCTTAATCATTTATTTACTAACTAACTAAATATTCACAGAAGTGCATTACAAACAAACAGTAGATATGGTTACAAGGAAATTATAGGGGATGTGCCCTAGTGGGCTAAACCGATATGACGCTTGGTATGGTTAGGAATTCAAAAACCATTACAATCTTAGCTTATACTGAGGTTTTTGTGATCTCTACTCAAACCTTTGCTCCCTCAGCTGACCGAGTTATGCATGGTCTCTACTCAAACCAAGCCCTGTCGGTAATCGAGGTACTCATGGTCTGAAGTGGGCTTCTCAAGGTGGGGTTTTTATTCGGAACAACAAAAAAGGCTGTCCCATGACTCCAGATCAATGTCGGTGCTCATGGGGCGGGCCAATGACTTAGTTAAACTCCAAAGGGAATTGGATTCTTTCATTAACCTCTCTAGGGTAGGGGGCAGCATTCGGAATTTTGGATGAAAAGCATGCCCAAATTCAACGGCCTGCTACTCCGGCCCAGAAGATATGATATGCATATAACTGGTATATTTGGATGGAAAACACTCTAAAGTTTCCAAAACTGTTAAAATAGTGTCTGTGAGTATAACAGAACTGATTTTGCATGTGAAAACCTGAGAAAAACCATTCAGGAAGTAGTTTTCTTTTTGGTTTTGTAGTTTTCTATTCAATGCCATTACAGTATCCATTGACTTGGGACTCAATTTGCAGTTCCTATGCCTTCCACTAGATGTCAACAGTCTTTAGAAATTGTTTCAGGCTTGTATGCTTATAATAGAGGGAGTCAGACCAGTCTGAATGAATGGAGCCTGACGTGTCACAGAGCTTTTTCATTCGCAATCCCGAGAGAGTGCATTTCTTGTTTACCTTTTATATTGACGACGTTATTGTCCGGTTGAAATATTCTAGATCATTTAGGCTAA
This sequence comes from Oncorhynchus mykiss, assembly GCF_057628025.1. Classification (NCBI taxonomy): domain Eukaryota; kingdom Metazoa; phylum Chordata; class Actinopteri; order Salmoniformes; family Salmonidae; genus Oncorhynchus; species Oncorhynchus mykiss. The sequence goes on along the minus strand of NC_143046.1, from coordinate 50,322,473 downwards.
AAACAACCTGACGATTGAATATAAACATCGTTTGACATGTTTCTATGAACTTTACGGATACAATTTGGATTTTTGTGTCTGCCTGTTTTGACTGCGTTTGAGCCTGTGGATTACTGAAGAAAACGCGGGAACAAAACAGAGGTTTTTGGATATAAAGAGACTTTATCGGACAAAAGGAACATTTATTGAGTAAATTAATTTCTTCTGAGTGCCACCATATGAAGATCATCAAAGGTAAGGTATTAATTTTTATCTCTATTTCTGTGTTTTGTTACGCTTTTGCTTGGCTGGTTACTGTTTGTAATAATTTGTCAACTGGGCTATGTTCTCAAATAATCGTAAGGTATGCTTTTGCCGTAAAGCATTTTAAAAATCTGACACCGTGGTTGGATTCACAAGAAGTTAATCTTTAAACCTATGTAAAATATGTTTTGTTTTCTGAATTTTTAGCGCTCTGTAATCTCAAAGGATGTTGGCCAGATGGGACGTTAGCGTCCCACATACCCTAGCGAGGCTAAACAGTTTAAAATCACATTACATAATTTCACAAATAGTTTCATCTTTACTCATTCATTTTATACAATATTTAGATGCAAATCTCATAACGGAGACTCTTGTATAAACAGAGTTATGCTAATGTGGCTGTATTGTCTCTCAATGAGGTCACAAACATTAAACAAAATGGACCGGTCATAGCCGGATTCTCCACCGACCGTTTACGCATTCTCCAAAACATGGACATTGGTCAGTCCTGAAGTTCTGTGATGTAGAAGTTCCTTTGTTCTACTGTGAACCCTCTCTCTATACTGCATGAGGGAGAGTGTCTCCTCCGGGAATTTACGACCTGAGATAACCGAACCTGGGTGTAAGAGGTAGAGCGGGGGAAGGCACTCGCTATACCCAAAGAGGTCCACATCATGACACCAGTAATCCAAACTAACCCTCATTACAATATGTAAATATCCATCTTGAATAAGTATCTATAGTAAGGGGTCACCATTTATTTGTTTAATATAGAGTACCAGTCAAAAGTTTGGACACACCTAATCATTCAAGAGTTATTCTTAATTTGTACTATTTTCTACATTGTAGAATAATAGAGAAGACATAAAAACTATGAAAAAAACACATATGGAATTATGTAATAACCAAAAAAAAAGTGTTTAACAAATCAAAATATATTTTAGATTCTAGCCACCCTTCCGGGCGCCAGAAATGTGGATGTCAATTAAATCTAGAATATATTTTGATTTGTTTAACACTTTTTTGGTTACTACATGATTCAATATGTGTTATTTCATAGTGTTGATGTCTTCACTATGGTTCTACAATAAATGAAATAGTAGAAATATAGATAACCCTTGAATGAGTAAGTTGTTGGTTTTGATTATTGGTTTTCATCCCAGCCACTAGGGAGAGCTGTTGGGGAGTGGCGAATGAGTCACCCTACATGACTTGATTTGCAGACATCAGAGCAAATGTGATAGCCATCTTCTACTGTTTTGTTGCTCTGAAAATCGTATTTCCTTCTGACTTACTTACTTAAAATGAGAGGATTCCAGTTGTTTCAATCGCAAATAAGACACTCTTAATTGGTATCTGGGGCATGCCTCGATGGCGACACTAAATGACTATTTAACCAGCCATTGTAATACGGTCGTCTGGAGATGTTCCGAGATAGGCAGGTGCTGTTTGAATACCTGAGTTTCCTTGCATCTCCATTTCGAGTTTCCTTGGTGATGACTGGAGATTGGGGGAATGGGGAATTGGCTCGATCCTTTCAGGAGGCCACAGTATTAAAATACTTTCTTGGTCCTATCACCTGATGAATCAAGCCACCGTTCCCAGTTCTCAGGTCCCTATCTGTCTCTGATATGCTGCATAAAGAGGGGAATAAGGATGTGTAACACCTCAAGCTGGAAGCCGGTGATAACAGAAAGAAATGTCATGTGTCGAAACGACTGAGCGCGTGTCATTTGTTGTGCATAATGATGTAAGCCCCCAGTGTCTGGGTTTTCTTTGTCGATATGCCATGCAGTAATCCAAAAGGATTCTGGGAACCAGCAGATGCCTGTTGAAGACGGATTAAGACCTGTCATTATCGATGATCGTCTGCCGAAACGGATTGGCTTTCGAAGAACCCATTTCACCCAATAATTCCAGCCAATTCCTCACCCTTTGAGAAAACTCATTGCTTTTGCAGTGTGATTATATTGGTCGCATGCATGTTGTTATACCTTAAGTAGCTTTTATCTCTATGAAGGAGAGAAAAGATAGCACGATTTGTAATCACTTTATCTATCATATGTAGCAGCAGTGCTCAATTGCCTATGTTTAAGTCAATATGCATGAAGATGCATATTTCTTTGCATGGTGTAATGTGATAGCAGACCCAATTCACTCCCTGCCCCTCGCCCTGGCCCTTCAATGTTTGCAGATCAATCAACTGCCTAGGGCCAAGGAGGAGGGGTAGGGGGTGAATTGGGACTGGCTGAAGGAGGTTAAAGAATAAAGCTTTCACTCTAATTATATTTCATCACCTCAGACTTAACTCTTTTTTTACTATGTTTGATGAGGCGTGGCGGCGACTGGTCTGTGGCTGCCAACTATGAAGGGGGACAGAACTGTGACTAGGATTTTATCCGTCTGAAACCCTGCCACCAAGATGCCATCTCCAGGCACTCAGGGAAAGTTGCTTTTGCTCTTCCCCTCGTACGGTACTACTTCTCTGGGGGAACACACACACACCGCTGATAGAGTTGAAGTGTGGGTTTACAAGAGGTACCATGATTCCTCTTGGCACCATACTGGGGAGGAATATTCAAGGGGGAGAAATGTTCAAGTTTGGAACATTAGTTGAAAGAAATTGTAGTTACTACATCACACACTACTTGGCTTTCCCACAAAAAAATGACTATGCAAATCCCAATGGCAATGAGTTATTTTGAGCATACATTTAATCCAAAACAATTCACACCCATAAAGTAGTCTAGCCCCCTAGAGTCAATTTCATTAGCATAAGAAATGGATCCCCATCAAAAATCTGTCTAAGATAGAGATATCAGTTTTTTGCATGGGCTGAGTCTCAATCCTCAGTATCTGCCAATGGTGGCCTTCTGCAGCTTCGGTGGAAGGTAGCCGAGCTACAGTAGTGTTTGTCGGTGGTTTGTCAAATATAAATAGGTCTTCTCACGCGAAAAATTCCGAACAGTTTGGGCAACACACTAATATGACCCCTCTATGGAAAGGTGAGACTGTCACGAACATGTACATGTCTCAAGACTCGTCTGAAGGCGGTAACAGTTAAAAAAGATAATGTAAGTATACACTGAGTGTGCAAAACATTAGGAACACCTGCTCTTTCCATGACATTGACTGACCAGGTGAAAGCTATGATCCCTTATTGGTGCCACTTGTTAAATCCACTTCAATCAGTGAAGATAAAGAGGAGACTGGTTAAAGAAGGATTTTTAAGCCTTGAGACAATTGAGACATTGAATGGCACGCATACACAATCCGAGGGTGAACGGGCAAGACAAAAATATTAAATTGTCTTTGAACATTGCTGGATTTTTCACACTCAACAGTTTTCCATGTGTATGGTCCATCACCCATAGGACATCCAACCACCTTGACACAACTGTGGGAAGCATTGGAGTCAACAGGTGCCAGAATCCCTGTGGAACACTTTCGACACCTTGTAGAGTCCATTTCCGATGAATTGAGGCCAAAATGGGGTGCAACTCAATATTAGGAAGGAGTTCCTAATGTTTTGTACACTCAGTGTATGGAAGTAGTTTAGTGCCCCAAATGTTCTGTTAATATGAGTAAAAAAAGTTTTTTTCCTTATCTTTCTTTTACACTACATGAACAAAAGTATATGGACACCTGCATGTCGAACATCTCATTCTAAAATCATGGGCATTAATATGGAGATGGTCCCCCTTTGCTGCTATAACCGCCTCCACTCTTCAGGGAAGGCTTTCCACAAGATGTTGGAACATTGCTGCGGGGTCTTGCTTCCATTCAGCCAGAAGAGCATCAGTGAGGTTAGGCACTGATGTTGGGCGATTAGGCCTGGCTCGCAGTCTGCGTTCTAATTCATTCCAAAGGTGTTCGATGGGGTTGAGGTCAGGGTTCTGTGCAGGCCAGTCAAGTTCTTCCACACCGATCTCGACAAACCATTTCTGTATGGACCTCGCAGGGGCATTGTCATGCTGAAGCAGGAAAGGGCCATCCCAAACTTTTGCCACAAAGTTGTAACCACAGAATCGTCTAGAATGTCATTATCCTTAGTATGACCATCTTAAAACAATTCCATATGTTAGCTTAGTAGAACCCCCCCCCCCCCCCCCCCCCCCAGCTTAGACTCTTAAGGACTGGACCTACCTTACTTGAGTAGGTACTCAGGCAACCAGTAATGCCAGCTAAAAACAGCCCGCTGTGATAAAAGTTCGACACATACACCTTAGGGGAATATCTGGGGAAAAACAAGCAACATCATTCTGACTAATCTCCACCATAGAGGCATGTGCAAACACCATCACAGCAACCACCGTTTTTTTGTTCCACGGAGGAGGTGGGGATTTAATTGAATGTGTTGCAAGTAATGTGCGCTTGCCTGTGTTTCCATACTACCCAATATCAAGCTGCCACAGAGTCTGGCAGCGTGGTCTGCTTATAACTGTCTGGGATCTCTGCCATAGGGGCCAGTCCTCATTAAATAACAGGCTGGCTATATGAACTGTAACAAGACTGCTAATCCACTCCAAATCGGTTTCGGCCCCCTGGTGCTAACATGCAGATTCTGATGCTGCGCCTAATGTAATTTCCCGTCCAGCAGTGATGAGCTGAGCAGACAATGAGAACTATCTCTCTTTGTCTTTTTGACAGGCCATGGCACTGTTCCCCGCGAGCAGTCATGCTGAATTTGACTTTCTATTACAGTGTATTACAGTTAAGAAAATTTCAGCCTTCATGCCTTCTTTCTCAGAGCGAAGTATCTCACGACTGTACTTTCTTGTGTTTCAAAGAACTTATAAGGCCTTATTTGATTGGACAATCGAATTATACATTTTATTTAACTAGGCAAGTCAGTTAAGAACAAATTCTTATTTACAATGACGGCCTACACAGGCCCAACCCGGACGATGCTGGGCCAATTGTGCGCCGCCCTATGGAACTCCCAATCACGGCCAGTTGTGACACAGCCTGGATTTGAACGAGGGTGTCTGTAGTGACACCTCAAGCACTGAGATGCAGTGCCAGACCTAAAAACAGACCAACCATGTGTTTTATTTTACCCGGTAAGTTGATTGAGAACACATTCTCATTTACAGCAACAACCTGGGGACTAGTTACAGGGGATAAATGAGACAATAGTAAGCTGGGGATGAGCTGCAACCACCCCATTGATGGTATGAAGGCCAGATTGAGAATTTAGCCAGGGCACCAGGGTTAACAACTATACTCTTATAATAAGTGCCATGGGATCTTTAGTGAACACAGAGAGTCAGGACACCTGTTTAACATCCCATCCAAAAGACAGCGCCCTACACAGTACAATATCCCCAATCACTGCCGTGGGGAATTAGGATATTTTTGGGGGACCGCTGCAGCTGTACATAGTCTATCGGTAAATAGCCCACCCAATTTTACCTACCTCATCCCCATACTGTTTTTATTTATTTACTTTTCTGCTCTTTTGCACACCAATATCTCTACCTGTACATGACCATCTGATCATTTATCACTCCAGTGTTAATCTGCAAAATTTTAATTATTCGCCTACCTCCTCATGCCTTTTGCACACAATGTATATAGACTCTCTTTTTTTTCTACTGTGTTATTGACTTGTTAATTGTTTACTCCGTGTGTAACTCTGTGTTGTCTGTTCACACTGCTATGCTTTATCTTGGCCAGGTCGCAGTTGCAAATGAGAACTTGTTCTCAACTAGCCTACCTGGTTAAATAAAGGTGAAATAAAAATATAATAAAAAAAGGGTGCCTCCTACTAGCCATCCAACACCACTTCCAGCAGCATCTGGTCTCCCATCCAGGCATCAACCCTGCTTATTTTCAGAAGAAAGCAAGCCAGCATGCTGCTGTGTAGATTCACAGACAAGTAATCAGCAACATAAATGTAATCAGGTAATGGTCAAAGACAATCAGTGATGAGTAATTTACAATCTTATTCAACCTACAGTATCGGCATTGTTATGTCACACTCTTTCCCCACACTCATAGGAGATAATCTCACACCGCTATCTACTATTTCCGACAATGACCACATGTACTCACACTAAATCAATTATCAGTTTAGAGTGAACTAAATTCTTTCATTATGTAATTGCCCAACCACACATTTTTTTTTTACATCACCCTCAGATTTGACCAGATTGCTCACACTACAGCCAAGACGCAAACAAACCTCAGATTTCTGAATAAAGCAGTTTTTCAGTCTCCTCAGTTGTTCTGTTGGCTCGAATCTGGCAAATTACCAACAGCAGATTGCTACTGTATGATTACCACAATGGACTGGTGGACTGTGATTAGTTGACCCCCAACCAATCAACTTTAACCTTTCAAGTAGGGTATTGTTGTTTTTCAACTAACTATCCACTAAACCTAACCCTAATCTTAGCAAACATTTGCTCATCAACAATTAGATTGTTGATAGTATGAGACTATCTGTTGATCACCTATATGGGACTATAGAAATAAAGTGTGACAACAGATACTCCTGTAGGGTCAAGTATAGAGTATATTTGAAAATTGAGATTTTTTTTTCTGAAGGTTTGATAACTTCACTCAGTTATCAGACCCCAACTCTCTTCTCTATAGATGACACATGTCATGTGATTTATCATCTATAAATCACATTACGAGAGGTCAACTGATACATTTCTTTGTTAGACTCGTGAAGAACTTCAAAGGCAGAGTAAAAACAAGATGGTTTTGCTCAGAGGTGGGCCCCTCTCCACACAGAATCCTACCCTAAATCCAATTTGATTGATCATTGAGGTAATTTTTTTCTGATGAAGTACCATTTCAAACTGCTGAGAGTGGAAATGTCATCCAAAAATATCATTAATTGTCTGATGGAGATTCTTGTATTTTGAACTGACATCATCTCAAACAGGGTGTACTTTCTCTCTCTATTCTTGGCCTCTTTTGAAATAGTATTTTTACCAATGCAATAAGCAGTCTATGCTGGGTAACAAATAATGATATATATATATACACACATCACAAAACGTCTTGCTACATCATGCCCCCTACTGAACACGACCCAGGTATGCGACAGAAGAACATCTCTTACATCAGACGATCCTTTGTATTGAATCTTCCGTTCCGTACCGAGGCCATATTTAGCGTTCTAGTCGAGGGGAAAATATGCAGTGTTAAATTGTCTTTTGTCTGAGCATTGATGCCGGGTTACAGTTCCTACCATCAGCACTGTTTGCTCAATATTTCTCTTTGTTTAAGATGGCTCCGTTCTCTTGTCAAATCTGTCTACCCTGGAGACGGGAGGGCCTAATAAAGAGCTGCAGATTCTCTTTCATTGCCTTGAAAAGGAAGCAAGGCCGAACATCTCGCTTTGTTAAAGCCTCAGCGTAATTATACAAATTATACAATTATACATATTTTTCATCAAAAACATTTTGTTGTGACGGTCATAAATGAAAAAGTTGCATTTCATAAGAATTCAATACAAGAAGTGCTTGAATTATCTTAACAGCGCCCTAGCAGCACTGTTAAGGGCTGTGGAATCACTGTGATTTTGAAAATGCACTCTAGTTAAAAATGTTGTTTAAACCAAGGAATGGAGGACACCGAACTGCTGGGATTGAAATGTTACTGCTCAGTTCCATCATATGGAGGATTTCAGATGAATTTCATTCACCAATTGAAAATGAAACAGGTCATCATCTTAATTTCTGGCATAGGAAAATCACCAAAAACCCTGAAATGTCCACTATAACATTTTCCGCCAAGATAGAATTGCCAAAGGGGGCGGTGTTGCAATCTACTGCAGAGACAGCCTGCAGAGTTCTGTCTTACTATCCAGGTCAGCGCCAAAACAATTCAAGCTTCTACTTTAATAAATTCACCTTTCCAGAAACAAGTCTCTCGTTGCCGCTTGCTATTATAGACCACCATCTGCCCCCAGCTGTGCCCTGGACACCATATGTGAATTGATTGCCCCCCATCTATCTTCTGAGCTCGTGCTGCTAGGTGACCTAAACTGGGACATGCTTAACACCCCGGCCATCCTACAATCTAAACTTGATGCCATCAAGCTCACACAAATGATCAATGAACCTATCAGTTACAACCCCAAATCCGTAAACACGGGCACCCTCATAGATATCGTCCTAACTAACTCACCCTCCAAATACACCTCTGCTGTTTTCAACCAAGATCAAGGCAATCACTGCCTTATTGCCTGCATCCGTAATGGGTCTGCGGTCAAATGACCACCCCTCATCACTGTCAAACGCTCCCTAAAACACTTCAGCGAACAGGCCTTTCTAATCGACCTGGCCGGGGTATCCTGGAATGATATTGACCTCATCCCGTCAGTAGAGGATGCCTGGTTATTCTTTAAAAGTGCCTTCCTCACCATCTTAAATACAGTGCCTTGCGAAAGTATTCGGCCCCCTTGAACTTTGCGACCTTTTGCCACATTTCAGGCTTTTAACATAAAGATATAAAACTGTATTTTTTTGTGAAGAATCAACAACAAGTGGGACACAATCATGAAGTGGAACGACATTTATTGGATATTTCAAACTTTTTTAACAAATCAAAAACTGAAAAATTGGGCGTGCAAAATTATTCAGACCCTTTACTTTCAGTGCAGCAAACTCTCTCCAGAAGTTCAGTGAGGATCTCTGAATGATCCAATGTTGACCTAAATGACTAATGATGATAAATACAATCCACCTGTGTGTAATCAAGTCTCCGTATAAATGCACCTGCACTGTGATAGTCTCAGAGGTCCGTTAAAAGCGCAGAGAGCATCATGAAGAACAAGGAACACACCAGGCAGGTCCGAGATACTGTTGTGAAGAAGTTTAAAGCCGGATTTGGATACAAAAAGATTTCCCAAGCTTTAAACATCCCAAGGAGCACTGTGCAAGCGATAATATTGAAATGGAAGGAGTATCAGACCACTGCAAATCTACCAAGACCTGGCCGTCCCTCTAAACTTTCAGCTCATACAAGGAGAAGACTGATCAGAGATGCAGCCAAGAGGCCCATGATCACTCTGGATGAACTGCAGAGATCTACAGCTGAGGTGGGAGACTCTGTCCATAGGACAACTATCAGTCGTATATTGCACAAATCTGGCCTTTATGGAAGAGTGGCAAGAAGAAAGCCATTTCTTAAAGATATCCATAAAAAGTGTCGTTTAAAGTTTGCCACAAGCCACCTGGGAGACACACCAAACATGTGGAAGAAGGTGCTCTGGTCAGATGAAACAAAAAATTGAACTTTTTGGCAACAATGCAAAACGTTATGTTTGGCGTAAAAACAACACAGCTCATCACCCTGAACACACCATCCCCACTGTCAAACATGGTGGTGGCAGCATCATGGTTTGGGCCTGCTTTTCTTCAGCAGGGACAGGGAAGATGGTTAAAATTGATGGGAAGATGGATGGAGACAAATACAGGACCATTCTGGAAGAAAACCTGATGGAGACCTGAGACTGGGACGGAGATTTGTCTTCCAACAAGACAATGATCCAAAATATAAAGCTAAATCTACAATGGAATGGTTCAAAAATAAACATATCCAGGTGTTAGAATGGCCAAGTCAAAGTCCAGACCTGAATCCAATCGAGAATCTGTGGAAAGAACTGAAAACTGCTGTTCACAAATGCTCTCCATCCAACCTCACTGAGCTCGAGCTGTTTTGCAAGGAGGAATGGGAAAAAATTTCAGTCTCTCGATGTGCAATACTGATAGAGACATACCCCAAGCAACTTACAGCTGTAATCGAAGCAAAAGGTGGCGCTACAAAGTATTAACTTAAGGGGGCTGAATAATTTTGCACGCCCAGTTTTTCAGTTTTTGATTTGTTAAAAAAGTTTGAAATATCCAATAAATGTCGTTCCACTTCATGATTGTGTCCCACTTGTTGTTGATTCTTAAAAAAAAAATACAGTTTTATATCTTTATGTTTGAAGCCTGAAATGTGGCAAAAGGTCCAAAGTTCAAGGGGGCCGAATACTTTCGCAAGGCATTGTAAGCATGCTCCGTTCCAAAAATGTAGAACCAGGAATAGATATAGACCTTGGTTCACTCCAGACCTGTCTGCCCTTGACCAGCACAAACACATCCTTTGGCGTTCTGCAGTAGCATCGAATAGCCCTCGTGATATGCAACTTTTCAGGGAAGTTAGGAACCAATTTACACAGGCAGTTAGGAAAGCTAAGGCTACCTTTTTCAAACAGAAATTTGCATCCTGTAGTACAAACTCGAAAAAGTTCTGTGACACTGTAAAGTCCATGAAGAATAAGAGCACCTCCTCCCAGCTGCCCACTGCACTGAGAATAGGAAACACTGTCACTACTGATAAATCCAGGATAGTTGAGAATTTAAATAAGCATTTCTTTACGTCTGGCCATGCTTTCCACCTGGCTATCCCTACCCCGGTCAACTACCCGGCGTCCTCCACAGCAACCCGCCCAAGCCCCCACCATTTCTCCTACACCCAAATCCAGACAGCTGATGTTCTGAAAGAGCTGCAAAATCTGGACCCCTACAAATCAGTCGGGCTAGACAATCTGGACCCTCTTTTCTAAAATGATCTGGCAAAATTGTTGCAACCTCTATTACTAGCCTGTTCAACCTCTCTTTCGTATCGTCTGAGATTCCCAAAGATTGGAAAGCTGCCACGGTCATCCCCCTCTTCAAAGGGGGAGACACTCTAGACCCAAACCGCTACAGACCTCTACCCTGCCCTGTCTTCGAAAGCCTAGTTAACAAACAGATTACCGACCATTTCGAATACCATCATACCTTCGCCGCTATGTAATCTGGTTTCAGAGCTGGTCATGGGTGCACCTCAGCCACGCTCAAGGTCCTAAATGATATCGTAACTGCCATCGATAAGAGCCATTACTCTGCAGCCGTATTCATCGACCTTTTCAAGGCTTTTGACTCTGTCAATCAACACATTCTTATCGGCTGACTAAACAGCCTTGGTTTCTCAAATGACTGCCTCGCCTGGTTCACCAACTACTTATCTGATAGAGTTCAGTGTGTCAAATCGGTGGACATGTTGTCCGGACCTCTGGCAGTCTCTATGGGGGTGCCACAGGGTTCAATTCTCGGGGCCACTCTCTTCTCTGTTTACATCAATGATGTCTCTCTTGCTGCTGGTGAGTCTCTGATCCACCTCTACACAGACAACACCATTCTGTTTACTTCTGGCCCTTCTTTGGACACTGTGTTAACTAACCTCCAGACGAGCTTCAATGCCATACAACTCTCCTTCCGTGGCCTCCAACTGCTCTTAAATGCAAATAAAACTGAATGCATGCTCTACAACCAATTGCTGCCCACACCTGCCCACCCGCCCAGCATCACTACTCTGGACGGTTCTGACTTAGAATATGTGAACTACAAATACCTAGTTGTCTGGTTAGACTGTAAACTCTCCTTCCAGCCTCACATTAAGCATCTCCAATCCAAAATTAAATATAGAATTGGCTTCCTATTTCGCAACAAAGCATCCTTCACTCACGCTCTCGTTGGCTGGCCCTCGCTTCATACTTGTTGCCAAACCCACTGGCTTCAGGTCATCTACAAGTCTCTGATAGGTAAGGCTCCGCCTTATCTCAGCTCACTGGTCACCATAGCAGCACCCACCCGTAGCACGCGCTCCAACAGGTATATCTCTCTAGTCACCCCCAAAGCCAATTCCCCCTTTGGCCGCCTTTCCTTCCAGTTCTCTGATGCCAATGACTGGAATTAATTGCAAAAATCACTGAAGCTGGAGACTCTTACCTCCCTCACTAGCTTTAAGCACCAGCTTTCAGAGCAGCTCACAGATCATTGCACCTGTAAATAGCCCAACTACCTCATCCCCATACTGTATTTATTTATCTTGCTCTTTTGCACCCCTGTATTACTACTTGCACATTCATCTTCTGCACATCAATCACTCTAGTGTCTAATTGGTATATTGTAATTACTTCACCACCATGGCCTATTTATTGCCTTTACCTCTCTTTTCTTACCTCATTTGCACACACTGTATATAGATTTTCTTCAACTGTATTATTGACTGTATGTTTTGTTTATTCCATGTGTAACTTTGTGTTGTTGTATGTGTCGAACTGCTTTGCTTTATTCTTGGCCAGGTCGCAGTTGTAAATGAGAACTTTTTGCCTACCTGGCAATAAATAAGGGTGAAATAATGTTATTTTTTTTAAATGTAAATTCTCCCAGCTATCATTAATATAGAAGCCGGGATATCATGCAGTCTCCGCCATCCACCAATCGTTGTTTTTAAATCCACTATATCATTACAGCCTTGTGTCCTTAAAGCATGCACATTTGATGATTATTATGAATATATCATTACTTTTCATTCTAATTTTAAAAGCCAGAGATCCACTGATGCTGCATAAACAATGACCAGCTTTGCATGGAAGTTCCTATATCCTTTTTCACGGGCTTCAAAATCACTCCAGCTAGCACACTGGGTACAGTGTCAAAACATATCTTGATAATGGCTGCACACCTATACATATCATTCATTAACCAGTGGAAACAGCTTGTGATCAACAGGGAAACACCTAACAAACCTGAACAAAAACAAGCTAACAGGTAATATGTAGTAGCGGCTAAAGTATTGAGATACAGGAATGCAAAAGTGGAAACACTTGATGGGCATTTAAAGTATTTTTGGTGAGCTGGATCATTTGGCTCCGTTAAGCTAATAGAGACATTCATTTTGCTACCAAATGGCTCTTTGTTCAGTAGTCAGAAATCTCTAATGTAAAACTTAAAACGTTGCCTGCCATGACATCAGATTGTGACATGTGAGATCAAATTAATTTATACCTGACCAAATAATTAGATGGAATGCAAATGTTTTTAGATTTTCGGCTGCAATAACAACGTAATAAAGCATTTAGAATTGATTAGTAAATAGTTTATTCATAAGATGTTTAATATAGGTCCTTATAAACCATTTACTAATCATTAGTTAAGTATTTGTGTGTGGCTTCATCTTCCTTTTGAGAGGGTGGAGACCAACCAGAACTCTCAATTTCTAACATGTATGGACCTAGAATTTAATCAAGCAGCTGACCAAATTATGATTTTAGTTTTGGGTTAGCGGAGATTAGACTGCTCTAAGGAGTGACTGCAATCCACACTTTGGTTTTGTTAGAAAAGTCACTGCCAAGAAACGCTTATGTTAGTATTTTCGGACTAAAAACTTTATTTACTCAGCATAGTGTGTCTGAAGATACACATCACACCTCACATCAGACTGTTTTCTAATAAAATGTTCAATATATTTTCTTAAACATCCTCTGTATTGTGTGCTTATTGTTTAAGCATTGATATGTTATAGGGGCCATTTTGAAACCTAAAGTAGCATCAGGTACTGCTGGAATGTCTACCAAGGGCATGTCAATTTTTTTGTGATAATTTACACTAGTCACTCAAAATATTTATAAAGTCTAAAAAAAACAACACTTTAGATGAGGCCATACAAAAATACTTAACTAATGATTGGAAATTGTTTCATAAAGTCATGTATTAAACATCTTTTGAAGGATCTTATGAATCGTTATTAGATACTTATTAAAAAATGTCACACTAACGTTGATTAGAAATGTGTGAGTAACTAGGTCACTAACATTTACAAATGTGGGAGTAATGATTAAGAAATTATAAATAAACTAATAATCCATTATAAATGTGTTATTACGTGGAGTAATTATAAAGTGCTACCAGAATGTATTTTATGCACTACAAAAATCCGCTTGGACCGGAATGATGCTCTCTCCTCACTTTATATTGTCCTGCAGTGAGGAATTACCATATTCAGAGAATGTCTTTAAAATTGCAGATAATCATGGTCTTGAGCTCAAAAGCAATAGTAACAGTATGCTATTCAGGGAGCCAAATGATCTGTCCAAAAAGACCAGTTCGTTCCCTAATGACCCATTGCTAGTGAACACAAGCTAGCTCTGATACTGTGTGTGTTCGCGCTGAACTCTCATCTATTGTAGTCATGTTGGTCTGCAGTTCACATACAATGGCATGTGTGGTCTTAAGTAAGTATTAAGTAACATGTATAGGCTATTAGTTCATATATCTCTTTATGTAACAAGTTTAAAACTGACTCTAAATTGCTGAAATATATTCAGAATCATTATGAGGTTACAGTAAGACATTTTGAGGGGGGTCATACATGCTCTGAATGGAGTACAGCAGTGCTGAGATGGACATCAGCTGACAGAGGGCGAAATCAGGAGAACGGGCACTTGGAATTGAACGGCTTGAATGGAATGAAGGGAACAGCATGAAATGTATTCAAATGAATTACATTTTTCTTTTCTGAAGTAGGATCATTTTTTAAAAACATTTATGAATGCACCACTTTGCATTCAGTCTTTGCATGTTTTTTCTGTTCCATTCATTACATTCCCAGCCATTACAATGAGGCCTTCTTCCCCATTTCTTACTCCACTGATGTAGAATGTGGTTCTCTAGTGTCCCAGGCAGTGAGTAGGCAGCTGTGGTGCCTCGGCAAGAAAAAAGTTTAGAGATGAGTCAATACTCCAACATTATACTTGTTGAACGCTCACTCTCACCTCCTACAACTACTGCTGCTGCTGGTGTAGGTTAGTGCAGGCCAAGGAAGTGGTAACGAAGGAAGGGGAATGTGTATGTGAAGTAACTTGTGTGCATACAATGAACATGTTGTATTTCGCTCTCACACACACACACACACACACTCACACACACACACACACACACGCGCACACACACACACACACACACACACACACACACACACACACACACACACACACACACACACACACACACACACACACACACACACACACACACACACACACACACACACACACACACACACACACACGTACACACACCTTTGGGCAGTGTTAGTATGAAACACGCACATAAACAGACCTCTACCCCAGACGTATTAAACAGCATGCTGTTTCTCATCCGATTCCGGACAAAACACAAACACCTCAGATTATATCAAATAGGGTTAGATCATATTAGATAATTGACGTTAAAGATGTAGAAATGACGTAATGTTTAATTAAGCTCAACCGCTTATCTTTTCCAATGAGTAAGAAGACATGGATGTCTTATGGTATGGTGGGGTAAACTTTGGGCACCATTATCTCCTGAATGTTTTGGCATTCATGTCCAAAAAGTAACTTTCTGACCACTTCTACCATGCTCAAATATGTATGGAAAGTTATGTTCAAATCAAAAGGAGTGAGTTCAAAAAGGGATTGACATCAAATGGAATGACCCTATATCAAATCAAATTTTATTTGTCACATGCACCAAACACAAAATGCTTATTTACAAACCCTTAACCAGCAATGCACTTTTAAGAAAAATAAGTGTTAGGTAAAAAATACATATGTAAGAAATAAAATGAACAAATAATTAAAGAGCAGCAGTAAAAGTACAGTAGTGAGGCTATATACAGGTAGTACGAGGTACAGAGTCAATGTGCGGGGGCACAGGTAAGTCGAGGTAATTGAGGTAATATGTACATGTAGGCAGAGTTAAAGTGACTATGCATAGATTATGACCTGTTGGACCTAGACGTGGCGCTCCGGTACCGCTTGCCGTGTGGTAGCATAGAGAACAGTCTATGACTAGGGTGGCACCAGACAGTGATGCAACCCATCAGGATACTCTTGATGGTGCAGCTGTAGAACTTTTTGAGGATCTGAGGAGCCATGCCAAATCTTTTCAGTCTCCTGGGGGGAAATAAGCTTTGTCATGACCGAGGGCGTGCTCGGTCCTCCTTTTCCTGTAGTCCACAACCATCTCCTTTGTCTTGATCACGTTGAGGGAGAGGTTGTTATCCTGGCACCGCACGGCCAGGTCTCTGACCTCCTCCCTATAGGCTCATAGTCTCATTGTTGTCATTGATGTGGCCTACCAGTGTTGTGTCGTCAGCAAACTTAATGATTGTTTTGGAGTCGTGCCTGGCCATGCAGTCATGGGTGAACAGGGAGTACAGAGGGGACTGAGAACGCACCCCTGAGGGGCTCCCTCGTTGGGGATCAGCGTGGCAGATGTGTTTTTATCTACGCTTACCACCTGGGGTGCGGCCCGTCAGGAATCCAGGATCGAGTTGCAGAGGGAAGTGTTTTATTTCCATGGTCCTTTGCTTGGTGATGAGCTTTGAGGGCACTATGGTGTTGAACGCTGGGCTGTAGTCATTGAATAGCATTCTCACGTAGGTCTTCCTTTACTCCAGGTGGGAAAGGGCAGTGTGGAGTGCAATAGATATTGCATCATCTGTGGATCTGTTGGGGCGGTATGCAAATTTGGGTGGGTCTAGAGTTTCTGGGATAATGGTGTTGATGTGAACCATGACCAGCCTTTCAACACTTCATGGCTACAGACGTGAAGTGTGCTATGGGTCAGTAGTCACTTAGGCAGGTTACCTTAGTGTTATTGGGCACAGGCACTGTGGTGGTCTGCTTAAAACATGTTGGTATTACAGACTCAGTCAGGGAGAGTTTGAAAATGTCAGTGAAGACACTTGCCAGTTGGTCAGACATGCTTGGAGTACATGTACTGGTAATCCGTCTGTCCCTGCGGCCTTGTGAATGTTGACCTATTTAAAGCTTTTACTTACATCGGCTACAGAGAGCTTGATCACACAGTCATCTGGAACAGCTGATGCTCCCATGCATGTTTCAATGTTACTTGCCTCGAAGCGAGCATGGAGGTAATTTAGCTGTTCTGGTATTCCTGTGTCACTGGGCAGCTCTTGGTTGTGCTTCCCTTTGTAGTCTGTAATAGTTTGCAAGCACTGCTGTATCCCAACGAGCATCGGAGCCAATGTAGTACGATTCAATCTTAGTTCTGTATTGAAGGTTTGCCTGTTTGATGGTTCGTCTAAGGGCATAGCGAGAATTCCTCTCAGCGTATGGGTTAGAGTCCCGCTCCTTGAAAGCGGCAGCTCTACCCTTTAGCTCAGTGCGGATGTTACCTGTAATCCATGACTTCTGTTTGGTGTATGTACCTACAGTCACTGTGGGGACAACGTCATAAATGCATTTATTGATGAAGCCAGTGACTGATGTGGTGTACCCCTCAATGCCATCGGAAGAATCCCGGAACATATTCCTGTCTGTGCTAGCAAAACAGTCCTGTAGCTTAGCATCGGCTTCATCTGACATTTCTTTATTGACCGAGTCTCTGGTGCTTCCTGCTTTAGTTTTGGCTTGTAAGCAGGAATCGGGAGGATAGAATTTTGGTTGGATTTGTCAAATGGAGGGCGAGGGAGAGCTTATTACGTGTCCAAAGTGTCTCTGTGTGTGGAGTAGGTGGTCTAGAGTTTTTTTTCCCTCTGGTTGCACATTTAACATCCTGGTAGAAATGAGGGAAAATGGATTTAAGTTTCCCTGCATTAATGTCCCCGGCACTAGGAGTGCCGCCTCTGGATTAGCGTTTTCATGTTTGCTTATGGCCTTATACAGCTCATTGAGTGCGGACTTAGTGCCAGCATCAGTTTGTGGTGGTATATAGACAGCTATGAAAAATATAGATGAAAAGTCTCTTGGTAAATATTGTGGTCTACAGCTTATCATGAGATACTCTACCTCAGGTGAACAAAACCTTGAGACTTCCTTAATATTAGATTTCGTGCACCAGCTGTGTTTACAAATATACACAGACCACCACCCCTTGTCTTCCCAGAGGCAGCTATTCTATCTTACCGATGCAGCATAAACCCCGCCAGCTGTATTTTATCAATGTCGTCGTTCAGCCACGACTCAGTGAAACATAAGATATTACAGTTTTTAATGTCCCATTGGTAGGCTATTCGTGGTTGTAGCTCACCTATTTTGTTATCCAATGTACATTGTACATTGGCGGCTGGTAGAGGCAGGTTACTCGCCGTAGGATCCTTACAAGGCAACGCAACATACACTATCGGTCAAAAGTTTTAGAACACCTACTCATTCAAGGGTTTTTCTTTATTTTTACTCTTAACTACATTGTAGAATAACAGTGAAAAGATCAAAACTATGAAAGAACATATATGGAATCATGTAGTAACCAAAAAAGTGTTTAACAAATCAAAATATATTTTATATTTGAGATTCTTCAAATAGCCACCCTTTGCCTTGATGACAGCTTTGCACACTCTTGGCATTCTCTCAAACAGCTTCCTTAGGTAAACCCTGGAAGGCATTTCAATTAACAGGTGTGCCTTGTTAAAAGTTCATTTGTGTAATTTCTTATTGCGTTTGAGCCAATCAGTTGTGTTGTGACAAGGTAGGGGTGGTATACAAATGATAGCCATATTTGGTAAAAGACAGAGTCCATACTTTGGCAAGAACAGCTCAAATAGGCAAAGAGAAATGACAGTCCATCATTACATTAAGAAAAATTTCAAGAACTTTGAAAGTTTCTTCAAGTGTAGTTGCAATAACCATCAAGCGCTAAAATGAAACTGGCTCTCATGAGGATCAACACAGGAATGGAAGACCCAGAGTTACCGCTGCTGCAGAGGATACGTTCATTGGAGTTACCAGCCTCAGAAATTGCAGCCCAAATAAATGCTTCACAGAGTTCAAGTAACAGACACATGTCAACATCAACTGCTCAGAGGAGAGGAGAGTGTGAATCAGGCCTTCATGGTCGAATTGTGCAACGAAACCACTACTAAAGGACACCGATAAGAAGAGGAGACTTGCTTGGGCCAATAAACACGACCAATGGACATTAGCCCTTTGGACATTGGTCCTTTGGTCCGGAGTCCAAATGGGACATTTCTGTTTCCAACCGCCGTGACTTTTGGGACACGTGTGGGTGATCGGATGATTTCCACATTTGTATTTCCCACCGTAAAGCACGGAGGAAGAGGTTTTGTGGTGTGGGTGTGCTTTGCTGGTGACACTGTCTGTGATTTATTTAGAATTCAAGGCACAATTAACTAACATGGCTAACACTGCATTCTGCAGCGATACGCCATCACATCTGGTTTGGACTTAGTGGAACTATCAATTGTTTTTCAACAGGACAATGACCCAACATACCACATGATTACATGATCCATATGTGTTATTTCATAGTGTGGATGTCTTCACTATTATTCTACATTGTAGGAAATAGTATTAATAATGAGAAACCCTTGAATGAGTAGGTGTTCTAAAACTTTTGACCGATAGTTTACGTCCCCAATATCTCTGTCGCTTTCTCATGCGAATGATGGGGATGTTGGCCTTCCCGTCCGACTCTTTAAAGAAAAAAATCTTCATCCAGTATGAGGTGTGTAATCGCTGTCCTGATATCCAGAAGCTATTTTCAATCATAAGGCAGAAAACATTATGTACAAAATAAGTTACAAATAACTTGAAAATCACACACAATAACAAAATTGTTAAGCTCGTAAAATGGCAGCCATCTCCTCCGGCACCATTCTGTTTTCTTTTTTTTTGTATACACATAGGCTCTGTGTCACGACTTCCACCGAAGTTGGCTCCTCTCCTTGTTCGGGCGGCGTTCGGATGTCGACGTCACCGGCTTTCTAGCCATCGCCTGTCGTGGTAATTTCCTGTATTACTAAGTGAAAGGAGAGTTTACAAACCACACACAAGTCAGAGTTATACTTTAAACTTCATATTTTAATTATATGAGCTTCACCATAGCCCTGTGACTCTCAGATCAATTCAGTGTCTAAAAATAAATTCTGAGAGTGTCAACATAATGGCAATTGAGATCTTTTATAGCAAAGATCCACCACCTAGTCGACATGACAAACCACAGGTCTTAGGAAAACTGCACAAAGGGCCTTTTACTTGAGAGAGGAGTATCCCATAGCCAGATAGCATTAGCTATAAATTATCGTTCAGTTTGCTCTCTAAGACGAGGTTCTACTTCTCGTTCTTGGTACTTCCTATTACCAAAACATTACCTCATCCAATGGCATATATCAATTGTCAATTCTAGATACTTCCATCTCACAAATACAACCCACCCCTTGACAAGCTCCCTGAGAGGAGTGAGCCTCTAGGTCATATACTATGAAAGATAAGTTTCAACATCAGAGGGGACATACAATGGTTCCAGACACTGCCATACTCCTCCCCCCAATGGGAAAATTAGGGAGTGACTGGAGTACAGACATTGTGGAGCCCTTCACATGGTTTCACAGATATATTCATTATGAAGACAATGTTCAAACCTGACTTCTCCCTTTCTGATATTCTGCCTATTACCAGACATGTAAAAGACAAAGCCTGACCTCTTCCCTCTCTGGGCCCCAAGTGACTTTTCCCTAGAGAAGAGAGAGGAAAATGCAACTGCCAACAGTATAGTCCAAAATAAGACATCCTAATGATAAGTATCTCACATAAGCATATTATGAAAGTAAATAAAACATCTTATTTATCAATGTTACCTAACTAATTCTGATTCAGCTACGACACGCCGCTCCATTTTTCATGTATCCATTTGTTTTGTCTTGTTCCCTGCACACCTGGTTTTCATTCCCCAATCAATTCATATGTATTTATTCCTCTGTTCCCCATCATGTCTTTGTGTAGGATTGTTTTGTGTTACATGTATTTTGATATTGTGGATATTGTTAACCACATTATTTTTTGTCTATGTCTTTGTGTAGGATTGTTTTGTGTTACATGTATTTTGATATTGTGGATATTGTTACGCACATTATTTTTGTCTATGTTCCGTGTTTTGGGCACATTTTTATGTTACTTTGTGCTGTCATTTTTGTTCACAAGACTCTGCTCTCCTGCACCTAACTTCGCCTCCAATACACAATCCTAACACTATGTTCCAATTTCCACACTATTATATCACTTAGGATGCATGCCAAATACAATTAATTGCTTCATTAAGTTGGATGCCAGTATGGACTACGGAGCATAGCCATGTGATCTACATGTACATGCTAGTAACATCACTATTATACTCACAAACAATGTTAGCAGCAATTTGCCACATATTCCACTGCCACAATGAACTAGAGAGAGTTAGAAAGAAAGAGAACAAAAGAGAGGTGAGGGAGTTTTCGTGTAATTGGCAGCAGTTTGAGAGGGCACATGTTGGGCTGTGGAGTTCTGGCCTCGAGGGCAAAAACTGTTCCAAGTTTTCTTAATTACCTGACTATTTTTTTCTGAGACCCACCTAATATCATACAATTCTAAATCTTAATTACAACTGATGCTAATTCAAAATCATGGGAATTCTGTTTTTTATAATGAAGAAATCACAAGACAATCTTGATGAATCCATATTGAGTTCTATGCAGAAGTTATATCAAACTAGATGTCTCCAAATCAAGTCTTACCATGTTTATGACAAATCACATTTGCTTATCATATTAGCATCCACACACTGAGTTGATAGTAAATAAACCTCACTGTCTGATGGGTCTTATTATGGGTGAAGGTAGGAATGGTTGCAATTAGAGAGATCAAATCGATTAATCTTCTTAAAAGGCATTTAGAATGACAAGTGAGCCTCCAGGCCACCGTAGTGGCCAACTTGGATGGATGACATATTTTTTTATTTATATGAGTGTCCAATCCTTTTATTCGAAGGACGATAGCTTGTGACAGAGACCTCCCCTTGTCGTTGTTTATGCATTCACTTGCAATTAATTTCTTAATGAATAGAGACCACAAACGGAACCGTTCCTCCGCTTCCTCTACAGGCATTGGTTCGCTACATTGCTGTGCATGGGATAGAACCTAAAGGATATTTTATATTGAGGAGCAATTTATAGAGCTTAATTATTTCTTATTTTTGGCCGCTCGTCATTCCCTTCTTTCATAAGAAAAGGACACAAGCAGTTGGAATGTCTACAACAATGTCAATGAGTCATCTGTTTTATCCACCCCCATTTGGTGTGCATTGGCCTTCAACCGTGACATGTCGATGGTGATATTTAAACCCTAGAGGAAGGGAAAAAGGGAAAGGGAGCTGTAGAAAAAGCATGGACCTCTTTGTTGCCCTAACCTAGAAAGATGGAGAGGGTGACAGAGAGAGAGAGAGATACAAGGAGAGAGACACAGAGTCAGAGGAAGTCAGGTTCTCCCCTGTTTACCAAAGAGAGAGCATGCCCATTTTCCGTTCTCATCAGCATCAGAGCGAGATACTGTACAGTCTGTGATAGAGCAAATACAAGTGAGAGAGACAGAGCAAGAAAACAGATAGAAAGAAGGAGAGAGAAAGCTGTTGCAAATTCTCCCAGGCCATACACACAGTGAATGCAAACACATGGATTTGAAATACAATTATTCACACAAAGGAGTTTTGGCCCGAGGGGCCAAATGGTGTGTGTGCGTTGCTTGTGTGTCTATGTGTGTGTTTGAGCGGCTCAATGTCTCACACTCCTCCAGCTCCCAGCTGCCCCATGGCTCATGGAAGCAGTGTTGTTATCTTTCTCTCTCTCTTTCTCTCCCCTTCCTACCCCCCTCTCTCTCTCTCTCTCTCTCTCACTCTCTCTCTCGCTCTGTCTCTTGCTCTCTTTCACTCTTCCTCTGTATCTCCTCCCTTTTCGTTATACCCAGTGCTTGCCTGCCTTGCTTCCCGGCTCAAACGCTAGGCTTAGCGTCTATTGGGCGCAGGCCACTGCTTTGAAAATGGAGTCAAAGCTTCGGTCCAAAAGCGGCTTAGCCCAAACCGCAGACACGGATGTCCTAGTGTGAGTCTCTTTGGTCATCCTCATTCCTCCCCGCCCCCCTTTGGTCATCCTCATTCCTCCCCGCCCCCCTCGCCTTGTCTTGGCGGTCTGGAGGCGAAGTATGCATGCCGTGTGATTACAGCCCCGACTGAGAGCGGGCGCCACCACATGGCTCTCTGGGGCCCCAGACAAGCTCAAAGTATCTGACTGACTTAAGCCTGTTCATCATTAAGCTTTGCAGCAGTGCTTAATCTGTGTGGCTGGGTGGGGTTGATTGAAGTGTGATGAATGAATGCTGTAGTGTAATACCTTTTTCAAGTCTGTTTTCGTGTTGTGTGAACATAATGCTTATGCGATTTTCGAGGCCAGATTGACATGAAGACTTTCTCTAAGTGATCTTATTGTTTTGGGGGTTGCTAATGTCTCTAACTGTAGATGCAGACGTCTTTAACCTTTTACTGCAGTGGGCTAAATCAGGGTCACAAAACGTGATTCTTGGTAGTCTTTGAAACAAAAGTATATACCTCACACACATGGTTGTGGGCTTAAAAAAGAATACACATGTACCATGTCAGATATAGAGTTGAAATGTATTACATTTTTTGTTTGCATCCCAATATAACACTTTATATACATCACAGAAGACTGATATATAACAAAACTGGGTAACACTTTACTTGATAACCATGTCATAACAGCTGACATAGTGTTATATTATGGCTGGTCATGACACCTACATAACAGTGTCAAAACCCACACAACCTACCACAGTAGTTATTTTATGGCTGGTTATGACACTTATATAAGAGTGTCAAAACCCACACAACCTACCACGGTAGTTATTTTATAGCTGTTGCACTCTGGAGCACGTTCTCTGATGAATCACACTTCAATGGGCCTAAACAGCTACCCTGGGGAATTCCTGCTTCTACCTGGATTATGTTTGAGCGGCTTCCATTAAAGAACACCCTTTGTGTTCTGTTAGACAAGTAACTCTTTATCCACATTATCGCAGGGGGTGTAAAGCCATAACATGTTTTTCCAGCAGCATACTATGATCGATAATGTCAAAAGTTGCACTGAAGTCTAACAAAACAAGCCTACAGTTATTTTATCATCAATTTCTCTCAGCCAATCATCAGTAATTTGTGTAAGTGCCGTGCTTGTTGACTGCCCTTCCCTATACGCGTGCTGAAAGTCTGTTGTCAATTTGTTTACTGTGAAATAGCATTGTATCTGGTCAAACACATGTTTTTCCAGAAGTTTGCTAAGGGTTGGTAACAGACTGATTGGTTGGCTATTTGAGCCAGTAAAGGGGGCTTTACAATTCTTGGGTAGCGGAATGACTTTAGCTTCCCTCCAGGCCTGAGTGCACACACTTTCTAGTAGGCTTAAATTGAAGATGTGGCAAATAGGAGTGGCATTATTGTTTGCTATTATCCTCAGTAATTTTCCATCTAGATTGTCAGAGCCCGGTGGCTTGTGTATGTATTCCTCTTGTTACAACTTTTTTGACTAATATTATTATTATAAATGTTAGTCTACACCTGTTGTTTACAAAGCATGTGACAATAAAAAAAAGTATAACAGGTGGGTCTAATTCTGAATGCTGATTGGTTAATACCACATTCCAGCTGGTGTCTACTCCATAAATTACCACCGGCTAAATCTATGACATTAAAATGCCTATTTACTCTGTTCCATCTGACTGTGCAATTCACTGTCTCAGCCCAACCAAGAAATGTGTCAACTTGATCTCCACTATAAAAACCATTTAGACATTATATCACATTTATTTTAGACTAACATTTTGTTTTTAACAGCGTAGATTTTTATAAACCTAGCTGTCTGTCTCTCAGACATTTGCAACATTGTTTCTATATTAAAATTCCATCTTCAGCTGTCCCATAGTAATGAACGTGTTGGGAGTCGGGGCGAGACATACAGGTAGGCAGCATTTCTCAGCCAGTCGAAATCATGAATCAGCTGGCATCATTTTTCTGGATATACAATTGAAGTCGGAAGTTTACATACACCTCAGCCAAATACATTTAAACTCAGTTTTTCACAGTTCCTGACATTTAATCCTAGTAAAAATTCCCTGTCTTAGGTCAGTTAGGATCACCATTTTATTTTAACAATGTGAAATGTCAGAATAATAGCAGAGAGAATGATTTATTTCAGCTTGTATTTCTTTCATCACATTCCAAGTGGGCCAGAAGTTTACATACACTCAAATAGAAATTGGTAGCATTCCTTTCAAATTGTTTATCTTGGGTCAAACATTTTGGGTAGCCTTCCACAAGCTTTCCACAATAAGTTGGGTGAATTTTGGCCCATTCCTCGTGACAGAGCTGGTGTAACTGAGTCAGGTTTGTAGGCCTCCTTGTTCAGTTCTGCCCACACATTTTCTAAAGGATTGAGGCCACTCCAATACCTTGACTTTGTTGTCCTTAAGCCATTTTTCCACAACTTTGCAAGTATGCTTAGGGTCATTGTCCATTTGGAAGTCCCATTTGCGACCAAGGTTTAACTTCCTGACTGATGTCTTGAGATGTTGCTTCAATATATCCACATACTTTTCCTAGCTCATGATGCCATCTATTTTGTGAAGTCCACCAGTCCATCCTGCAGCAAAGCACCCCCACAACATGATGCTGCCACCCCTTGCCTCCCCCTTTTTATTAATGTATCCAAATAAATGTCACTAGAAAACAGCTATAACAATTGCTAAAGCAGCAACATTGCTGTTATTCTGGCTGCACTTTTGGACTTGACTGTAAGTTAGCCGTAGTTGGCTAGCTAGCAAGCAAGGGATAATAACGTTACCAGCTAGTACGACAATGGAACATTTAGAACGAACGACTATGTCGCGTCCATGTTACGGTGCGTGAATGAGGACCCAAAAGCGAATCAACTTAAACAGAGCTTCTTTAATTACCAAACATAGGTAGGCTCAGATGGACCGGCAGATTCCGACAGGACAGGACAAGGTTACAGCAAACATGACGGCAGTCTGGTTCAGGCATGAATGACACAAACAAACAAGAATCCGACAAGGACAGGAGCAGAAACAGAGAGAGATATAGGGACCTAATCAGAGGGAAAAAGGGAACAGGTGGGGAATGGGGTGACGAGGTGGTTAGGAGGAGACAAGGCACAGCTGGGGGAAAGAGGGGGAGAAAAGGTAACCTAACACGACCAGCAGAGGGAGACAGGGTGAAGGGAAAGGACAGAGACAAGACAACATGACAGTACATGACAGTACCCCCCCACTCACCGAGCGCCTCCTGGCGCACTCGAGGAGGAAACCTGGCGGCAACGGAGGAAATCATCAATCAGCGCACGGTCCAGCACGTCCCGAGAGGGAACCCAACTCCTCTCCTCAGGACCGTACCCCTCCCAGTCAACTAGGTACTGATGACCACGGCCCCGAGGACGCATGTCCAAGATTTTACGGACCCTGTAGATAGGTGCGCCCTCGACAAGGATGGGGGGGGGGGGGGGAAGACGAGCGGGGGCGCGAAGAACGGGCTTAACACAGGAGACATGGAAGACCGGGTGGACGCGACGAAGATATCGCGGAAGAAGAAGTCGCACTGCGACAGGATTAATGACCTGAGAGATACGGAATGGACCAATGAACCGCGGGGTCAACTTGCGAGAAGCCGTCTTAAGGGGAAGGTTCTGAGTGGAGAGCCAAACTCTCTGACCGCGACAATATCTAGGGCTCTTCGTTCTACGCTTATTAGCAGCTCTCACAGTCTGCGCCCTATAACGGCAAAGTGCAGACCTGACCCTCTTCCAGGTGCGCTCGCAACGTTGGACAAAAGCCTGAGCGGAGGGGACGCTGGACTCGGCGAACTGAGATGAGAACAACGGAGGCTGGTACCCGAGGCTACTCTGAAAAGGAGATAGCCCGGTCGCAGACGAAGGAAGCGAGTTGTGGGCGTATTCTGCCCAGGGGAGCTGTTCTGACCAAGACGCAGGGTTGCGAAAAGAAAGACTGCGTAAGATGCGACCAATAGTCTGATTGGCCCGTTCTGCTTGACCGTTAGACTGGGGGTGAAAGCCGGAAGAGAGACTGACGGAAGCCCCAATCAAACGGCAAAACTCCCTCCAAAATTGAGACGTGAATTGCGGACCTCTGTCCGAAACGACGTCTGACGGAAGGCCATGAATTCTGAAAACATTCTCGATGATGATTTGTGCCGTCTCTTTAGCAGAAGGAAGCTTAGCAAGGGGAATGAAATGAGCCGCCTTAGAGAACCTATCGACAACCGTAAGAATAACAGTCTTCCCCGCTGACGAAGGCAGTCCGGTGACAAAATCTAAGGCGATGTGAGACCACGGTCGAGAGGGAATAGGAAGCGGCCTGAGACGGCCGGCAGGAGGAGAGTTACCGGACTTAGTCTGCGCGCAGACCGAACAAGCAGCCACGAAACGACGCGTGTCATGCTCCCGGGTGGGCCACCAGAAACGCTGGCGAATGGAAGCAAGCGTACCCCGAACGCCAGGGTGGCCGGCTAACTTGGCAGAGTGAGCCCACTGAAGAACGGCCAGACGAGTAGGAACGGGAACGAAAAGAAGGTTCCTAGGACAAGCGCGCGGCGACGGAGTTTGAGTGAGTGCTTGCTTTACCTGCCTCTCAATTCCCCAGACAGTCAACCCGACAACACGCCCCTCAGGGAGAATCCCCTCGGGGTCAGTGGAGGCTACTGAAGAACTGAAGAGACGAGACAAAGCATCAGGCTTGGTGTTCTTAGAGCCCGGACGATAAGAAATCACGAACTCGAAACGAGCGAAAAACAGCGCCCAACGCGCCTGACGCGCATTAAGTCGTTTGGCAGAACGGATGTACTCAAGGTTCCTATGGTCAGTCCAAACGACAAAAGGAACGGTCGCCCCCTCCAACCACTGTCGCCATTCGCCTAGGGCTAACCGGATGGCGAGCAGTTCGCGGTTACCCACATCATAGTTACGTTCCGACGGCGACAGGCGATGAGAAAAATACGCGCATGGGTGGACCTTGTCGTCAGAGAGGGAGCGCTGAGAAAGGATGGCTCCCACTCCCACCTCTGACGCGTCAACCTCGACAACGAACTGTCTAGAGACGTCAGGTGTAACAAGGATAGGAGCGGATGTAAAACGATTCTTGAGGAGATCAAAAGCTCCCTGGGCGGAAACGGACCACTTAAAGCACGTCTTGACAGAAGTAAGGGCTGTGAGAGGAGCTGCCACCTGACCGAAATTACGGATGAAACGACGATAGAAGTTCGCGAAGCCGAGAAAGCGCTGCAGCTCGACGCGTGACTTAGGGACGGGCCAATCAATGACAGCTTGGACCTTAGCGGGATCCATCTTAATGCCTTCAGCGGAAATAACAGAACCGAGAAATGTGACAAAATGACCAGCGGAACCGCAATAGAGACAGAGGCGGTTGGTGATTCTCCGTTCCCTCTCCTTAGTCGAGATGCGGATACCTCCCAGCTGCATGGGCTCAGCACCCGAGCCGGCAGAGGAAGATGGTAGTGATGCGGAGAGGGAGGCGACGGAGAGCGCGAGCTCCTTTCCACGAGCTCGGTGACGAAGATCAACCCGTCGCTCAATGCGAATAGCGAGTTCAATCAAGGAATCCACGCTGGAAGGAACCTCCCGGGAGAGAATCTCATCCTTTACCTCTGCGCGGAAACCCTCCAGAAGACGAGCGAGCAAGGCCGGCTCGTTCCAGCCACTGGAGACAGCAAGAGTGCGAAACTCAATAGAGTAGTCTGTTATGGATCGATTGCCTTGACATAGGGAAGACAGGGCCCTGGAAGCCTCCTCCCCAAAAACAGATCGATCAAAAACCCGTATCATCTCCTCCTTAAAGTCTTGATACTGGTTAGTACACTCAGCCCTTGCCTCCCAGATTGCCGTGCCCCACTCACGAGCCCGTCCAATAAGGAGAGATATGACGTAGGCGACACGAGCAGTGCTCCTGGAGTAAGTGTTGGGCTGGAGAGAAAACACAATATCACACTGGGTGAGGAACGAGCGGCATTCAGTGGGCTCCCCAGAGTAACACGGCGGGTTATTGATTCTGGGCTCCGGAGATTCGAAAGCCCTGGAAGTGGCCGGTGGATCGAGGCGGAGATGGTGAACCTGTTCTGTGAGGTTGGAGACTTGGGTGGCCAGGGTCTCAACGGCATGTCGAGCAGCAGACAATTCCTGCTTGTGTCTGCCTAGCATCGCTCCCTGGATCTCGACGGCTGAGTGGAGAGGATCCGAAGTCGCTGGGTCCATTCTTGGTCGGATTCTTCTGTTACGGTGCGTGAATGAGGACCCAAAAGCGAATCAACTTAAACAGAGCTTCTTTAATTACCAAACATAGGTAGGCTCAGATGGACCGGCAGATTCCGACAGGACAGGACAAGGTTACAGCAAACATGACGGCAGTCTGGTTCAGGCATGAATGACACAAACAAACAAGAATCCGACAAGGACAGGAGCAGAAACAGAGAGAGATATAGGGACCTAATCAGAGGGAAAAAGGGAACAGGTGGGGAATGGGGTGACGAGGTGGTTAGGAGGAGACAAGGCACAGCTGGGGGAAAGAGGGGGAGAAAAGGTAACCTAACACGACCAGCAGAGGGAGACAGGGTGAAGGGAAAGGACAGAGACAAGACAACATGACAGTACATGACAGTCCATAGATACAGAACAAATAGACTGAATGACTGGGTCACATCTCTAGCAATCGAACCGATAGAATGAACGACCAGTTGGCTTGGGTAGCAACCCTAGATTTGTGTTGGAACTATATCTTGTAGAAGGATTAAATGGTATGAACAAATTAATCAAAATAACATTTTTAATGAAAATATGGAAATCATTATTTGAATATGTTGGTAACCCATTGTATAAAAGTGATAATGCCCTCGAAGCTGGTGTTTTGAGGATATATTAGCCTATGCCAATATCCTCCAAACACCAGCTTCAGGCTGCAGGTACGGGTGTCGTTGGAGGTGTGTCCAACCCATAGGTTCCATCTTGAATTAGGCTGCCGGCCCAATGTTTGGAAAGCCTATGATCGCGTTCCCCTTCTCAGACGTTGCGCTCATCAACCAATGGTTGCACGCCACGCCTTTATATAACATATGATGTGGTCAGCTGATACATAAAATACCTATCAAGGCTTTGTTAGATCTGGCATGCGTCAGCAACTGAGCAGAGGAGCACAACCTTTGTTTGTAATGCTCTCTCTCTCTTGCGCTCTCTCTCATTGTGCTCTATTTGTTGAGTATAGCCTTCCCATTCTCTGCCTCAGGGAAACTTACAGCTGAATCAAACTTTTTTAGACACACTTTGTGCTTCAACACCCCCTTTTCATGTCAACTTGGAGCAAAGGCAAATAGTCCCCAGCCTCAAGTGATGCCCTGGTGCACTGATATTCTGAAGCACAAACACAATGTGGTAGGGATGCTTGAGGCTTGGCTCTGTGTGGGCTAGACTATGCGGAGGGGGCCTTCAGGTGAAACTGCCCGAGGATATGCCTGTCTTGTTGTGACCTCAGAGAGATATGAGTGAAAACTGAGAGAAAACACAAGACTGAGTGCGGTACAGAGTGGCCTTGCTAGCGGGCTAACCCCCTGGCTAACAACAAAGCTCTCTGTTGGAGAGGGACAGCGTGAAGAACAACTGTCACCTCATCAAAGCCTGCAGGATTACCTGTGGGAGTGTGTCTGTGTCATTGACTTTGTATGCCTGTGAAAATGTACTTGAAGATACTGTATGTGCCAAATATAGGAATTAAATTGTGTGTCATAGGAAGTGAGTGTGTGTATGCCAAAGGAAAATGTATGTGTATTTTATGAATTCAGTTGGGTGCATGCATAAGATGTGGAAGTGTGTACATAGGTTATTGTGTTTTACTTTCCAGTGTGTGTGTGTGTGTGTGCACAAGCATTCATGTGAGCATTTCTAGTCTTATTTAGTCATGTCTCCGTCAAGGTCATTCTCTGTCTCTAACCTGGAATGAAACAAAGAACTGAAAATTGTCTAAACTTTTCAAACGGTCTACATATCAGAGCAGGTCATTTTAGACTCTACAACCTTGGCTGAGATTCAGAATACCAATTTATGCCATTAAATTGGCTATGTCCAACTTTAAACTACAATTGGCTGATGAAAGACCTGCTGCAATTAATATATTTTATCACCTCATAGTTTGTCAGTCCTACTTTGTGTTTAGATGTATATTGTACCTTCTTAACTGGGGTGGGGCGGCAGGGTAGCCTAGTGGTTAGAGAGTTGGACTTGTAACCGGAAAGTTGCAAGTTCAAATCCCTGAGCGTTCTGCACTTGCCCCTGAACAGGCAGTTCCTAGGCCATCATTGAAAATAAGAATTTGTTCTTAACTGACTTGCCTAGTTAAATAAAGGTAAAAAAACTATTTACAAAAAAGTGTGGTAAATATGATTTAAAATGAATTTCCAGACAAGGTACAGATTGTTAAAAACTATACATTTCTATGACTAAATAATTTATTTAATATCAACCACAAAACAAGGTAATTATAGCAAATATATTTAGGTATGTTTAAAAAAAACGTGCTTATTACACACACTCATTTTAAAACCGATTTAACTTAATTTCCCTTGTAAATTGTAATTCAATGTGGTTTGTTTTCCAACTGCCAACTGAAGCATGACTCAGTCGTTCTCCATCATTGCATTTCTATTGTGATGACCCCCCCCAGATGTGCTAGCATGCGCTAGGAGTTCGCTGTGTATGCAAGTGTGAGTGGCATCAACTCTCAGTTTGTGTGGTGAGGTAAAAAGTACAGTGGGATCTGTAGCTTACTCATGCCACACTCATATCCCTCATAACCCAAATTCAGACCAGCAATGGCCAAGGTCGTGTTAAATGTGTTTTTCAAAAGTGGGTACTTCTTACATGCTGACCGGACACGTCGCGTGCGAGAGGGTCGTTAAATAAATGTAGAAATCCATGTTATTCAATTATTGCACCCACACTGCTCGCGCATGCCAACGAGCGTCTACGACGCCAAGGGCTAAAATAGAACTCATTCCTATTTCGGACGCAGATCGCGCTGCAAGTCCTGCCTCTCCCTTCTCCTCATTGGTTTATAGAAGCAGGTACCCATGTGCCATCTCCTCATTGGTTATACCTACGTGGGTTATTGAAAGACAAACTGTTTTGCCTGTAGTCGTGGTAATACATATAAAGTTTAGATGCGATCACCATATAAATTAAACGATAAAAAAGCCTGGAAGGAGGAGAGATGACTAGAAACGATTCGGTTGGCCGTTTTATGTGTGGATTAATTGTCGGAGTAGAGGTCCTTGTGCATTTCAGGTAAAATAACAACTCAATGTTTATATCCCAGGACAAATTAGCTCGCAAGAGCAAGCTAGCTAAATAGGACAAATTAACATTAGCTAGCAAGTGCAAGCTAACTAGCTAAATTGCCATACATGTTTAATGCTTTTCGACCTGTCCCCAAATTAATGTAATTTGTTCAGAGTTTGTTTTGATATTTTAACCTGCGTGTCGTAATCGTGTTTGGTGTGGTGGGGGCAAAATGAATGTATGCATGATAGCTGACGATAGTGCAAGAGCGCAGCCGGTTTGGGTTCCGTGTTAGGGCTAGGTGCCTTTTTTCTCCATTTCCACTTGAATGACGTGCCCAAAGTAAACTGCCTGTAGCTCAGGCCCTGAAGCCAGGATATGCATATAATTGGTACCGTTGGAAAGAAAACACTTTGAAGTTTGTAGAAATGTTAAAATAATGTAAGAGAATATAACACAATAGATATGGTAGGAGAAAATTAAAAGAAAACTGTTTTGACTTGTTGAAACAAAGTTTAGGGGAAGGTTTTCGGATTCCTTTCTCTGCAAATTGATTACTCAAATCAATGGTGCCAACTAAACTGACTTTTTGGGATCTAGATTTTTTTAACCTTTATTTTACTAGGCAAGTCAGTTAAGAATTAATTCTTATTTTCAACAACGGCCTAGGAACAGTGGGTTAACTGCATTGCTCGGGCAGAATGACAGATTTTTACCTTGTCAGCTCGGGGATTCGATTTTGCAACTTTTCAGTTACTTGTCATACACTCTAACCACTAGGCTACCTGCCCCCCCCTATCCTACAAAGAAGGATTTTATCTAACAAAATGATACTACATGTTATAGCTGGGTCCCTTTGGATGACAAATCAGTGGAAGATTTTCAAAAAGTAAGTGAATATTTAATCTTTATATGTGAATGTATAAAACCTGTGCCGGTGGAAAAATATTGTAATGTGGGGCGCCGTCCTCAAACATTTGCACGGCATGTTTTCGCTGTAATAGCTACTTCAAATCGGACAGTGCAGTTAGATTAACAAGAATGTAAGCTTTCAGCCGATATAAGACACTTATATGTACCTATATCTTTCAAATCCATAATATTTATGGTTTTTTATTTATTTATTTATTTTTTTTAATTACGCGCCCTCCAGTTTCACTGGAAGTTGTCCCGCTAGCTGGACACCGATCCAAGAAGGGCAAAATATCATCAATATTTCCCCTTGCCTTATCTGTCTGGACGTTCAATTATGCAAGGCTGCCCGCTCGCATATGTTAATCTGATTCAAGGCAATTGGTTTGGTCAAAATATTTTCTCATGATCTTTTCACATCACCCTTCTATTCATTATTGAGTCAAAATAATGCCAATGATGGTGTGGGCGTTATGCCAGTTTAGGCTAAACTTTAAAAAACATACCTGTTGCTGAGGTGTATCATTTTCTGACCGTATAACCACACAGAACTCTTTGAATATATATTTTTAATGGTTTTCAAGTTTTTTTGGACAGCTTTATGATAGAGATGTAGATGAGTGGCAGAACAGGGAATTGAACTTCTGCCTCCAGAGGTATATGTTGTAGGAGTGGCAGCACGGCCACAAGACCTGTCCCTGGCACCGCACATACAGTGCCTGGCAAAAGTTTTCATCCCCCTTGGCGTTTTCCTATTTTGTGTGTGGATAGAGAAGCTGTCTTCATTAAAGTATGTGGATTTTGTTGCCTTACAACCTGTAATTTAACAGGATTTTTATTTGGTTTTCTTAATGGACATGCACAAAATAGTCCAAATTGGTTAAGTTAAATAACTTAAAGTAAAAAAAGGAAAAGTGGTGCGTACATATGTATTCACCCACCTT
Source organism: Oncorhynchus mykiss (assembly GCF_057628025.1). Lineage (NCBI taxonomy): Eukaryota > Metazoa > Chordata > Actinopteri > Salmoniformes > Salmonidae > Oncorhynchus > Oncorhynchus mykiss. The sequence continues at coordinate 50,288,331 of NC_143046.1, read as the reverse complement.
TGCTATGAAGCCCCTAAATAAGACCTGGTGCAACCAGTTACCTTCAGAAGTCACATAGTTAGATTGCACACAGGTGGACTTTATTTAAGTGTCACATGATCTGTCACATGATCTCAGTGTATATATATACCTGTTCTGAAAGGCTTCAGAGTCTGCAACACCACTAAGCAAGGGGCACCACCAAGCAAGCAGCACCATGAAGACCAATGAGCTCTCCAAACAGGTCAGGGACAAAGTTGTGGAGAAGTACAGATCAGGCTTGGGTTATAAAAACATATCCGAAACTTTGAACTTCCCATGGAGTTTACAATTTACAATTTACAGTTTACAATTTACAGTACAATTAAATCCATTATTAAAAAATTGAAAGAATATGGCACCAAACAAACCTGCCAAAAAACCTGCTAACAAACTTGCCCACCAAAACTCACAGACCAGGCAAGGAGGGCATTAATCAGAGGGGCAACAAAGAGACCAAAGATGACCCTGAAGGAGCTGCAAAGCTCCACAGCGGAGATTGTAGTATCTGTCCACAGGACCACTTTAAGCCGTACACTCCACAGAGCAGCATCATGCTGTGGGGATGTTTTTCATTGGCAGGGAATGGAAAACTGGTCAGAATTGAAGAAATTATAGATGGCGCTAAATACGGGGAAATTCTGGAGGGAAACCTGTTTGTCTTCCAGAGATTTGAGACTAGGATGGAGGTTCACCTTCCAGCAGGACAATGACCAAAAGCATACTGCTAAAGCAACACTCAAGTGGTGTAAGGGGAAACATTTAAATGTCTTGGAATGGCCTAGTCAAAGCCCAGACCTCAATCCAATTGAGAATCTGTGGTATGACTTAAAGATTGCTGTACACCAGTGGAACCCATCCAACTTGAAGGAGCTGGAGCAGTTTTGCCTTGAAGAATGGGCAAAGATCCCAGTGGCTAGATGTGCCAAGCTTATAGAGACATACCCCAAGAGACTTGCAGCTGTAATTGCTGCAAAAGGTGACTCTACAAAGTATAGACTTTGCACTGTGCAAAGTGTCTGTGCATAGTTCTGCACGCTCAAGTTCAGTTTTTTTTGTCTTATTTCTTGTTTGTTTCACAAAAAGTAATGTGGTAGCCATGTTGTGTAAATCAAATGATACAAAAAATATATTTTAATATCAGGTTGTAAGGGAACAAAATGAGAAAAATTACAAGGGGGTGAATACTTTCGCAAGCCACTGTAATTCATATTATTGACCATAGTGGAATAACCTTGAGAAGGTGATGATGCCACACTGAAATGTGTGATATACTATCTACAGTAGGCCTATTCCAAATCTATTTTCCATGTATTAAATGTCAATGGTTATTGGTAAATTTGGAAAATGGAACGCTGCAAGGGCAGTCAGGAAATGTCTCCCTAAAAGTACATCTGCTACTACTAACATTGCTTGTGCTACTACAACAAAACTCCATAACAAACTATTGCCATACCAAATACTCAAAATCAAAATCTTCCTTACTTCTGCCTCAACCTACAATAATGGCTGCTATGGGTGCACAACTGCTATACTACCACTCTCCTTCATTCATACCACTCCTACTTAACATGTCCCTACAAATAAACAAATTCTATCACAACTCAGGATATTACCCAGATGCAGACACAGGAGGCAGATAGTACAGCTCTCAGATGATTTATTGAAAACACGGGGCAGGCAAAAGGCAGGTCGAGAACAGGCAGGGTTTCATGATCAGATCAGAGCCAGCAGGTACAGGGTGGCAAGCAGGCTCAGGGTCAAGGCAGGCAGAATAGTCAGAACCGGGAAAACTAGGAAACAGAACTTGAAAAAAAGGAAGGCAGGATAGCAGGGGGGTGGAGACAAGCACAAAGACAGGTGAAACAAATGCATGGTTTGAACCCAGGTCTTCTGCGTGCCACAAGACTGCAAGAACCTGCTGAGCTGTCTTTTAATATTACAACTATCCCTGCTGCCAGTGCCGTGTCTATGGAATGGCATCTGACATCACATGTGCCATTGCTATTTTTTTAATCTACAGATTTCACCACTCCCTCTTTGATGAACTTGTATTCCAGTAATTCTAAGGTACGACATAACAACTGTACCCACCCAAACAGCAACCACTGCGGATGTCAGTAATGTCACAAAGAAAACGTTGGCTTGTTGGCACCAGGAAAACTTTCCAAAGATCAAACTCATAAATAGCGATTGCGTCCTAAATGGCACTCTATTCCATCTGTAGTGCACTACTTTTGACCAGGAACCATAGGGCTGTGGTCGATTGTAGTACACTATTTAGGGGAAATGGTGCAATATGAGACGCAACCAATGACTCTGCTGGGATTGATTAAAAATAAGAGCTAATTAAAAGCAAACAGGAACCCACTCCCTTCGCTCCCTTCATCTATCGCTAACTCTGCAGTCCCTCCCCTCCCTCTACCTTTCCTCTCTATCTGACAGTGTACAGTTTTGTTTCTGGCTTTGAATAACTAGGTTGCAAAGACGCTGACAATGTTTTTTAGTGATGCGGACTCAGGGGATTGTTGTCTTTCTGCTGACACACACACACACACACACACACACACACACACACACACACACACACACACACACACACACACACACACACACACACACACACACACACACACACACACACACACACACACACACACACACACAGAGCTCCATTTTTGCCTCCTGTTTCCGTGATTCGTTTTCAAAGACTAATGCTTATGTGACCATAAATATTTCTGTTAATTTTACATTTCATGGGATCGGGAGATTGACATTATCCTTGTTCTGCTTACTTTGTGAATCGCTTATGTTTTCAAAAATAAAACACTAGCTGGAGACAGAAATGTGAAGCGTTGGTACACCACTTTAGTGGTTTTCAGCGGTCTAGACAACTGGAATACAAGGCATATTACCTCAATTGCCTCGACTAACCGGTGCCCCCGCACATTGACTCTGCTCTTTATTTGTTTGTTACATAAATTGTTCTTAAATCTGCATTTTTGGTTAAATAGCGAATGGAGGATGCTTTTCCCGTGGTTAATTTTCATGCCAGCCAGGTAGTCTAACCTCCTGTAAAGATGAAAATTGTGCCTAATATTAGGAAAGTTGAGAAATAAATATAGTAGGCCTATAAAAAGCTGATGGCATCCTTCTCTTTTTAGTAGAGGCCATCACACGTAATTGCATAGCCTATAGAAATGTTGCACAACATAAGCTCATGGGGTCTCGTTAAGTGTTTGATTATATTTTTTCAAACATGTTTGCATTGATGTCAGAGTGATTAGAGGGAAAATTGAGTGCTGAGTACCAGACAGTTAGCACATTTGGTAGGCTACTAAAGACCATCAGCAGCATCAGAGCTTGGAGAAGCCTAATTACTGTGACTAGTTCCATTTACCGCAGGCATTGCTACCAGATGGCTCAAACCTTACTGCTGTCCCTCACCCACTCAGCAATGATGGTAGTTAACACTACAACCGCCTGGCCTTACAGCATATAAATACCTGCGAGAGAACAATGCCGGTCGTCCTCTTTAGCATATTCATCAGATGTAAATCAACCCGCAAGGTGCACAAACATGCTTGATAAATAGTGCATAAAGAAATATTAATGAAAAAACCCCAGAAAAAAACGACTATAGTTATTTGTTTAGATATACTTGACTGTTTTTTTTTTATTCTACAAAGTCTTAGAAAAACATAGGCCTGTATGTAGCCTAGTTTCATTTCACTTACAATAAAATCATTACAGTGTAATCTATTTGATCAACTTTTTTGCAGATTCGATTAGTGATAGATCTATAGTCATTAATAAAGTCCAGTTACAGCTGTTTGACAAAGTAGAAATGAAAAATATGATAATAATAATATAACCAGCTAGCTGCACAGGTGAAATTATTTGCTGTAATCCTAATCAAAAGCACCAGTGCATGAAGAAGTGTAAAGGACGAATTGCATAAAGAAATATTTGTGGAAATATATGAATGAAAACAGTAATTTGTTGATTGCATCGGACATTCTATTGTTCCCTTATACCATTGCCTTTACACATGAATCAATCGTATCTTCTCTTTATGCTTTGGCACCACAGTCAGCACACAGCTTCAGTGATTTGTGTGAGCAAGCCCCACAAACAAATTGGTTACACACAGTTTTCATGGACCTTGTTTGGTGTGCACGTGCCGACTTTGACAGTAATGTCTTATTTTTCGAGAGTGGAACTGTGGTACTTGGGGAAGAGGGAGAGCAGGACCTGTTGTCTTGGCGGCCTGCTTGGCAGCTCACGAAATTCACATTCCAGATCCAGTGGGATGCATGGCACTTAGGATGCAAACACTTTTATTTATTTTACATCTGATCACCATGAGTTTTGCTTTACCACTCTCCATCACTGATGTGGAGTACAGCTCCACTGGTATGTTGTTTTGCGCAGAGGGGGGCAGCTTCCGCCTTTGTTTGTTCACTGTTCCAAGCAGGCTAGTCTTTGCAATAAACTTGTCTGCCAGGGAAATTGTTGTGATGAAGTTGTCCATGGTCACATTTCTGCCTTTGCCCATGTAAGACTCCACGAGTCTCAAAACCACAGTTTAGACAGTCAATCACCCACTGGCCTGGTTTCGTCTTTCCCCAGATATGGAAAGCCATTGAGTAAGTACTTGGTTTCGACATCGGCAGCTAACCAAAACTTAACAAAAGTCACATGTACCCTTATCAGTTTCTATCGCCCATTCATCTATTTAAGACATAATAGCATATTTACATTTTATGTTTATTATGTTACTAGTGTTTGCTTAGTAGCCAGAGCAATGTGCATGAGTGGTCATGTACTGAATGCATGGACAGCATGGATATTCTTGGGAAAAAAATATGCTCCTTCAGATACTATATAGAAATCAACATGTTTTACCTGCATGAGACTCTGAAGGAGGATTTGATCAAGCAATGCTCCTTTCCCTGCATCTGTCAATTACAAGTGGCGCCCATCTCTTCATGTACAATTTGACAACTGATAGGCCTAATATTGTCACTCATCAGATTATTGTCAATTTAACCTTTTCACGTGTGAGTTCTAAATATCTCTAACGGTCACCCAAGCATTAACTTTTTTTATGTACGTGATGTCAGAATGCACTCAATGTTCCAAAATGTGATTATTACGCAACAGGACAGTTAACACGCACTGCCCTCAAACCAAGGCACACTGCCTGCTAATTATCTATAGGCTAGGTTTCAACTTCAGTAAAAAAAAACAGTTTGAATTGAGGTGTGTTCTGCCTCCTTATTAATTCACATAGAAGATAGCCCATTTCACTATTGCGGACAATTTATGTTTGACGCTTTACTGAGCCATACAATCTCGAGGAGAGCCCAGGCAGTTCCCCAGTGTTTCCGCAGATCAACTGTGCAGACATTTCCACAGTTTTGCACAAAGTCTTGCACATTTTCTGTCTGGTGCTCACATTGCCTTCATTGTGGTTTTCCTTACAAATAAGGTACTATTTTTCCTGTGCGTAATAAAGAGTTATTCTGTACCTTCTGCCTCCTGCGCCTGACTCCGCACCCACTACGCCCAGTGCGTTACAGTCAAACAAAACAGGAATTTCTAAAAAAGCGTTCTAATCACATCGGTTTCAGCATTTGCTGCAGAATGATCACACCTGTTTGTTGGTACGTGTCAAAGGGTTACTCTTGTCGATAGGCTAAATCTTATAATTTGTGAAATTAGTTTTGGTATAGTTTAGGTGTAGTTTTGATGGGCCTGCTGTGCAGGCTGACTGGCATCATTTGTTTCCTGCTCATCAACTTAGATAGAATAAAGGTATCAGGTTTCAGGTATGACCCAGATGCAGACAGTGTCAAAGAAACAAATGTTTATTTCTAGTACGGGGGCAGGCAAACGACAAGTCAAAGGCAGGGTGTGATACAAGGATATGTTTTGCATTATTCAAAAAAGTCTACTGCACCTCATGTTTTCATTTATCTTACAATACATTTGATTAGTAATAGAGTTACAGTAAATAAAACAGTCCTGTAACAGCTTACTTTTACAAGTGTAATGGATCTCGTCCTCCTCTTCTGAGGAGGAGTAGTGAGAAGGATCGGAGGACCAATTTGCAGCGTGGTAAGTGTTCATGATGTAATATTTAATTCATCAAAACTGAACACTGAAATACAAAAAAACAATAAAGTGAACGAACGAAAACCGAAACAGTCCTGTCTGGCGACATACACAAAGACAGAAAATAAACACCCACGAAAACACAGGTGGAAAAAGGCTACCTAAGTATGATTCTCAATCAGAGACAACTAACGACACCTGCCTCTGATTGAGAACCATACTAGGCCGAACACAGAAACCAACATAGAAAAACAAACATAGTCTTCCCACCTGAACTCACGCCCTGACCATACTAAAACAAAGACAAAACAAAGGAACTAAGGTCAGAACGTGACAACAACGTAAAATGAGAATGGTATCAACATTTTTTTAACTAGGCAAGCAGTTAAGAACAAATTCTTATTTTCAATGACAGCCTAGGAACAGTGGATTAACTGCCTGTTCAGGGACAGAATGACAGATTTGTACCTTGTCAGCTCAGGGAAATGAACTTGCAACCTTTCAGTTACAAGTACAACACTCTAACCACTAGGCTACCCTGCCAAGCCAATGCAAGGTGCACGGTCAGATTATTAACATGAGCGCCCACACCGATCAATAGGCATAACACAAACTCATCTTCACACTATTGTTGTTCTAAATTAAATCAACCTCTTAACCCTCATCATTCAGTTAGTCCTAATTTACATTTGATTGTGAAGTATCGCCCATTCAATCCATTTGTCATTCATTCAGTGGGCTGGCATCATTTGCTTTGCTGAATAGAGTCAAGGATATGTTTTGCATTATTCCAAAGGCCTACTGCAATATGTAGCATGTTTTCTTTCCCTTACAATACATTTGATTAGTAATATAGTTATAGTACATAAAACAGTCCCATAACAGCTTCCTTTTAAAGTAAAACGTAAACGAGAATGGTATCTCCCCGCAAGGCGTGAGGACAAATTTGCTGCTGATAAATAGGCATAATACAAACTCATCATTACGCTGTCTTTCTAAATTCAATCAACCTCTTCACCCTCCTTGTCTTTCAGTAAGGCCTCATTCAAATTAATTTGTGAAGTAAGGTGCCCATTCGTCCATTCATTCAGCGAGGAAAGAGAGACGCATTAGCGCCTGGCTGGGTACCAACGTCCTACAGCACATTGTCTTGGCGGATTAAGTTGGGAATAGGTGTGAAAAAACAGGTAGAAAGGCTCTAAATACTTTTCTGTTTGTAATTTAAAAATTCTGATAAATGAGCAGTGTAAAATACAAACATTTGGGAAAAGTCAGGGAAGGAGCAGGACATACAGTAGCTTTTTTTGTTGATGACTGAATTCGATTTTTTACAAAATCAAATATCAGTGGCCGTTGGCCTATGGCGGTTCTAGTGTTAATGCCATTTTTAGGTTCTCTGCTGTGTGCATCTCCTCCATGTTCTCAGTGATCAGTACATGGAACTTGATGTCCCACTTCTCATCAATGTGATGGCTTGTTGCAGTATGACGTGTTCACAGACGTCCCAACAATCTGTGTTGAGAGCTAGCACTTTGTACTTGCAGAGCAATCATTGTACAATTTATCCATTCGGGCCGTCATAGTTTTTCAACATGACAGGTTGTAGTTTGATTTGATATATGCCATCAGGGCATTGAAGCCGACATCCTCTACCATATCAACTGCAATCATTTCTGTAATCAGCGCTGTGATTTTCTCACTCCGTCCCTTATCACACTTTTATGTGAAAAGCCTGTCTAATGTCTGTTGTTGGGGGCCTGCGCTGCTGCCAGAAACGTTTTGGGTCTGACGGTGCCCCCCTTTCAGATGTTTAGGCATTGTGCCTGTACTGCCACTGTAGCTCAATTCCACCTTGCAAATTTATCATTTTTATATAACTTCTCAAAGTTTTGCCATAGACGACTTCGCTGCTGTCCCTTCCCGATCTCACTCCCTGACATTTTTCCAACTGTTAACGACGATGACTTGGGTATCCATAGCAAATCATTTGAAAGATACATATCTCCTCCTACTAACATTACAGCATTGCTGCATTAGGCATTTGTTTCATTTACATTTGTCCCATCATGATGGTGATCAGGACCTGTTAGTGGTGGTTTTGTGATAACTGCCCTATTATTTTCATTTTGTGAAGAAAAAACCCATTGTTTTTTAGTTAGGGAATTTTCCTGAACGTTAATAATGTTCCCAACTTTTACACATTCACAACCTAGACACCACTCACTTGCGGAATACAATTATTGAAAATATCTGTCTAGCTAGCCAATTTTGTGGGAGCGTATCAGGCTAGTATATGCTCCTATACAGTTTAATTGGACTAAAGTAACTTTGACGTGACTGTGTTGCTTAATAATGACTTGGTTTGAAGTGAGTTTGAGAGGATTTTTGAAAAGACATAAAGGTGTGCTAATTTGGGCTACATTGACTGGTATATTGTTTTGTTTTTTTAGAAAATGCTAAAGTTAGCTCTTGGTGGCTGTGACAAGGTAAAACAAATCTAAATGTAGATTGCAGTATCCCCCTGTCCAGACTTTGACTGTGTTCGGGTAGGGAAACAAATCAGTCATTTTGTAAATTGGGTGAACTATCCCATTAATGCTTAGACCTTCACTCTAGCTATTTTGCGCCTTGGGGCCACCGTACATATAGTAAGAAATGACTGCTGACCGCTTGCAAGAAGAGGGAGGAGAGCTGTCTGTGTGTACAGTCGCCATTGATAACAAAAGAAGGACCAAAGTGGAGTCAGGCCTTTTTCTTCAGAAACAATTACATAGTAAGAAGCTGTGTTTGTGTGATTCAAGGTGTTGATCCATCCTCACTTTTCTCCTATAACCGCCATTAAACTGTGTAACTGTTTTAAAGTCACCATTGGGCTCCTGGTAAAGTACCTATGGTTTCCTTCCTTTCCAGCAACTGAGTTAGGAAGGATGCCTGTATCTTGGTAGTGACTGGGTGTACACCATTCAGTGTAATTAAGACTAGTTTCAGGAAACTAGGCATATGTCGTGCGCCACTACTTCACAGGAGCACCGTTTGAACGTAAGCAAACATTATTTTATCAAAATGCCCATTTTGGCAGAAATACCTTCTGGAACATGTGCACTTTCATGTGACTTAATAACAAACGTGTATGCCATCACATAAAATTACGAGTTGGTTTAGCCACAGAAAAAGTCAGCTGGCTCACCAGTATGATCTGTGCAGTAATATTATTTGTATCTCAGAGCCATTTGCTTTGCAAGTTATAGCCTAATGTTAGCTAGCTAACATGGAACCTGGTTGGTTAACTACCTGTAGATTCATGCAGGGTAATAATGTCATGAGTTGGGATTATGGTTCATTGTTTAGCTAGCTACATGTCTTAACAAAAGACTCCACTATGCATGTTACCATTTCAATAAAATGTTCATGCGATAAAGGTTGATAGATGTAGCTGGTAAATTTACTCTGACTATCTATTCCGATTTTTGGATCACTCTTGTTTGAGTGTGCCAGAGCTCAGAATAACTAATGAAATTACGAACGCATAACACCCATTGAATATGACCGGTGTCAGTAAACGTTGACAAAAACACATAACTAAATTGTTGCCAGCAACACAGTTGCAGTCACCAACGCTCTAGACAACATAAAACAGCCTAACCAGCTCTGTTAGGGCAGGTAAAATGTTCAGAGTGAGCTGTTCTCTCATTTGTGTCTGGAAGTATCTAGCAAGCTAGCCAATGTGAGCCAGCTAGCTTGCATGCTTGACTGCTGTTGTTAGGACAGAACTCTCGGGTCAACCCTACTCCTCAGCCAGAGCGTCCAGTGTGTGCTCTGAACGCTCCTTAAAGAGATGGGCGGGGCTAAAGCTTAAGAGGGTGTGAACGATGCTGAATGGGGTAGACAAAGAGGAGCTCTCCAGTAGGTGTACCAAAACATTCAAAGACCATTTTCTCAAAAGTGAGGTTACAAGTTTATCAAATTTCAAGGCAGAATTATAATTACTTTCCCATTGTTCCTCAACTGTGGGGTATGATATAAACTCAGCGAAAAAAGAAACAACCTTTTTTCAGGACCCTGTCTTTCAGAGATAATTTTTTAAATTCCAAATAACTTCACAGATCTTCATTTTAAAGGGTTTAAACACTTTTTCCCATGCTTGTTCAATGAACCATAAGCAATTCATGAACATGAACCTGTGGAACGGTCATTAAGACACTAACAGCTTACAGACGGTAGGAAATTAAGTTATGAAAACTTAGAACACTAAAGAGGTCTTTCTACTGACTCTGAAAAACAACAAAAGAAAGATGCCACAGGTTCCCTGCTCATCTGCGTGAACATGCCTTAGACATGCTGCAAGGAGGCATGAGGACTGCAGATGTGGCCAGGGCAATACATTGCTATGTCCGTACTGAGACGCCTAAAACAGAGCTACAGGGAGACAGGATGGACAGCTGATCGTCCTCGCAGTTCGTCCTCGCACGTGTAATAACACCTACACAGGATCGGGACATTCAAACATCACACCTGGGGACAGGTACAGGATGGCAACAACAACTGACCGAGTTACACCAGGAATGCACAATCCCTCCATCAGTGCTTAGACTGTCCTCAATAGGCTGTTGTAAGGCAGGTCCTCACCAGACATCACCAGCAACATCGTCACCTATGGGCACAAACCCCCCATTGCTGGACCAGACAGGACTGGCAAAAAGTGCTCTACACTGACAAGTCACGGTTCTGTCTCACCAGGGGTGATGGTCAGATTCGCGTTTATAGTCGAAGGAATGAGCGTCACATTGAGTACTCTGGAGCCTGTACTCTGGAGCGAGATCGATTTGGAAGTGGAGGGTCCGTCATGGTCTGGGGCGGTGTGTCACAGCATCATCAGGCTGAGCTTGTTGTTATTGCAGGCAATCCCAATGCTGTGTGTTACAGGGAAGACATCCTCCTTCCTCATGTGGTACCCTTCCTGCAGGCTGGGACCTGTTGGATCGGAGGGTGAGGGCTAGGGCTATTCCGCCCAGAAATGTCAGGGAACTTGCAGGTGCCTTGGTGGAAGAGTGGGGTAACATCTCACAGCAAGAACCGGCAAATCTGGTGCAGTCCATGAGGAAGAGATGCACTGCAGTACTTAATGCAGCTGGTGGCCATACTGTTACTTTTGATTTTGACCCCCCCCCGCCCTTTATTCAGTGACACATTATTAATTTCTGTTAGTCAAATGTCTGTGGAACTTGTTCAGTTTATGTCTCAGTTGTTGAATCTTGTCACATGTTAAGTTTGCTAAAAATAAACGCAGTTGACACTGAGAGGACGTTTCTTTCTTTGCTGAGTTTATGATATCCGATGTAAAAAACACAATTTCAAAGACCAAATCGAGCCGGTCACAATTAATAACTTCACCATGCTCAAAGGGATATGCAATGTCTGTTTTTTTTCTGGATCTTGCAGACAATGTTGTTTTCTCTTACTGGCAGGCAGAAGTCATCCCTCTCTCTTCCAAACTTTTCAGGTCTTGTTAAGAAAAGTGTCAAGATTTAATAGCTAGAGCCCAATTAGTTAGCCTTTTTTCTTTTTTTTTGAATTTTACCCCTTTTTCTCCCCAATTTCGTAGTATCCAATTGTGTAGTAGCTACTATCTTGTCTCATCGCTACAACTCTCGTACGGGCTCGGGAGAGACGAAGGTTGAAAGTCATGCGTCCTCCGATACACAACCAACCAAGCCAACCAACCTTCTTTAACACAGTGCACATCCAACCCAGCCGCACCAATGCGCCGGAGGAAACACCGTGCACCTGGCCACCTTGGCTAGCGTACACTGCGCCCAGCCCGCCACAGGAGTCGCTGGTGCGTGATGAGACAAGGACGATGAGACAAGGACACCCCGGGCGACGCTAGGCCAATTGTGCGTCGCCCCACGGACCTCCCGGTCGCGGCCGGTTACGACAGAGCCTGGGCGCGAACCCACGACTCTGATGGCACAGCTGGCGCTGCAGTACAGCACCCTTAACCACTGCGCCACCCGGGAGGCCCAGCCTTTTTTCTTACCCACTGCACTGTGCAATCATCTCTCCGCCATCTTTACCTTCTCAAATGAAAGATTACTGAATTTCACAATCTATTTCTCCACTATATCCCTCTCGAATTATCTCTCTCCCTCCCTCTGTATTCGCACACTGTCAGGAAAGTTCTGCAAATGAAGCAAGTGGTGTGAGGCACTTCTCCCAGAGGGCTGATGGTGTGTTTGTGTACCTGTGTGTGTAGAGGTGCTGAGCTAACTCCTCCCTAGAGACCTCATTTGAAGTGAGATTCTGAGGCTGAACGAGTCTTGACTGCCAGGGATTAGTAGAACGGTCTCTCTCCAAAGCCTGCAACTCCTTAAACCTGGAGCCATGACCTCCTCTCTCTCTCTCTCTCCTTTCTTCTCACTCCATCATTCCTAACGCTGTCCTCCACCACCTCCACCAATCCATTGCCAGCCAGCCATCAAGCGTTCAGGACCATCTTGATGCACTTCAAAATCGGACTTCTAAAAATATAGTGTACCGGCACTAACTCATTGCAAATCGGTCAAGGAAGAAGCTGTGAAAAAGCAAAAGTTTCCACAGATAGGCCTATGCTGGTGTAGCTTTGTGGACTGTGTCTGAGTGGATGTAATGCACTGAGTGGACAATGCTAGAATGCAAATGTTTTGTTGTGAATGGTTTATCTGCAGTATTATCAGCAGAAGAATGCAATTGAAAATAATATACCATCACAAGTCACCTTCATCAACTGGCTTCAGTGAACCAAACCACACTATATCGATAAACCATTATTGTGACTTGCAATAAAAGCCACCATAACATGTTAAAAAAACATTTGACATTTGTGCTTACCAAAGTCATAGAAATCGATAGTGGTCGGTGGTTGGTTCCGACAGTGACTAAGGCCCTGTTTGCATTAGCATGTCTGGGCTCTCTTCCTACTTCAGTTTTCATCAACAAAGCTGAAGCTCCCATTAACTGTGTTTACTGAAGCATGAGAGCGCAGGTAGCCGACTGCTGAATAGATATGCAAGGGCATTTGGAGAGGCATGGAGAAAATCCCATTCAAAACGGATTTGGGGGCGTGCTCCCTGAGGCCATTTCAACAGCTGCCGCTAAGAAGGCAACATCCTGAATCAATAACTTTGCTGATCGGAAAGGGTGAGTCAATTAGTCACCTGGTCAACAAATGAATGATCGTCTCACCATCACCGGTCCTCCCTCGAAAGTGTCTTCGTCTCCTTAAATATGACTGATGTCACTGTAATCACAAAGTATGGCGGTCTTAATTGGCCTCTTGAAAATGCTTAGGGGAAAAAAAGATATGGAAACTAAACCCCAGAAACTCCCTGGATTACTTTATCTACATCTATTTCGTTTTTGCCATCACCACATTACCGCCATTGACATGATTGATCAATTGAAACTTGATTATCTCTCTGGTTGTCTACATCCCCGCTGCGTGTGGGCTCCGATAGGTTCAAATCAAATCAAATTAATTTATATAGCCCTTCGTACATCAGCTGATATCTCAAAGTGCTGTACAGAAACCCAGACAAAAACCCAAACAGCAAGCAATGCAGGTGTAGAAGCACGGTGGCTAGGAAAAACTCCCTAGAAAGACCAAAACCTAGGAAGAAACCTAGAGAGGAACCAGGCTATGTGGGGTGGCCAGTCCTCTTCTGGCTGTGCCGAGTGGAGATTATAACAGAACATGGCCAAGATGTTCAAATGTTCATAAGTGACCAGCATGGTCCAATAATAATAAGGCAGAACAGTTGAAACTGGAGCAGCAGCACGGCCAGGTGGACTGGGGACAGCAAGGAGTCATCATGTCAGGTAGTCCTGAGGCATGGTCCTAGGGCTCAGGTCCTCCGAGAGAGAGAAAGAAAGAAAGAGATAATTAGAGAGAGCACACTTAAATTCACACAGGACACCGAATAGGACAGGAGAAGTACTCCAGATATAACAAACTGACCCTAGCCCCCCGACACATAAACTACTGCAGCATAAATACTGGAGGCTGAGACAGGAGGGGTCAGGAGACACGTTGGCTCCATCCGAGGACACCCCCGGACAGGGCCAAACAGGAAGGATATAACCCCACCCACTTTGCCAAAGCACAGCCCCCACACCACTAGAGGGATATCTTAAACCACCAACTTACCATCCTGAGACAAGGCCAAGTATAGCCCACAAAGATCTCCGCCACGGCACAACCCAAGGGGGGGGCGCCAACCCAGACAGGAAGATCACATCAGTTACTCAACCCACTCAAGTGACGCACCCCTCCTAGGGACGGTATGAAAGAGCCCCAGTAAGCCAGTGACTCAGCCCCTGTAATAGGGTTAGAGGCAGAGAATCCCAGTAGAAAGAGGGGAACCGGCCAGGCAGAGACAGCAAGGGCGGTTCGTTGCTCCAGAGCCTTTCCATTCACCTTCCCACTCCTGGGCCAGACTACACTCAATCATATGACGCACTGAAGAGATGAGTCTTCAGTAAAGACTTAAAGGTTGAGACCGAGTTTGCGTCTCTGACATGGGTAGGCAGACCATTCCATAAAAATGGAGCTCTATTGGAGAAAGCCCTGCCTCCAGCTGTTTGCTTAGAAATTCTAGGGACAATTAGGAGGTCTGCATCTTGTGACCGTAGCGTATGTGTAGGTATGTATTTAGCACTAACTGAAGTTTATTTAGTGCTTTATCCGGGTAGCCGGAAAGTAGAGCATTGCATTAGTCTAACCTAGACGTGACAAAAGCATGGATACATTTTTCTGCATCATTTTTGGACAGAAAGTTTCAGATTTTTGCAAAGTTACGTAGATGGAAAAAAGTTGTCTTTGAAATGGTCTTGATATGTTCTTCAAAAGAGAGATCAGGGTCCAGAGTAACGCCGAGGTCCTTCACAGTTTTATTTGAGACGACTGTACAACCATTAAGATGAATTGTCAGATTCAACAGATCTCTTTGTTTCTTGGGACCTAGAACAAGAATCTCTGTTTTGTCCGAGTTTAAAAGTAGAAAGTTTGCAGCCATCCACTTCCTTAAGTCTGAATCACATGCTTCTAGCAAGGGCAATTTTGAGACTTCACCATGTTTCATTGAAATGTATAGCTGTGTGTCATCCGCATAGCAGTGAAAGTTAACTTTATGTTTTCGAATGACATCCCCAAGAGGTAAAATATATAGTGAAAACAATAGTGGTCCTAAAACGGAACCTTGAGGAACACCGAAATTTACAGTTGATTTGTCAGAGGACAAACCATTCACAGAGAGAAACTGATATCTTTCCGACAGATAAGATCTAAACCAGGCCAGAACTTGTCCGTGTAGACCAATTTGGGTTTCCAATCTCTCCAAAAGAATGTGGTGATCGATGGTATCAAAAGCAGCACTAAGGTCTAGGAGCACGAGGACAGATGCAGAGCCTCGGTCTGATGCCATTAAAAGGTCATTTACCACCTTCACAAGTGCAGTCTCAATGCTATGATGGGGTCTAAAACCAGACTGAAGCATTTCGTATACATTGTTTGTCTTCAGGAAGGCAGTGAGTTGCAGCCTTTTCTAAAATGTTTGAGAAGAATGGAAGATTCGATATAGTTTTTTATATTTTCTGGGTCAAGGTTTGGCTTTTTCAAGAGAAGCTTTATTACTGCCACTTTTAGTGAGTTTGGTACACATCCGGTGCATAGAGAGCCGTTTATTATGTTCAACATAGGAGGCCCAAGCACAGGAAGCAGCTCTTTCAGTAATTTAGTTGGAATAGGGTCCAGTATGCAGCTTGAAGGTTTAGAGGCCATGATTATTTTCATCATTGTGTCAAGAGATATAGTACTAAAACACTTGAGCGTCTCTCTTGATCCTAGGTCCTGGAAGAGTTGTGCAGACTCAGGACAACTGAGCTTTGAAGGAATACGCAGATTTAAAGAGGAGCCCGTAATTTGCTTTCTAATAATCATGATCTTTTCCTCAAAGAAGTTCATGAATTTATCACTGCTGAAGTGAAAGCCATCCTCTCTTGGGGAATGCTGCTTTTTAGTTAGCTTTGCGACAGTATCAAAAAGGAATTTTGGATTGTTCTTATTTTCCTCAATTAAGTTAGACAAATAGGATGATCGAGCAGCATTAAGGGCTCTTCGGTACTGCACGGTACTGTCTTTCCAAGCTAGTCGGAAGACTTCCAGTTCAGAGCTCGGGTATTTTCTGTGTACCAGGGAGCTAGTTTCTTAGGAGAAATGTTTTTAGTTTTTAGGGGTGCAACTGCATCTAGGGTATTGTGCAAGGTTAAATTGAGTTCATCAGTTAGGTGGTTAACTGATTTTTGTCCTCTGGCGTCCTTGGGTAGACAGAGGGAATCTGGAAGGACATCAAGGAATCTTTGTGTTGTCTGTGAATTTATAGCACGACTTTTGATGTTCCTTGGTTGGGGTCTGAGCAGATTATTTGTTGCAATTGCAAACGTAATAAAATAAGGACAAGCGCAGGGTTGACAAGGTTGCTAATTTTATATTAATCACAGTTTGATATCCTTAAGGGAAGGTTGGGCTTATTCGTATTCGCAAATACAAAGATCAGGGCTATGATGGGCAGGTGGTGATTGTCTTGAGGTTAGAGAGAAGCATGAGTTACCAAAGGGTTATCGGTTTGTGTCCCAGGGCTGACAGCAAGATTTGGTGGGGTTGTGAGCTAGTGACAGGAAGGGTTACTCGAATCAGAATCTCACGTGCGGCCTACTGTATGTGTCCTTGAGCACTTCACTCCCTCACCTGTTCCAGGGGTGCTAATCTGCCTCTAGACCTGCTGCATTGCTTCTAGCCTCTCATGAGTGTGTACAGTATTTGTTGCGAATAATGAAGAGCAGCAAAAACATTTTTTGGGGGGCTAATGGAAGGCTTGTTAGTGCCTGAATAACTGTGACGTTTCAACCTTATTGACACCCCTGATGTGTACTAGGCCCTCATACACACAAATGTCAAAACTCTTAGGCTACATTTACACAGGCATCATGATTCTGATATTTGTTTCACTAATTGTGTCTTTTGACCAATCAGATCAGCTCTGAAAAAGAACTGATGTCAAAAGACCAAAGCGTTCCAGAGAACAGCCAAGGTGTTCTTGAGACCGAAGCGGTGCCATGCAGTATGAACTCTTAGATCTGGTTGGTGAGGGAGATGGATGACTGGCAACTGTAATGTATGCAGAGAAGTGAGTGGTGTCTATGCCTCTCCATATTAATATTGCGTGTTCAGGCGTAGGGCTGTGGTGGTCATGACATTTTGTCAGCTGGTGATTGTCAAACAAGTAACTGTCGGTCTTACAGTAATTGACCATAATTAACATAAACACATGTAGAATCTCCTGGCTTCCGGAACGTGTACATTTGAAAAAGCCTAATAAATTCATGTAATATAGCCTACATCTTCACAATAAATCCATTATTTATTTTAGATAGGTCTTGACGCATGATATGAAGAAAATGTTGTCTATTTCAGAAGAACGGAATAACATGCTCTGAGTTATCCTGATCTGGCTATGCCAAATGGCTGTGGGCTACACTAGTTCACTTAGCAGACAAGATTGGCTTAGAATTTCATGCCATTATTTTATAGTACAAAGAATACAATTGAACAAAGCTGAGTAAAATAGAAAGGATATTTTCCCCCAACGATTTGAGGGAGTGTGCACATCCTGCTGCTATTCTGTGATGAGCGGTTAACAAAGAAATAGGTTTTCCTGTATGTTTAATTAGAGTTATGTAACTTTAGTTGTTCTACAAACGTTGGGCTAGATGTTCTGATTTTTAATACATTGTAAGGCTGCATGATTGCGACTCTAATGATCATTTGAAAAAAGTTGCTTGAAAGACATGAGCTCTGCTTAGTTTTTTTTGCGCAGGCTATACACACTACATCAGTTACGCATTCATAATTTGACAAGCACTTGATAATGCCTAGAATTTTACGGCGGCATCCCCTTTGTGTAGCCGTAATTCATCCTAAAAAAATCCATGTCGTTTGCGGCCAGTGGCCATTGCACCCTTCTCTGTGAGTGCTGCGCATTCCATCACATGATTGGGTCTTTTTCACAGGTTACAAGTGAAGACAGACACATCAGGACGCAACTGCGCTTGTCCTTATCCAATTCCGAGGGACATATAGAAGATATTGGAAGAACTGTCCACATTTACTTTTCATCAGCCAACAAGATGAGTAGGCCTAACGAACAGCAAAAGCACTAGCCTATGTCAATCTACTATCCCCCATGGTACAAAGGTCAACCTATTCTATTCTGTGCGAGAAATAAATATTCCAAACATAGTCTGGGACAGTTGTGTTATACGAGAGATCCCAAATTAATAAAACCACTGGCTGACACAACAGATCAGAACGTTTAGCTTAAAATGTTGATAAACTATTAGGCTATTTCTTCACATTATAAGCGCAGCAATGCACACATGATAGTAGGCTGTAAGCATGAATGTTCCATTAGCGGAAAACACCATTATCAAAAGTGACTGCAAATGTGATTATGCAAGTAATGCTTTTATTACAAAGGTGCATTTTTATGGTGAAAATTATCTTCCCCAAACTTGAAACTTCTGTGCTGTTTATGCCAGTTAGTCTCTAAACCCCTTGTAAAGTGGATTCATGTGCTTAATTTTAAGAAGTTATTTGGCCACTTTAGTTGTGATACAAACCTAATCAAAACATATTGGCCTATGGCCTAGACTACATGAGGTGTGCGATGATTAGAAAAAGTAGCCAAAAAAAATGCAGTTTCTTATGCTTTGCATCATTCACAAGTGATTTTTTAAAAATGATTATTTTATTTCACTTTATTTGACCAGGTAGGCTAGTTGAGAACAAGTTCTCATTTACAACTGCGACCTGGCCAAGATAAAGCAAAGCAGTTCGACATGTACAACAGAGTTACACATAAACAAACATAGTCAATAATACAGTAGAAATTGTCTATATACAGTGTGTGCAAATGAGGTAAGATAAGGGAGGTAAGGCAGTGATAGGCTAATATTGTCACCCATTAGACTATTATTGATTTAATCTTGTCTTTACATATACAAAATAATATATGTTTGAATTTGGACCCGAATCATGCACCTGTCTCGAAACAAAGGTAGTGGGGAAAAAATACATGTCATCTATGCAGTTAAACAGTGAATGGAGGATGCTTTTCCAGTGGTTAATTTTCATGCCAGACAGGTAGACTAACCTCCTGTTGTAAAGATAGACATTGTACCTAATATTAGGAAAGTTGAGAAATAAATATAGTAGGCCTAGCCTATAAAAAGCTGATTGGATCCTCTTTTTAGTAGAGGTATTTAATCTGTTTTCTCACGTAATTGCATAGCCTATAGAAATGTTGAGCAACATGGGCTCTCGTTAAATGTTTGATTAGATTTTCAAACACAATTGCATTGATGTCAGAGTGATTAGAGGGACAATTGAGTGCTGAATACCAGACAGTTAGCAAGTTTGGTAGGCTACTAATGACCACAGCTAATTACTGTGACTAAACGGTCACATGGAATTTGACTGCCTTCATGACATGTGACTGCCGGTGTGGTGGAAATATGCTCACCGCAACAGCCCTATTCAGGTGTACACACATCAAGGATCTGTTTGTGTATGAGTCAAAGAGAGGGGGAGAGAAAGAGAGAGAGGAATGACATTGTGAAGATGAAAAACCCATCACCCTTTTGACCCAGATGACAAAGAGCCAATGCATGTTCCTTTCCATGAAACACTGTGCATTTTCTTAGTATTATTTCAATAATATTTTGCTGCTCATCTTCAGTAGTTTACTGTGGTTATTCCACTGCAAAGAAATAGAAACATAAGTGCATACCAAAGTTTTTGGTAAAATGCCAAAGACAATTTCTAGATGTAGTATATTGGTTGAGGTGCATTGGACGTTTGCATTGCCAGGAAATGTAGTTTTTATTTACATGACACAATACCTCAATAGCTAAAGAAAAAGGTAAATCCGTTGTTCAATTAATTTCATTGGAGTCCAATTAATTCAACCCAGGATTCACGTGGTCCATTGGACAAGGCATTATGGGAAGAAGACGTCAATGCAAATAAAGAATAACAGAACACTGTTTCAATTAGAAACATTCCTTTTCTGAATTGACTACAACGGAAATTGGTTTGACCTTTAAGTCTGCAACAGTATGTGACATTGTTCAGTGCACATTAATCATGAAATTATTTTCTCTTTTTTCAGATTGAATTGATTACAAGGGAGCATAAATGTCATTGACCCTTTGTACCATAGAACAATGAAGAAGGATTATTTGAAGTACTTGTGTGATATACATTTTTAAGACAAGAATGAAAGGCAATAAGACTAAAAACATCAGTGTAAGAGAAGAAATATGGGTCCCACTTTACAATGTGTGTCATATTACATGAGAGTGTTGTATATGCATGTGTAGGCTACTGTGTAAAAACAGTGTTACAAATACTGTATATACACTACCGTTCAAAAGTTTGGGGTCACTTAGAAATGTCCTTGTTTTTGAAAGAAGAGCACATTTTTGTCCATTAAAATAACATCAAATAAATCAGAAATACAGTGTAGACATTGTTAATGTTGTAAATGACAATTGTAGCTGGAAACGGAAGAGTTTTTATGGAATATCTACATAGGAGTACAGAGGCCCATTATCAGCAACCATCACTCCTGTGCTCCAATGTGTTCCAATGGCAACTGGAAGCTTCATTAAATAGTACCGCAAACCACCAGTCTCAACATCAACAGTGAAGAGGCGTCCCCGGGATGCTGTCCTTCTAGGCAGAGTTGCAAAGAAAAAGCCATTTCTCAGATTGGCCAATAAAAATAAAATATTTAGATGGGAAAAGGAACACAGTCATGGGACAGAGGAACTCTGCCTAGAAGGCCAGCATCCCAGAGTCTCCTCTTCACTGTTAACTTAGAGACTGGTGTTTTGCGGGTACTATTTAATGAAGCAGCCAGTTGAGGACTTGTGAGGCATTTGTTTCTCAAACTAGAGACTAATGTACTTGATCTCTTGCTTAGTTGTGCACCGGGGCCTCCCACTCCTCTTTCAATTCTGGTTAGGGACAGTTTGCGCTGTTCTGTGAAGGGAATAGTACACAGAGTTGTACGAGATCTTCCGTTTCTTGACAATTTCTCGCATGGAATAGCCTTCATTTCCCAGAACACGAATAGATTGATAGACTGTAGATCTAGCTGGTCTGTCATAATATAATTTAGACAGTAGATCTAGCTGGTCTGTCATAATATAGTAGAGAAAGTAGATCTAGCTGGTCTGTCATAATAAAATAAAGACAGTAGATCTAAATCCTAAAGATTGATTCTATACATTGTTTGACATGTTTCTACAGACTGTAACGGAACTTTTAAACTTTTAGTCTGGACCTAGTGATCGCGCCTCATGAATTTGGATTACTGGGCTAAACGCGCAAACAAAAAGGAGGTATTTGGACATAAATTATAGACTTTATCAAACAAATCAAACATTTATTGTGGAACTGGGATTCCTGGGAGTGCATTCTGATGAAGATCATCAAAGGTAAGTGAATATTTATAATTATATTTCTGACTTATGTTGACTCCACGACATGGCGGATATCTGTATGGCTTGATTTTGTTGTCTGAGCGCCGTACTCAGATTATTGCATGGTGTGCTTTTTATGTAAAAGCTTTTTTGAAATCTGACACAGCAGTTGCATTAGGAGAAGTTTATCTAAAGTTCCATGTATAACACTTGTATATTTTATTAATGTTTATTATGTTTATTTAATATTTTTGTTATAATTGATGTGGTTCTCTGCAAAATCACTGGATGTTTTGTAACTACTAAACATAACGCGCCAATGTAAACTCAGATTTATTTTATATAATATGAACTTTATCGAACAAAACATACATGTATTGTGTAACATGAAGTCCTATGAGTGTCATCTGATGAAGATCATCAAAGGTTAGTGATTAATCTTATCTCTATTTCTGCTTTTTGTGACTCCTCTCTTTGGCTGGAAAAATGGCTGTATTTTTCTGTGACTAGGTGCAAACCTAACATAATTGTTTGGTATGCTTTCGCTCTAAAGCCTTTTTGAAATCGGACACTGTGGTGCGATTAACAACAAATGTATCTTTAAAATGGTGTAAAATACTTCTATGTTTGAGGAATTTTAATTATGAGATTTCTGTTGTTTTGAATTTGACTTTCACTGGCTGTGACCATATCGATCCCGTTAGCGGGATTCAAGCCATGAGAAGTTTTAATGGACATAAAATTAGCTTTTCTTTCAAAAACAAATATATTTCTAAGTGACTCCAAACTTTTAAAGTTAGTGTACATCGGCACACTGCAAAGTTAGCTGCTTAGTGATTTCGGTATCAAATGGAACATCACTAGTCTGCACCATGCACTCTCACTAAGAACTCGGTTCTAGGCCCTCTTCTCTCTGTACACCAAGTCACTTGGCTCTGTCATATCCTTACGTGGTCTCCTATTAGTGCTATGCAGAAGACACTCAACTACTTTTATCCTTCCTCCTTTTGACACCCAGGTGGCGACATGCATCTCTGCGTACTTGGCAGATACAGTGCCTTGCGAAAGTATTCGGCCCCCTTGAACTTTACGACCTTTTGCCACATTTCAGGCTTCAAACATAAAGATATAAAACTGTATTTTTTTGTGAAGAATCAACAACAAGTGCGACACAATCATGAAGTGGAACGACATTTATTGGATATTTCAAACTTTTTTAACAAATCAAAAACTGAAAAATTGGGCGTGCAAAATTATTCAGCCCCCTTAAGTTAATACTTTGTAGCGCCACCTTTTGCTGCGATTACAGCTGTAAGTCGCTTGGGGTATGTCTCTATCAGTTTTGCACATCGAGAGACTGACATTTTTTCCCATTCCTCCTTGCAAAACAGCTCGAGCTCAGTGAGGTTGGATGGAGAGCATTTGTGAACAGCAGTTTTCAGTTCTTTCCACAGATTCTCGATTGGATTCAGGTCTGGAATTTGACTTGGCCATTCTAACACCTGGATATGTTTATTTTTGAACCATTCCATTGTAGATTTTGCTTTATGTTTTGGATCATTGTCTTGTTGGAAGACAAATCTCCGTCCCAGTCTCAGGTCTTTTGCAGACTGCATCAGGTTTTCTTCCAGAATGGTCCTGTATTTGGCTCCATCCATCTTCCCATCAATTTGAACCATCTTCCCTGTCCCTGCTGAAGAAAAGCAGGCCCAAACCATGATGCTGCCACCACCATGTTTGACAGTGGGGATGGTGTGTTCAGCTGTGTTGCTTTTACGCCAAACATAACGTTTTGCATTGTTGCCAAAAAGTTCAATTTTGGTTTCATCTGACCAGAGCACCTTCTTCCACATGTTTGGTGTGTCTCCCAGGAGGCTTGTGGCAAACTTTAAACTACACTTTTTATGGATATCTTTAAGAAATGGCTTTCTTCTTGCCACTCTTCCATAAAGGCCAGATTTTTGCAATATACGACTGATTGTTGTCCTATGGACAGAGTCTCCCACCTCAGCTGTAGATCTCTGCAGTTCATCCAGAGTGATCATGGGCCTCTTGGCTGCATCTCTGATCAGTCTTCTCCTTGTATGAGCTGAAAGTTTAGAGGGACGGCCAGGTCTTGGTAGATTTGATTGGTCTGATACTCCTTCCATTTCAATATTATCGGCTTGCACAGTGCTCCTTGGGATGTTTAAAGCTTGGGAAATCTTTTTGTATCCAAATCCGGCTTTAAACTTCTTCACAACAGTATCTCGGACCTGCCTGGTGTGTTCCTTGTTCTTCATGATGCTCTCTGCGCTTTTAACGGACCTCTGAGACTATCACAGTGCAGGTGCATTTATACGGAGACTTGATTACACACAGGTGGATTGTATTTATCATCATTAGTCATTTAGGTCAACATTGGATCATTCAGAGATCCTCACTGAACTTCTGGAGAGAGTTTGCTGCACTGAAAGTAAAGGGGCTGAATAATTTTGCACGCCCAATTTTTCAGTTTTTGATTTGTTAAAAAAGTTTGAAATATCCAATAAATGTCGTTCCACTTCATGATTGTGTCCCACTTGTTGTTGATTCTTCACAAAAAAATACAGTTTTATATCTTTATGTTTGAAGCCTGAAATGTGGCAAAAGGTCGCAAAGTTCAAGGGGGCCGAATACTTTCGCAAGGCACTGTATCTTGGCATGGATGTCGGCCCACCACCTCAAGCTCAACCTCAAAAAGACGGAGCTGCGCTTCCTCCCGGGGAAGGCCTGCCCGCTCCAAGACCTCTCCATCACATCTGGCAACTCTACGGTGTCCCCCTCCCAAACTGCAAAGAACCTTGGCATGACCCTGGGCAACACCCTGTTGTTCTCAGAAAACATCAAAGCAATAACTCGCTACTGGTTCATGCTAAACAATATCCATAGAGTATGATCCTACCTCAGACAGGAAGTGGCACATGTCCTATTCCAGGTACATGTCATCTCCCATCTGGACTACTTCAACTCGCTGTTGACTGGGCTCCCCACTTATGCCATTAAACACCTGCAACTTATCCAGAATTCCGCAGAAAGCTTGTTGTTCTCCAATTTCACCCCCACGGTGTTCCCACTGATGTTGTTAAATCTATTATTTCAATCGACTTTTCTCACACACAACCCCCAGGTTGAACACATACAGTTGTAATCAGAAGTTTACATACACCTTAGCCAAATACATTTAAACTCAGTTTGTCACTATTCAATTTAACATTTAATCCTAGTCTTAAATCAGTTAGGATCACCACTTTATTTTAAGAATGTGAAATGTCAGAATAATAGTAGAGAGAATGATTTATTTCAGCTTTTATTTCAGCTTTTATTTCTTTCATCACATTCCCAGTGGGTCAGAAGTTTACAAACCCTCAATTAGTATTTGGTAAAATTGCCTTTAAATTGTTTAACTTGGGTCAAACGTTTCGAGTAGCCTCCCACAAGCTTCCCACAATAAGTTGGGTGAATTTTGGCCCCCTCTCCTGACAGAGCTGGTGTAACTAGGTCAGGTTTGTAGGCCTCCTTGCTCGCACAAGCTTTTTTCAGTTCTGCCCAAACATTTTCTATTGGATTGAGGTCAGGGCTTTGTGATGGCCACTCCAATACCTTGACTTTGTTGTTCTTAACCTCCCTGCGCACCGAACAGGTTAGCGGGATTAAATTCGACATCATACGGTGATCGCTACATAAATAGTCATATTAAACATTCATGAAAATACAAGTGTAATGAATGGTCTTTTGTTTGATAAAATCAATTTTTATAGCCTATCACGAAACATTTTGTGAACCGCTTGTGTCGTGAATTCTGTCTCATTCCATTTGACGACACATTTGATGTAAATACACACACTAAACATGACTTTTCCAGTCATGTTTGGTTTCATTGCAATCAACTGGTTTGTTTATAACACAACCAAACCTGATGGGTCATTTCGCGGGACGTATTGACTGAAAGAAACCGATTTGAAGACAACAAGTAATGACATCATTGTGCACCAATGATATGACCGCTGTTTCGTTGATTGACTGTATTTTAACCCAATGACCACTGATCGTCTTGAAATCTAGCTGGGTAGATAGCCAATGAGCTGAGGTAAATGGCAATATGTAATGTTTATGTGTTGGAAGACCAACACATGTAGTAAATCCCGGCGTAAAGAGGATCATTCCCATTGAAGATTCATGTTAGGCAGAGAGAAATTAATGATATTGTGGGGGCTGTCTTGTTAGATTTCAGTGCAGCTTTTGACATCATCGATCTTAATCTGCTGCTGGAAAAATGTAGAGTGGCTTGCGAAAGTATTCACCCCCTTGGCATTTTTCCTATTCTGTTGCCTTACAACCTGTAATTAAAATTGATTTTGGGGGGGTTTGTATCATTTGATTTACACAACATGCCTACCACTTTGAAGATGCAAAATATTGTTGGGGTGAAAAAAAAAGAAATAAGACAAAAAAAAACAGAACTTGAGCGTGTATAACTCTTCACCCCCCCAAAATCAATACTTTGTTGAGCCACCTTTTGCAGTAATTACAGCTACAAGTCTCTTAAGGTATGTCTCTATAAGCTTGGCACATCTAGCCACTGGGATGTTTAACATTCTTCGAAGCAAAACCGCTCCAGCTCCTTCAAGTTGGATGGGTTCTGCTGGAGTACAGCAATCTTTAAGTCATACCACAGATTCTCAATTGGATTGAGGTCTGGGCTTTGACTAGGCCAATCCAACACATTTAAATGTTTCCCCTTAATCCACTCGAGTGTTGCTTTTGCAGTATGCTTAGGGTCATTGTCCTGCTGGAAGGTGAACCTCCGTCCCAGTCTCAAATCTCTGGAAGACAAACAGGTTTCCCTCCAGAATTTCCCTGTATTTAGCGCCATCCATCATTCCTTCAATTCTTACCAGTTTCCCAGTCCCTGCCAATGAAAAACATCCCCACAGATACTCCAATCTCCGCTATGGCGCTTTGAAGCTCCTTCAGGGTCATATTTGGTCTCTTTGTTGCCTCTGATTAATTCCCTCCATGCCTGGTCCTTGGATTTTGGTGGGCGGCCCTCTCCTGGCAGGTTTGTTGTGGTGCCATATACTTTTTCATTTTTCAATAATGAATTTAATTTTGCTCCGTGGGATGTTCAAAGTTTCAGATATTTTTTTATAACCCAACCCCGATCTGTACTTCTCCACAACTTTGTCCCTGACCTGTTTGGAGAGCTCCCTGGTCTTCATCGTGCTGCTTGCTTGGTGGTGCCCATTGCTTAGTGGTGTTGCAGACTCTGGGGACTTTCAGAACAGGTGTATATATCCTGAAATCATGTGACACTTAGATTGCACACAGGTGGACTTTATTTAACTAATTATGTGACTTCTGAAGGTAATTGGTTACACCAGATCTTATTTAGGGGCTTCATAGCAAAGGGGGTGAATACAAATGAACGCACCACTTTTCCATTAGAAATTTTGTAGAATCTTTTGAAACAAGTAATTTTTTCATTTCATTTCACCAATTTGGACTATTTTTTTGTATGTCCATTACATGAAATACAATTCAAATACAATTTCAATTACAGGTTGTAATGCACCAAAATAGGAACAATTTCAAGGGGGGGGGGGGGGGATGAATACTTTTGCAAGGCACTTGTAAGTTCATTAGAGTTAACTGCACTTCAGAAATTGCAGCCCAAATAAATGCTTCACAGAGAAATGGACAATAGACAGTTCTAAATCTGTCCTTTGAGTCCAAATTAGATTTTTGGTTCCAACCGCCGTGTCTTTGTGAGACGTGGAGTAGGTGAACGGATGATCTCCACATGTGTGGTTCCCACCGTGAAGCATGGAGGAGGAGGTGTGATGTGTGGGGGTGCTTTGCTGGTGATACTGTCTGTAATTTATTTAGAATTCAAGGCACTCTTAACCAGCATGGCTTTCACAGCATTTTGCAGCGATATGCCATCCCATCTGTTTTATGCTTAGGGGGATCATTTGTTTTTCAACAGGACAATGACCTAACACACTTCCAGGCTGTGTTAGGGCTATTTGACCAAGAAGGAGAGTGATGGAGTGCTGCATCAGATGACCTGGCCTCCACAATTACCCTACCTCAACACAATTGAGATGGTTTGGGATGAGTTGGACCACAGAGTTAAGGAAAATCAGTCAACAAGTGCTCAGCATATGTAGGAACTCCTTCAAGACTGTTGGACACACATTCAAGGTGCTTGTTGAGAGAATGCCAAGAGTGTGCAAAGCTGTCATCAAGCAAAGGGTGGCTAATTTGAAGAATCTGAAATATTTTTGTTTAACATTTCTTTGGTTACTACATTGTTCCTTATCTGTTATTTCATAGTTTGATGTCTTCACTATTATTCTACAATGTAGAAAATAGTAAAAATAAAGAAAACTCCTTGAATGAGTAGGTGTCTCCAAACTTTTGACTGATACATTTGAACTTTTTGTCTCAATAACTGATTAAGATAATTGATTAACATAGAGATGTTTACTTACTCAAAGCACTTATGTTGTAGGTGGGGAACTCACCTACCATCCATCACCATTGTGTTTCAATGGCGCTAAACTATTTCCAGTTACCTAAATAGCGTCTTGTAAATATGCCACTTCCAATTAATTTTTAAGAATGAGCAATGAAAAATAAGGGAGGGAACAATTCAAAGTCTATTTAACCTTTTGTGCTAGGAAGATAGGATGAGTTAAACAGTTTACATAGCAACAAGCTCTCACAATCTCACATCAGAATTAGACGTTCATCCATGTTTCTCAAATGTAAAATTTGAAAGTTGTTTCAAATATCAGATTTTGAAGTCTTTAAGGTTAAGTTTAGGCATTAACTCAGAAATCTTAAGGTTAGGCATTAACTCCGAATGGTTAAGGTAAGGATTAAGGTTTGGGATAGGCTAAAATTAAAGTCTCAAAAACAACTTTCTATTGCTAGATTCAAACATGCAACCTTTGGCACCAGAGGCAGATGCTTATGCTCATCCGCGTCCACAACAACCTAGCAAAATCATCTGGTTTCCATTTCATCTTCCGTCGTGGATGGACGTCCGATACTGACTTCTATCACGGGTGACCTGACTGTACATAGAGGCATGGGAGTGGGATGGGTGGGATGGGGTAGTGATTAAGCTATACATGTAAATTCCTACAGTACCTATCAACATGCATTCTGCCATTTGCACGAGTCTCTATTTCTCAACTGACAACCGAACAAAGACATAATGAGGCTTTCGCAATGTCACATTTTCTTTATAAAGAGCGGTTGGAAGAAACAGAGTCATATACAATAAGGAATAATGAGAGGTTGGTTTATTGCGACAGTAATATGTTACATTGAGGTGGTGCCGACTGTAAAAATTGTATCAACGGGGAGAGGGATTCGGTGTGTTGGCTAAGCTCTTCAAAAAAGATTAGCATTTTCTAAAGAGTGCTCGCACAAATTGTGCAGGGAAGTTCAACATGATTTCATGGCAGTAAAATTAGTATTTTATCCCTTAGCTTCCATGGTGTTTACAGTCCAGAAGAAAAAATGTTTTCCTTTTCTCATTTTAGGAAAGGAAGTATATGTTGGAAAGGAAGTAAGATTTGGTGGAATTTTGGCTCAGATTAGGCTGTAGTAACACAGACAGAGGCCCCACACAGCCGTGAGACTGCACATAAGCTTTTTCAAAGATGGCAGAATTGTTCATGTCTCTCTGTTTAAAACTTCTGCTTTTGTAAGTGCCGCATCTAAATGATTAGCGATGCTCGGGTACACACTCCTCCGGCCTGCTCGAAGAGGACGCCATTGACGCATGCCTATTGGTCTTCACAAATTATTTGTTGTGTCAAGTTTAACGAGTCATGCAGCCACGAGCACTGTTTTGTTTTGTTGGAAGCTTGCTGGGTTAATGTGTGGGGCCTCTGTCTCTGTTACTATTTCTGCTGCAGGGTGTAGACTTAATAATGCCAGCAAAGGTTCATCTTCATTGTATCATGATTTTAATGAATGAGCAAATTTAGCAGTTTGGTATGTCACCTGAGAAAGCTGATTTGTACTTTAAGGTGCTTTTCTAAATTAGTGTTGGCAGATTACATTACAATCTCCAGCACAATCCGAGCCAACATTACACCCACCAAATCTTACTTCAACAGATACTTCCTTTCCTAAAATGGGAAAAAGCTAATTATTTTTTATCCAGGACTGTAAACACCATGGCCCATATTTATCAAGGGTCTCAGAGTAGAAGTGCTGGTCTAGGATCACTTTTAGATCATAATGAATAACATTACATGGACAGGGGGCAACTGACCTCAGATCAGTACTCCTACTCTAAGATATTTGATACATATGGCCCCATGTTTTAGTACACAGCAAATTGTCTAGTGTTACCTAGTGTTGATTTCTCAGTGTAACATAACAATTAACACTGTAAGTGTTAAATTAACACTCATTGGTGTATTAGAACCCCCGTGGAGTGTTAATACCATAGTTGAATCAAAACTACGCCCATCATTATCATATTTCCCAGCATGCTCTATTGCAGGTAGATTTTTAAAAACTGTTTCTTTCAATATCAACATTTTTGCATGTACACACAATATGTCTCATATCATAGTCTTCCCAACCCTGGCAGTCATTCTGAATGCAGGTTGCTGGTGATTAAAAATGCCAAAGATTGGATAGCCCCACTCTGGATGAATTTCAATTACATATTACTTTGCAAACTAGCATAATGTGACTTGCAGACCTTCTGTGGCCTGTAAACCATGAGTTTCAGGCCCTTAATTGGGTTAAATCTAATCTCTCAAATTAAGGCCTTATGAAACACGTATTGTGTTAAATAATTACATTTTAATGTTTACATATTTGTTCAGGATCTCCCTTGGTGAAGTACACAGGACTGAACATGGATGAATGCAACAAGCACGTCTTTGTCACTAACAGTCATGGGTGCTAACTCTACAATTCAATCAAAAATGAAGGCACTCTGGGAAATATGCAAATAAGGCTTTACGCTAAGTAGTGTGTTAATTTAACACTGAATAATTTGCTGTGTATGCACCCTATTTTTGAGTGGAGTGATACACACCATAGAAAATAGACGAATAATAATATAATTATATGACTCTATTTGTATGGTGCATCGAGTACTATACACAGTTCGGCCATTGTCACCATGACCTTGTCACCAATGTGCCTCATCTAATTGGTCCAACTTGGATTTATTCAATGAGAGGGCTCAGATTGGTGCTTCTTTCACAAAGGTCAAAGTAAATGTAATGAATAGCAGTCAAGATGTGTGGGTTAATGTGATGTAGGTACAGTAGATAGGTAGGTACACTACATACTTTTGTTAGATATCTTTGCTTGAGAACCATTCACTGGGGAATTAGAATGAACCCAATCTGACTTTGAGAAATTAATGAAAATGACATTCACATGTTCCATTCACGCTCTTCTTCAATGTCCATTCACACACTTCTTCAATGACTCATTTTATTCTGTTTTGATCATCAGCAAATGATGGAGCAATAAGGATGATCCTTTAAAACGGAGGTGGTATAGTTTATTACAATTTGAATACACTATACTCTTGTTTGAAGTACAAAATATTGGTATATTTGCATGTGTATACCTTTCTGATGTAATTTATATATATCCAATCATACAGCCTGTAGGGAGCTCAATCTTTTTCCCTTTATTCTCTCGCTCTCTTTTCCCTTTTCTCTCCATTCCTCTCTGCCATTATTTCTCTCTCTGCTCATCCTTTCTCTTCTCTTTCCTCTCTCTATCCTTTCTTTAAGCTAATCATATTGTGGGACTGATGGCTTTTGGAAGAGTAGTGAGTCGGGACACGGGGGCCCCGAGATGATGCTTTATCAATGGCTAACATGCAGCGGCTGAGAGGCTGAGACATACAGGCCTTCAAGTTTCTGACTAACTAAATTATTTCCCTAGATAGTAGCCGAGGCCTGGCCTGGCTGGTGAGGAGAGGAGAAGAAAGAGATGGTTGGTTCACTGTCGCAGAGAGAACTGTGATGGAGGCTAGCTGCAGTGCCTTGCAAAAGTATTCACCCCCCTTGCCATTTTTCCTAAAAGTGGTGCGTGCATGTGTATTCACCGCCTTTCCTATGAAGCCCCTAAATAAGATCTGGTGCAACCAATTACCTTCAGAAGTCACATAATAAGTTAAATAAAGTCCACCTGTGTGCAATCTAAGTATCACATGATCTGTCACATGATTTCAGTATATATACACCTGTTCTGAAAGTCCCCAGAGTCTGTAACACCACTAAGAAAGCGGCACCACCAAGCAAGCGGCACCACCAAGCAAGCGGCACCACCAAGCAAGCGGCATTATGAAGACCAAGGAGCTCTTCAAACAGGTCAGGGACAAAGTTGTGGAGAAGTACAGATCAGGGTTGGGTTATTAAAAAATATCTGAAACTTTGAACATGACACGGAGCACTATTAAATCCATTTAAAAAAAATGGAAAGACTATGGCACCACAACAAACCAAGCCAAACACCAAAACTCACGGAATTAATCAGAGGCAACAAAGAGACCGACGATAACCCTGAAGGAGCTGCAAAGCTCCACAGTGGAGATTGGAGTATCTGTCCATAGGACCACTTTAAGTCGTACACTCCACAGAGCTGGGCTTTACGGAAGAGTTGCCAGAAAAAAAGCCATTGCTTACCCTCTCTAGGGTAGGGGGCAGCATTCGGAATTTTGGATGAAAAGCATGCCCAAATTAAACGGCCTGCTACTCAGGCCCAGAAGATATGATATGCATATAGCTGGTAGATTTGGATAGAAACCACTCTAAAGTTTCCAAAACTGTGAAAATAGTGTCTGTGAGTATAACAGAACTGATTTAGCAGGCGAAAACCTGAGAAAAATCCATTCAGGAAGTATTTTTTTTCTTCTTTTTTTAGTTTTCTATTCAATACCATTACAGTATCCATTGACTTAGGACTCCATCTGCAGTTCCTATGCCTTCCATTAGATGTCAACAGTCTTTAGAAATTATTTCAGGTGTGTATTCTTATAAATGAGGGAGTAAGACCAGTCTGAACGAGTGGACCCTAACGTGACACAGAGTTTTTTCAGGCGCATGTGCATTTCTTGTTTACCTTTTATATTGACAACGTTATTTTCCGGTTGAAATAATATAGACCATTTAGGCTAACAATCAACCTGAGGATTGAATATAAACATTGTTTGACATGTTTCTATGAACTATACGGATACAATTTGGATTTGTTGATTGTTTTGATTGTTTTGACTGAGTTTGAGCCTGTGGATTACTGAAGAAAACACACTAACAAAACGGAAGTTTTTGGATATAAGGAGACTTTATCGAACAAAAGGAACATTTATTGAGTAAATGAATGTCTTCTGATTACCACCATATGAAGATCATCAAAGGTAAGGGATTCATTTTCTCAATTTATGAGTTTGATAACGCTTCCGCTTGGCTAGTTACTGTTTAATAATTTGTCAACTGGGCTATGTTCTGAGCTAGGTATGTTCTGAGCTAGGTATGCTTTCACCGAAAAGCATTTTATATATATGACACTGTGGTTGTTTTAACAAGAAGTTGATCTTTAAACCTGTGTAAAATATGTTTTGTTTCCTGAATTTTAATAATGAGCATCTGCAACCTCACTGGATGTTGGCCAGATGGGACCCTAGTGTCCCACATACCCGAGAGAGGTTAAAG
Source organism: Oncorhynchus mykiss (assembly GCF_057628025.1). Classification (NCBI taxonomy): domain Eukaryota; kingdom Metazoa; phylum Chordata; class Actinopteri; order Salmoniformes; family Salmonidae; genus Oncorhynchus; species Oncorhynchus mykiss. The sequence goes on along the minus strand of NC_143046.1, from coordinate 50,254,879 downwards.
AAAAAAATAAGCGAACATGTTTGTCCCCAAACATATGAAAAAAGGTGCTCTTCTCAGATGAGACTAAAATGATGTCTGGCGCAAACCCAACACCTCTCATCACCCTGAGAACACAATCCCTATTGCTGTGGGGATGTTTTTCATTGGTAGGGACTGGGAAACTGGTAAGAATTGAAGGAATGATGGATGGCGCTAAATACAGGGAAATTCTGGAGGGAAACCTGTTTCAGTCTTCCAGAGATTTGAGACGGGAGGTTCACCTTCCAGCAGGACAATGACCCTAAGCATTCTGTGAAAGCAACACTCGAGTGGTTTAAGAGGAAACATTTAAATGTCTTTGAATGGCCTAGTCAAAGCCCAGACCTCAATCCAATTGAGAATCTGTGGTATGACTTAAAGATTGCTGTACTCCAACGGAATCCATCCACGTTGAAGAAGCTGGAGCAGTTTTATCTTGAAGAATGGGCAAAAAACGCAGTGGTTAGATGTGCCAAGCTCATAGAGACATACCCCAAGATACTTGCAGCTGTAATTGCTGCAAAAGGTGGCTCTACAAAGTATTGACTTTGGCGGGTGAATAGTTATGCACGCTCAAGTTCTGTTTTATTGTCTTGGTTCTTGTTTCACCCCCCCAAAAAATGTTGCATCTTCAAAGTGGTTGGCATGTTGTGTAAATGAAATGATACAAACCCCCCAATAATCAATTTTAATTCCAGGTTGTAAGGCAACGAAATTGGAAAAATGCCAAAGGGGTAAATACCTTCGCAAGACACTGTCCTTAAGACCTCCCTCTCTTTCTCTCTGGTTCGCTGCTTTCATATCTCTCTCTCAACCACGACAAGAAGGTTCTCCCGGATGAGGTTCTCCAGACTCTCCTGGACCACTACTCAAACAAGGCCAATGGAAAACCTGATATCTCCTTCAGTGTGGACGACACGGAGGTGACCAGCGCGAGTTAGTCAGACACCATGAATTTCCAAGACTCCACGGTTTCCATTGTTCTATAATTAATAATTGGCTGCGGTAGGCTGACCATACGTTCCACGACAATCAATAAATTATTGACACTGACGCCTGTGGGGAAATTGAGCTAACACACTGGAGTTAACCATGGTGTTTTAAAAGTAAAGATGAAGGACAGAGTGTTAACTGGGGTTTCAGAGTCTCCTCCTCCTAAATGGCATAGTCTGATCAGAAAGTCAACAAAGTAACAGCACTATCTTCAGCAAAATAAAATCTGGTCAAAAGGATTAGATGACAACACTTCTAATTTGCCTTGGTTTTGCCCTAATTAATTAACAGTTAGTTAAATGTTGACTAGTGATCTACCATGATGACAAAGCCCTTACCAGGAGAAGACTACTAACTAACTTTCATAAAAGGTGTATTACCACCACCGACCTCTTTTTCGTCTTTCAGTCACCCACGTGGGTATAACCAATGAGGAGATGGCACGTGGGTAATTAGGCAAGATAGTTAAGAACAAATTCTTATTTACAATGACGGCCTTCACCGGCCAAACCCCAATTGTGCGCCTCCCTATGGGACTCCCAATCACGGCAGGTTGTGATACAGCCTGGAATCAAACCAGGGTCTGTAGTGATGCCTCATGCAGTGCCTTAGACCACAGCGTCACTCGGGAGTGATTTGGTCTAATTGGCCAATGGATGAATCAAAGTGGTGAGTACTGGCACAGAGGGATTTTGAGTTTTCCCTCCACATGTGGTCATGCTGCAAGGAATTCCTGTCACCCAACTTCTGGGTCGGGATCATTTGGCACCAAATGGAATAACATGGATTGAAACAAACAGGGAGGGATGGACTCTAATAAACAAGACCCTGATATCAGCCTTCCATGACATTCAAAAAGATTCAGCTGGGAATCAGAAATGGTGTTCAGCTTCTGTAAAGCTATTGAGTCACAGTTCCTTTCATTAGTATTGTGTTGTAGCTTTCTCTGAGGGAAGAACTCCCTTCACACATGGTGGCATTATGGCTTGGGTTAGGCTGTTTTCCATTCTGTTCTCTCGTCTTGCACTTTTTCCACAAGATGCTTGAAGCAATCAAGTTAAATTCAGTGTATTAAATTCAGATTTCCCAGATATACACTGAGCAAAAATATAAACACAACATGCAATCATTTCAAAAATTTTACTGAGTTACAGTTCATGTAAGGAAATCAGTCAATTGAAATAAATAAATTAAGCCCTAAGATTTGAATTGATGGTGTTCACGACTGGGAATGCATATGCATCTGTAGATCAGAGATACCTTAAAAAAAAGGTTGGGACGTGGATCAGAAAACCAGTCAGTATCTGGTGTGACCACCATGTGCCACCATATTGATCAGGCTGATTGTGGCCTGTGGAATGTTATCCCACTCCTCTTCAGTGGCTGTGTGAAATGGCTGGATATTGGTGGGAACTGGAATAGAGCATCCCAAACGTGCTCAATGTATGACATGTCTGGTGAGTATGCAGGCCATGGAAGAACTGGGACCTTTTCAGCTTCCAGGAATTGTGTACATGGGGCTGTGCATTATATGCTGAAACATGAGGTGGTGGCTGCGGATGAATGGCACGACAATGGGCCTCAGGATCTCGTCACAGTATCACAGTGCATTCAAATTGATATAGATTAAATGCAATTATGTTCATTGTCTGTAGTTTGTGCCTGCCCATACCATAACCCCACTGCCACCATGGGGCACTGTTCACAAATCATGCATTCTGATTCTTGCATTGATTTGAATGGACACATGATGTGTGTAAAATACTTTTTTGAAAGTTGTACTGATTATTCTGAGCTAATGCTAAGCTATATGTGGCGCCATGTTTGTTGACATCATAGAATGCATTCTGGTTCTCTTGTATGCGTCTGTCAGACCAAAGATGTTATAACAAAACGAGGAGTAAACTTCCGGAAGTTCAAGATGCATACCCCCACTTCAACATGCATACTGCAAACAGACCCAACTCATCATGTCACCTCTTATCTTTGGTTGACGAGAAAAATAAAAAATGGCTGCGCGCACAAACTACCGATCGTCGGATTACTTACGAGTTACTCAATTACTTCGATCACGGCTGAACTCACCCGTGATGTGATGAATTGTAAATAGTAATTGCTATTAGCTAATTCAATTGATGGTTTCTGTCACCCGAGAGTCAGCTAATGTGACTGCTTGTGCTAGGTCACTCTTTCCTCAGTTAGCACTATGACTAATGTAGCCTATATTTTCCAGTTTGGATGAGAATTGTGTTATGCTGTCACTACTTCTGTGAATGTCTGAACAGGTCATCAAAAAATAGACTGCTCACATTGAGGACATAACTTTGTAAAAATACTGTGTTTGTGCAAAATGTTTCTGTTAAAAAACAGTGTGGCCAGGTCAAATGCTGACTGTTGCGTTAATCATAACTGGACATTCTAAATAAGTGTTCTAATCTTACCAGTTTGAGTGTACGCTACAGGGACCACTGTAGAATGATCATACCTGTGTGTTTGTACGTGTCAAAGGGTTAATAATAAGGTCTTATTAATAAGTCAGTCTTTTTTTATCATACAAAAATGACCAGAAGCCGTTCCTCTCTTAATTTGTGTCCACAAAGAAAATGCCCAAAAGGAGTTACTGCACCATTATTTCTCACAGATGACCTGCTATCTTGCTATCTGCGAAGAGCGTAAATGCGATTTGCCTAGCCACCTGTTGAAACTGCATTTATGTCTTCATATTTCACACACAGTATAAGGTCACTGGCATTTAGAAGTACAGAAACAGTACATAATACCCAAACTTTTTCCCAGACAGGTTTATTTTTGTAAGTGTGATAATAACTTTTTTTGCTACCTTGCCTTGCTTTCAGTGTCTGGGTAGCTCGAGGAGAGAGGGAGAGAGAGAGAGTCATTTCTTCTTCTCATTATCATTCGTTCCCAACTTGGCTCATCACCCCGTGTTTCGAGTTGATAGTGAGACACCACCTCGAGCTCTAGGGCTGTGTTCCAAATGGCTCCCTAGATCCTTCCAACTCTACTCTGGACCTCGAAGCCAGTTCCACTGCAGTTTGTCATTGTTCCGCTCTAATTAGGGATTTAGAACTTGACAACAGATGAGTGCAATTAATTATCAGGTGGAATAGAAATTCAGCAGGTTCCAGACCTCGCAGAGTAAGAGTTGAACACCCCTGCCCTAGATAGTGCACATCTTTTGACCAGGGTCTATTGGGCTTTGATCAAAGTAGAGCACTATGTAGGGAACAGGGTGTCATAAGGGACGCGTCATAGCTGTCTTTCATTTTAAAACTTAGGCCAGACTCGTCTATTTATCTCAGCCCCCAGAATCCCCCATTCCCTTGAAGCCCAAAAAACCAACAAGCACTGCGTACATCCATACATACAGTTTCTTAGATACTCAACAGAATTGACAGACCATGATATTGAGGTGGAGAAAATGGTGGAGTGAGAAGTCAAAGTACATCCCTTTCCTCATACTTGGACATTAGCTGGTATCAATAAGTGTTGCAGCATCATATTTGATCAGTTGTCACTGCCTGGGATGTATAACAGAAGGACAGAAGACAGGGAGGAATACATAAGCATACATGAGGTTTCTTAGATACTCGTCAGTGCATGACTTTGAGAAGAGGGATAGTGATGGTTAGGGTTGCAAAGCTACTGGAAATGTTCCAAAGTAATCAGAATCTTTGGTAACTTTGGAAAATAACAAGTAAGCTATGGCAATCTATGGTAACTTTGGTCATTTATACCTGAATAACTTTTACATTTTTCCATATTGTCCATTAGTTTAGTGAATATACCATGTGGTTCAAAAGAAAATAGCAAAATTAATTAAGAAAGCAGCAACAACGGCCTTATTTTAAATGAACTATTCCAATTACCACCAGTTTGGCAGCAAAACATATACAACAAAGATACATTGACATAGTAAAATATATAAAGGATATTTCAAGCTGAAACCCTCACATTTAACACCAATGGTATTCACTAAGTTCATGGTTTATATTTAAGATAGTGTTTTAGAGCTTTGTCATTCTCTTTTTTTATTTAAAAATGATCTTATTTGATTATTTTAGATATTTTACATGTGATACGGCCATGCAGACCGTATCTCTCACAGTATCACTTTAGAATTAGACGTTTATCCACGTTTCTCAATGGGTCAATTTTTGAAGTTGCGCCAAATTTAAAATTTATTGTGTTTTTGACAACCTGGGTTGATTCCTCCTGCTCAGTATCTTCCCGTTTCTCCAAACGCCAAATTTAGAAGGTTAAAGGTTTTGGATATGGTTAAAACATGAAGTTTAGCCACTCATTCTTAAGGGTTAAGGTTTGGGTTAAAAAATAAATGTTGACCACTGGGACTGACCATACAACCTTCTGATCCACAGTCATGGGATTACACCCATCCGCCACCCAAGACTTCTTGATAGCTCTCACTGTTGCCCCTAGTTTGAAAGAATTTCCTGATATCCTCGGGACATGGATAGGCATCCAATTTTGAAGTCACTCTTGAGCGATCTACCTGAAATACAGACACCCTTGATAATCTGAAGTACCCAAAAAGGCAATAGATGTCGTCTGTTGAAGCGGTAATAAACACTTGAAACAATAACAAAGTGTCATCCCCGCCCTGAGGGATGGCGCTGGAGAAATGTTACCATTCTGAAATTCATAGACAGAGCTATGGATGAAAGGACTGACCATCCTTTATATCACAATTACACTTTTAACCATGTTTAGAAGCAATATCTTTTTTGAGGTAAATGTTGGTTTACATTTACTTTGTTTACAAATATTGCAGTAAAACAAGCTTATATTTTGGGTTCTGATGGGGAACGACAGTTAAACTAAGTTCATGAGGCATTTATTTATAAGTTATGTTCTTCAAGAATCAATCGGTACATATAATTTAATATATAAGTCCAAAAATGTATGTAGCAACTACAGATTTCCCCTTTAAAATTCAAAAAATACCTTGACTTTTACCAAAATTCTGCTAGTTTATTGTAATATACCCTCCCTTTGCAAACCTAGTGATTGGAATGACGTATAGGCACCACTCCTGATAGGAAGTCAATCCTGTAGCGATAGAGAGAGAAATTCAAATTGACCCCTCCTCTCCTTCATCTACACACTCAACTGCTAACACATGGGAAGGATAAAGCAACATTAACAATGCCTAGATGGATTTATCTTTCGACAGTCAAATACCTCCATAACACTTCTGAGTGGGGAGGCAGACAAGAAAAGGATGGCAGTTTACACTATTGAGCCAGAGAACTGATCACACTGTAGTCAAAACATGGCTTTGGTCTAAACATGACAAAAAACATATACAAGAAAAACTGTTTCTTGTGCGCTTTAATATTGTGTGAATGAGTATTCACTTCACGAGTCATGCCAGGATAGTTGAAGAGGAATCAGGCTGTCCTACTTAATTAAGGGAGTTTACTGTGGGGTCTAGGATAGCTTCTGGCATCGGACAGGTTTGACGGCAGGTGGTACTATCAGGAGGCTAGACATGTATAACAGGGTACATTGGCAAGATACTGTACATGTAGAGATTATCCTAAATGAACATGACATGGATAATATTACTGAACAACTCACTTGTAAGGATCACATGGCAAGAAGTGGCTGTTGGCGTGTTGGTGGAACACTGGAAGTTCTGGTGGCATGCAGGTGGCTTACTGGTGGTGCTGATGGCGTACTGGTGATGGCTGATAACATTTAGATAAAACATCAAGTTACATTACCTCATCTTGTGTTATTTGCAGAATTACATATCACATATTACATGGTGATAATTATTGTTGATCTTTATCTAATATCTTCTATTGATGACAGACTAATATAAAAATATTTTAATATCACTTCAGGTATTTGGCCCATCGGAGCTTTGTGTGCTGATGCTTGGTGTTCCTGGGCAGCAGGAACATGGTGGCGATACCTTCATGTGTCTTCCTCCGCATCCGTCAGGAGTTTTCCGACACTGAAGGAGTCTACACAGGATTCAACTAAATCGAGGTGTCTCTCAACCGCTTCAGGTTCTCAGGGATGGACATCTGCTGGAGCTCCTCAGCATGAGCACCAGAGTCAATGTAGAGGTAGTTCATCAAAGCATCAATGTAGTCTGAAATTGTAATTAGAATGAAAGATTGTTCCAGGGTGGCAGGCGGCCTAGCGGTTAAGAGCATTGGGCCTTAACCGAAAGGTCACTGGTTTCGAATCCCAGAGCCGGGAAAGTGGAAAATCTGCTGTTCTGCCCTTGAGCAAGGCAGTTAACCCCCAACAACAACTGCTCCCAGGGTGCCAATGACGTGGATGTCGATTAAGGCAGCCCCACACGCCTCTCTTCCACCCCATTTCCTCCAGGGCCAGGTGAGTGAAGTTGTTTGCTAGTGGAGGGATGGTGTTGACCAGTATGTGCTGCAGAGGCTTCCTCTCTGGGCCATACTGAGAGCGTATGTAGCGGGAGAAGGCCGAACGGTACGTCTTGTTGAATGTATACCAGAAGGTTGACGGCTAAGGAATGCCTGTGGGAAGAAGCCCAGAATTGGGGTGGCACTGCACTTGGGCAGGGAAACCAGCTGGTCCAGGCAGAGGGTAACTTCAGTCTGCAAGGCACTGAGGAAGTAGTTAATCACCATGATGGTGAGGGGGACTGAGAAGGCCATGAAGGAGCCCACCAGGACAAAACTGTCAGCAGGCAGCTGTCATCTTTGAACACCGTAGTGGGGTCTCGCAGACCTAGGACGGGAATGGCCATGGAGATACCTACAGAGAAAAAAAGAGAGTTTAGTGGGATGTGTGTGTGTGTGAGTGCATGTGTGTGTGTGTGTGTGTACCACTTCTTACTTAATCTTCTTCATCATAAACATATGTTTAAACATGTTCTGGTGCCTTTTGTGGAAGGGTCTATAGAGATCAGTCTTCACTTTCCCCTGCGTCACTGAAGCTATGGCTTCCTCCTTGTCAGGTCTATCGTACTGGGCACACAGGGGTTCTGGGATGGAGAGCTCACACACCTTTTCCTCATATGGTGCTGGATCAGGGATGACCTCAATGAAGAGGACATCCAGCAGTATTTCTATGTAGCCCTTAATGTTTGTGAAAAGGAAAATGGTAGATTAAGGAGTAATGAATTTCATTTCATTTCCTTTACTTTTCTGATTTATGATGTTAAAATATTCCAGTGTCATTTCTGGAGATGTTGGAAATGTAGTCTACAGGAAATATGCATATACAAAAATCATGTTTATTTTTGGAATGTTTGTGTATCCAAAATGATTTAACAGATTATAAATAAACTATTGGAATTCATGGTATGTTAGGAGAATTTTCACCCGCTTCATGGAATGCTTCCCCTTTTTGGAGTTGGGAAAGCTGCCCACGAAATCCAGCACTCCCTCTGCAGTTGCTGCGGTTTGCATTCTCATTCAAGTGTAATCCTGCCAGGTACAGCCTAAAATGATAAAGGTTCTTTGGCGCAAACCATAGAATGACACTGTGGAACTCTTCAAGGGTGGTGAGGGGACAGGTTTGAGACGTCTTTTCGTAGCCATTTGTTGAGAAGCTGCTTCTCCAAGGTTGGTTTGGTCGCTAGAATATTAGGTTGGTTTGGTCGCTAGAATATTAGTAGAATGTAAAAAGAAGAATTTTAGAAATAGGATATAAACACCATGCAGATTAGAATAGATTATAATTGTGTTGCATGGGTATCATAATTACAGTACATACCAGGCTTCAGCCATTTGTTGCAAGCACTTGGGGAAAAGAGGGTCCTCGTGGTCATGGACATTCTGTACATGATTTACCTCCACCTGGCAACCCTCTTTAACCCCTTGCCATACCGACCAGTACAGGTGGTTTTTAATGCTCTCAATCCACTTCTTCACAGACTGGCACCCTTTGTCCCTGGCTACTGCTTCTACTTTTCTGGTGATATCTAATAAGGTGATATTAACAATAAGAATACATTGGAAGTTACACACTATGCTCAACAGAATATTTGCTTCGATGAAACACAACTTAAAATGTGTTGTCATTATGCTTTCTTTAGCTTGACAGGTCAGCACTGGGAGTAGAGTTTACCCTTTTGAAACTATTCCATTGGTGGCATTGTACTAGACAAGTTAAAATCAAGTGCAGACTTCTTACCTTTAACCACAGGGCCATGAACTGTAGTAATGGACGTGGTGTTAAACATCTGAATTTTAATTCCTGTGTTAACATGGCAGCAGCTGCACCACAGGAAGAACAGCTATTTTGGGGTTATGTGTCACCTACCTGAGTGGCACGGGGAGTCCGCCCTCATGTCCCCGCCAATGACAACCCCTTCCTCCCTCTTTGCCATGGACTGAATGAGTTCTGCCTGGTGTACAGAGAATAGTCAGCACCATGTAGGAGCTGGTGTGATTTGTGGATGTGGTGCGTTAAATTGTCTTCCTGAACAGAGCTGTCGGCATCTGTAAAGAGTAAAGACATAGTCCTTAAGAGTCTATTGACTCACCCATGCGTCAATCGAAGAAACAATAATAAATGAATCCCCATTAAAACTTGTCAGTTTAAGCTAGAGATATCAGTTTTTGCATTGGCTGCATCTCAATCCACCGCATCCTCATCTGCGGTAAAAGGTGGCCGAGCTACAGCGGTGTTTGTCAGACCATGAGACATCCCGAAAACCGGTCTTCTCAAGAAAACATCTATAGGGTCCAAATGGTGTCCTCCATATTGCTCTACGACCCCCACAAGTGTCACAAGACTGGCCTGAAGGTAACCTATACAAATGAATGAAAGTATGGAGGTAGTTTTGTGCCCAAAAATATATATATATATTTCCTGAGAAAGCTTTCTTATACAGTGCCTTGCGAAAGTATTCGGCCCCTTTGAACTTTGCGACCTTTTGCCACATTTCAGGCTTCAAACATAAAGATATAAAACTGTATTTTTTGTGAAGAATCAACAACAAGTGGGACACAATCATGAAGTGGAACGACATTTATTGGATATTTCAAACTTTTTTAACAAATCAAAAACTGAAAAATTGGGCGTGCAAAATTATTCAGCCCCTTTACTTTCAGTGCAGCAAACTCTCTCCAGAAGTTCAGTGAGGATCTCTGAATGATCCAATGTTGACCTAAATGACTAATGATGATAAATACAATCCACCTGTGTGTAATCAAGTCTCCATATAAATGCACCTGCACTGTGATAGTCTCAGAGGTCCGTTAAAAGCGCAGAGAGCATCATGAAGAACAAGGAACACACCAGGCAGGTCCGAGATACTGTTGTGAAGAAGTGTAAAGCCGGATTTGGATACAAAAAGATTTCCCAAGCTTTAAACATCCCAAGGAGTACTGTGCAAGCGATAATATTGAAATGGAAGGAGTATCAGACCACTGCAAATCTACCAAGACCTGGCCGTCCCTCTAAACTTTCAGCTCATACAAGGAGAAGACTGATCAGAGATGCAGCCAAGAGGCCCATGATCACTCTGGATGAACTGCAGAGATCTACAGCTGAGGTGGGAGACTCTGTCCATAGGACAACAATCAGTCATATATTGCACAAATCTGGCCTTTATGGAAGAGTGGCAAGAAGAAAGCCATTTCTTAAAGATATCCATAAAAAGTGTTGTTTAAAGTTTGCCACAAGCCACCTGGGAGACACACCAAACATGTGGAAGAAGGTGCTCTGGTCAGATGAAACCAAAATTGAACTTTTTGGCAACAATGCAAAACGTTATGTTTGGCGTAAAAGCAACACAGCTCATCACCCTGAACACACCATCCCCACTGTCAAACATGGTGGTGGCAGCATCATGGTTTGGGCCTGCTTTTCTTCAGCAGGGACAGGGAAGATGGTTAAAATTGATGGGAAGATGGATGGAGCCAAATACAGGACCATTCTGGAAGAAAACCTGATGGAGTCTGCAAAAGACCTGAGACTGGGACGGAGATTTGTCTTCCAACAAGACAATGATCCAAAACATAAAGCAAAATCTACAATGGAATGGTTCAAAAATAAACATATCCAGGTGTTAGAATGGCCAAGTCAAAGTCCAGACCTGAATCCAATCGAGAATCTGTGGAAAGAACTGAAAACTGCTGTTCACAAATGCTCTCCATCCAACCTCACTGAGCTGTTTTGCAAGGAGGAATGGGAAAAAATGTCAGTCTCTCGATGTGCAAAACTGATAGAGACATACCCCAAGCGACTTACAGCTGTAATCGCAGCAAAAGTTGGCGCTACAAAGTATTAACTTAAGGGGGATGAATAATTTTGCACGCCCAATTTTTCAGTTTTTGATTTGTTAAAAAAGTTTGAAATATCCAATAAATGTCGTTCCACTTCATGATTGTGTCCCACTTGTTGTTGATTCTTCACAAAAAATACAGTTTTATATCTTTATGTTTGAAGCCTGAAATGTGGCAAAAGGTCGCAAAGTTCAAGGGGGCCGAATACTTTCGCAAGGCACTGTATAATCTACTATAGATATAGGACAGACACTTCAAAACCTTTATTTTTTGACTGTATTTTTTACATTTATGAATGTTTTATCCAATGCCATATTGTAGTATAGTCCAAATTCAATTCACCTAAATTATCCAAATGTGTCCTAATATTCTAAATCAAATAGCTAAATGATCCATGGTATGACCATCTTAAAACAATTCCATATGATGCTTAGTAGACCTCCCCCACGCCCGCCAAAGGCTTTGACTTTTAACTACATGATTTTTCAACTGAAATTGCAATTGAGCATAAGAACATATCCTGTTCTTGCCTTCTCTATCTGTATAAAAGATGGTCCTGAGAACTATAATGCAGCAGATAGGTGAAGGTTGACAGCTGGAATTTTGCCAATGAGGGGCTGGCTCTCCCACTATCTGTAGTATGAGCAGTTGGCACATTTCCGCTCCACAGACAACAATGTCCCTCTCACCAATTTAGAGATGTTGCACACCCTTGTGCAAATGGGACAGTCTTGGAATAGTCCCAAGAGGCAATCCTCATACGCAAGGTACTTTGCAATGTCCTGGATGGGAGTAGGAGGTAGTCTGCAGAGAAGTTAACACAAACACACACAACCTTGATAATATCTGTTGAAAGGTCATACTTTACACGTGGAAAGCAACGTAAGTAAAGGTGATCTCATAATGAATTGCAATCACTTTCTCCCATCCTTGTCTCAAGCATCTTAGAAAATATTATCAATAGTCTATCCACTTAGACCTCCTCCAAAGGAACGAGATAGAGGTGAGAAATAGAGACAAATGGATGGGAGGAAGCAGTGATTGGTTATGTAGTAAATAAAGCTAATAAGAGACATTTATAGCAGTGCGACAATCCCTCCCAGGGTAAAGGACTCTGACCATGAGAAACAAAATTCTCTAGGAGTGGCTTCGGGACACTGAATTTCTGGCCCAGCCAGAGCCAGGCTTGAATCTGATCGAACATCTCTGGAGAGACCTGCAAATAGCTGTGCAGCAAGGCTCCCCATCCTCCACTTTGCCACCATGGCCTTTTTTTTTTGCCGTATATAGACTTGTTTCTACTGCATTATTGACTGTATGTTAATTTACTCCATGTGTAACTCTGTGTCGGTGTATGTGTCGAACTGCTTTGCTTTATCTTGGCCAGGTCGCATTTGTAAATGAGAACTTGTTCTCAACTTGCCTACCTGGTTAAATAAAGGTGAAATAAAAAATAAATTAAAAAATAAATCCTACCCGACAGAGCTTGAGATGCTCTGCAGAGAAGAATGGAAGAAGAGAAGAACTCCACAAAAACAGGTGCGCCAAGCTTGTAGCGCCATACCCAAGAATATTCGAGGCTGTAATCACTGCCAAAGGTGCTTCAACAAAGTTTGGAGTAAAGGGTCTGAATACTCATGTAAATCTGATATTTCGAATCATAAATACAGTACAATACAATACTGTATCATGAATACAGTCACAGGTGATGCGGACAGCAACATGTACAGGCACCCCCCTGTATATATTGTTATTTTTTACTGCTGCTATTTAATTACTTGTTACTTTTATCTCTTATTCTTATCAGTATGTTTGAAACTGCGCTGTCGGTTAGGAGCTTGTAAATAAGCATTTAACTGTATTCGGCGCATATGACTTAAAATTTGATTTGATTTGAATGTTCTGGACCTGTTAGTTGCTTAGCACCCCCTAGTGACAGTTTAAGTGCAGCAGTGTAGAAATTACCTGTTTGTGTCATGTGAAACAGTGTCAGAAGTGAAGCAAGATATAGTACTTACAATCCTTACAGTCCTTATAGTACTTACAATCCTTCAACATCCTTCTTTATAAACTTTGTAAGATGCAATATCTGTAAGTACATTTGTTTATTAACACAAGATACATATTTATCACAGAATTGTCATGTTTCTGTAAAAGTTGAAGAATTGTGTTAGCTACTTTGCATTAGCTTCAGTGCTATTTCTCTTTAGCGACACCAAACTTAGCAGTATCAAGCATACAGTATCAAGCATACAGTTGTGTTCTAGTAACTTTATTTTATATTTGACTCTAGACTGAGTAATCTTATTCCTTATTTCGTACGTTTAGTGCACTTACTGTGTAAGACATTCTGTGCTCTATACTAATGTAACTGAAAACATGTAATTTTGTGTTTGCTGCAGTTTCACACTGATTCAAGTAAGCTTCTCACGGAGCTATTTGAATGAGTGTTTAGCTAACTGGATAGCTGGATAAGGGCTACTGTACATTTAGCGAGTCCAGTATGATGAACATGATAATATTCTTATGAAGGCGCAGTGATAAGTTAGACGGAACTGTTAGCAGGCATAGTGTGCCTGTGACGCCCAATACAGCATGGTTTGAAACGATGCTAGTCTAATCAGCATCCAGGATCCAAATAACGTAAAAATTACCTTCGAAAAACAGATTAAACAAGATCTCATGGAACGGCAGGGGGTTGTGAGGGGACACATGTCACGAGCCGTGGAAGCCGAAGAGAGCGGCCTCCCGCAAAGCAGGCTACACTCCCAATGAACAGCCGGAGTGGATACAAACTTTAGTAAACTGCTCCCGAATGTTCTATGCCAAGACATGGAAATCTATTCTATCGTATTCCATGTGGGTTTTAATGACATTATGAAGGGCAGCTCTGAACAGTTGAAACTGGATTCTAACTGATTCTCTGCTAGACAGTAATACAAGACCCGTCATATCTGGCCTTGTGGCTTCTCTGAATCTTGGGATTGAACGCTTTAGCAGGATTATTTCTCTTCACAACTGGCTACTTGATTATTGCAGCTCAAGGGGTGTAACTTTTGTTGACAATTTCGAAATCTTTTGGAAACAAAACACATTTTAAAAAGGGAGGATGGGATCCACCCGAATAATTGATGTTCCTAGATCCTTTCACAGCATTATAAGGCTCCATTGAGACAATGACTTATCAATGACCGAAACCCAGTTTAGTTAATCCCTACCATTGTGTCGCTGAGTTGTCATAAAGCTTCAGCAAGTGTACATTATACCAGGGGCGTTGGTAGACACAATGTAAGTAACCTAATGATTTCCCTCTAACTGCTCTGAAAGTCTCTGCTGATCCTACAGCTATTGTATGCAGTAATCATGTGCCTATATTGTTAGCACTGCTAGTAACAGATTACATTCATATTCTGTATCTCACTTAGATAATACCTTTGATACGTTGGTAGCAATATATGGTTATAACGTCTACAGAAAAGACAGACATGCCAATCTGGTTCAGGTTATCAGTCAACCTTCCAAGGTAGTTACAAACAGCACAGGAATGAAATCATCAACATGTATTGATCACATTTTTACTTATGCTGCAGAAATGAGCTTGAGATCAGTATCCAGATCCATTGGATGTAGCGATCACAACATAGAAGCCATATCTAAGATAACCAAAGTTCCGAAGGCTGAGCTTAATATAGTGTATAAGAGGTCATAGTGGTGGTTATTTCTGTTTTATCAAATGAGGAGAAACAAACATATCACACAGGTCAGAGTTACAGTTAAACTACATCTGTATTCACTTATTAATAGGGGAGCAAGGTCACTACATGCACACAGTGAATGGAATGAGAGCTCTGCAATAACGAGGCTTGTCAACACAATACTCTTGCCTCAGCCCGAGGGCGCCAGGGGTCAGGGGTGGGGGGAGTAGGAGCAGGCGTGACAGTACCCCCCCCCCCCCGCACGCTCGAGGGCGCCAGGCTGCCCATCATTACACACACCTGCCACCATCGTTACGCGCGCTAGCGCATCTTTGGACTCACTTGGATACCATTATTTTGTTGATTGCCCCTCCTATATCTGTCGGTTCCTCGGTTTGATCCCCGTGTTAGCATTATTGTCGTTATGTTTCCCCTGTCCAGAAGCTATCTTTGTTTGTTTCTTGTCAGTTATTTATTAAATGTTCACTTCCTGTACTTGTTTCTCATCTCCCAGCGTCTGTCGTCTGTCCTTACACCTATCAGGTAAAACTTTATTTGTTACATGTGCCGAATACAACAAGTGTAGACCTTACCGTAAAATGCTTACTTACAAGCACAACCAACAGTGCAGTTCAAGAAGAGTTAAGAAAAATATTTACCAAATAAACTAAAGTAACACAATAACATAACAATAACGAGGCTATATACAGGGGGTACGGTTACCGAGTCAGTATGCGGGGGTACAGGTTAGAGTTATTTTTACATGTAGGTAAGAGTGAAGTCACTATGCATAGATAATAAACAGCGAGTAGCAGCAGTGTACAACACAAATGGGGGGGGGTGGTCAATGTAATAGCCCGGTGGCCATTTGATTAATTGTTCAGCAGTCTTATGCCTTGGGGGTAGAAGCTGTTAAGGAGCCTTTTGGTCCTAGACTTGGTGCTAGGGTACTGCTTGCCGTGCAGTAGCAGATAAAACAGTCTATGACTTGGGTGACTGGAGTCTCTGACAATTGTATGGGCTTTACTCTGACACTGCCTATTATAGAGGTCCTGGATTGCAGGAAGCTTGGCCCCAGTGATGTACTGGGCTGTGCGTACTACCCTCTGTAGCGCCTTACTGTCAGGATGCTCTCAATGGTGCAGCTGTATAACTTTTTGAGGATCTGGGGACCCATGCCAAATCTTTTCCGTCTCCTGAAGGGGAAAAGGTTTTGTCTTGCCTCTTCACGACGGTCTTGGTGTGTTTGGACCATGATAGATCGTTGGTGATGTGGACACCAAGAAACTTCAAGGTCTCGACCCGCTCCACTACAGCCTCGTTGATGTTAATGGGAGCCTGTTCGGCCCGCCTTTTCCTGTAGTCCACAATCAGCTCCTTTGTCTTTCTCACATTGAGGGAGAGGTTGTTGTCCTGGCACCACACTGCCAATTCTCTGAACTCCTGCCTATAGGCTGTCTCATCATTGATGAGGGATTCCAAGATGGCGTAGCAGTCAGACGTATTTGTCCTTCGTCTTGTCGTGTCCCATGTATATATATTTTTATATATTTTTCTTCGCATATCTTTTTATATTTTTCTAAACCCTTATTTCAAAATACTCTCCTGCAACCCGCCTCACCCAATGTGGTGTGGACCTGCTTTTTCTCTAACATATTTTTAGTTTGCCTCTTACTGGTATCTCTCCAACATAAACTAGCCAGCTAACTAGCCAGCTAACGGTCAGCTAACCTTAGCTCGGAAAGCTCTCGCCAGTTTGTACAACGCGATTCAACCAGAGCATACCGGAACTATTTTTTCTCTCCATATCCCCGGATTCCTATCGCAAGCTCTGAACCTTCTCACCTTCTGACCTTCGCAGCTAACGTCCCCTGAATGCTAGCTGTCTAGAGCACAACGGACTGTTGGCTTACGAGGCCCATTGAATACATTCCAAAGCCACTAGCTAGCAGTCAGCTATCCTTTGCTAGTTGTCATCAGCTACCTTTATCACAGACAACTCTCGCCAGTCTGTCGCGTCATCCCTCTAAGGCACTGCTCAACACGCCTCGGCTAACAATTTAGTTCCACTACCCACACACGCAGTGACATCACCTGGTTTAAATGCTATTTCTAGAGACAATATCTCTTTCATTATCACTATATGCACAGGTTTACCCCCACTGTATTCACATCCTACTATACCTTTGTCTGTACATTATGCCTTGAATATAATCTACCGTGCCCGGAATCTGCTCCTTTTACTCTCGTTCTGAACGTACTAGGCGTCCAGTTCTGTTAGCCTTTAGCCGTACCCTTATCCTACTCCTCCTCTGTTCCTCCGGTGATGTAGAGGTTAATCCAGGCCCTGCAGTGTCTACCTCCACTCCCATCCCCCAGGCTCTCTCATTTGTTGACTTCTGCAACCGTTAAAGCCTTGGTTTCATGCATGTTAACATTAGAAGCCTCCTCCCTAAGTTTGTTTTATTCACTGCCCTAGCACACTCCACCAATCCGGATGTCCTAGCCGTGTCTGAATCCTGGCTTAGGAAGACAAAAAACCTTGAAATTTCCATTCCTAACTATAACATTTTCCGACAATATACAACTGCCAAAGGGGGCGGTGTTGCAATTTACTGCAAAGATAACCTGCAGAGTTCTGTCTTACTATCCAGGTCTGTACCCAAACAATTTGAGCTTCTACTTCTGAAAATTAACCTTTCCAGAAACAAGTCTCTAACTGTTGCCACTTGCTATAGACCACCCTCTGGCCCCAGCTGTGCCCTCGACACCATATGTGATTTGATTGCCCCCCATCTATCTTCTGAGCTCGTGCTGCTAGGTGACCTAAACTGGGACATGCTTAACATCCCGGCCATCCTACAATCTAAGCTTGATGCCCTCAATCTCACACAATTTATCAATGAACCTACCAGATATAACCCCAAATCCGTAAACACGGGCACCCTCATAGATATCATCCTATCTAACTCACCCTCCAAATACACCTCTGCTGTTTTCAACTAAGATCTCAGCGATCACTGCCTCATTGCCTGCATCTGTAATGGGTCTGCGAGGAAACGACCACCCCTCATCACTGTCAAACGCTCCCTAAAACACTTCTGCGAGCAGGCATTTCTAATCGACCTGACCGGGGTATCCTGGAACGACATTGACCTCATCCCGACAGAAGAGGATGCCTGGTTATTCTTTAAAAGCGCCTTCCTCACCATCATAGGCATGCCCCATTCAAAAAATGTAGAACCAGGAATAGGTATAGCCCTTGGTTCACTCCAGACCTGTCTGCCCTTGACCAGCACAAAAAGATCCTGTGGCATTCTGCATTAGCATCGAATAGCCCCCGTGATATGCAACTTTTCAGGGAAGTTAGGAACCAATATACACAGGCAGTTAGAAAAGCTAAGGCTAGCTTTTTTAAACAGAAATTTGCATCCTGCAGTACAAACTCAAAAAAGTTCTGGGACACTGTAAAGTCCATGGAGAATAAGAGCACCTCATCCCAGCTACCCACTGCTCTTAGGCTAGGAAACACTGTTACAACCGACAAATCCACTATAATTGAGAATTTCAATAAGCATTTCTCTACGGCTGGCCATGCTTTCCACCTGGCTACCCCTACCCCAGTCAACTGCCCGGCACCCTCCACAGCAACCCGCCCAAGCCCCCACCATTTCTCCTTCACCCATATCCAGATAGCTGATGTTCTGAAAGAGCTGCAAAATCTGGACCCCTACAAATCAACCGGGCTAGACAATCTGGACCCTCTCTTTCTTAAATTATCTGCCGAAATTGTTGCAACCCCTATTACTAGCCTGTTCAACCTCTCTTTTGTATCGTCTGAGATTCCCAAAGATTGGAAAGCTGCCGCGGTCATTCCCCTCTTCAAAGGGGGAGACACTTTAGACACAAACTGCTACAGACCTATATCTATCCTACCCTGCATCTCTAAGGTCTTCGAAAGCCAAGTCAACAAACAGATTACTGACCATTTTGAATCACATCGTACCTTCTCCGCTATGCAATCTGTTTTCCAAGCTGGTCATGGGTGCACCTCAGCCACGCTCAGGGTCCTTAACTATATCATAACCTCCATCGATAAGAGACATTACTGTGCAGCTGTATTCATCGACCGGGCCAAGGCTTTCAACTCTGTCAATCACCACATTCTTGTTGGCAGACTCAACAGCCTTGGTTTCTCAAATGTTTGCCTCGCCTGGTTCACCAACTACTTCTCTGATAGAGCTCAGTGTGTCAAATCAGAGGGCCTGTTGTCCGGACCTCTGGCAGTCTCTATGGGGGTGCCACAGGGTTCAATTCTCGGGCCAACTCTCTTCTCTGTATACATCAATGATGTCGCTCTTGCTGCTGGTGATTCTCTAATCCACCTCTACGCAGATGACACCATTCTGTATACTTCTGTCCCTTCTTTGGACACTGTGTTAACTAACCTCCAGACGAGCTTCAATGCCATACAATTCTCCTTCCATGGCCTCCAACTGCTCTTAAAAGCAAATAAAACTAAATGCATGCTATTCAACCGATCATTGCTTGCACCTGCCCGCCTATCCAGCATCACTACTCTGGATGGCTCTGACTTAGAATACGTGGATAACTACACATACCTAGGTGTCTGGTTAGACTGTAAACTTTCCTTCCAGACTCACATTAAGCATCTCCAATCAAAAATTAAATCCAGAATCGGCTTCCTATTTCGCACTAAGTCCACACCCCTGAGGGGCCATTGTGTTGAGGATCAGCGTGGCAGACGTGTTGTTGCCTACCCTTACCACCTGGGGGTGGCCCGTTATGTGACTAAACTGAATAAAAAGAAGGAAGTATACTATGAAACAAATATCATTTATATAAATAGAATTATAGAATTACATGAAGTTACATGAAATTTTGGACAAAAAGGCAAACTACATATTTTATTAAATCAAATGGCTCATTCATCACAAAGCCCACTGATATTGCCAATTACTTTAATGTTTTTTTTTAATTGGGAAGATTAACAAACTTAGGCATGACATGCCAGCAACAAACGCTGACACTACACATCTAAGTATAACTGATCAAATGATGAAAGACAAGCATTGTCAAAATGTAAATTGAGTGTGGAAGAGGTGTAAAAATGATTGTTCTCTGTCAACATTTACAAGCCACCGGTTCTGACAACTTGGATGGAAAATGACAGAGGGTAATAGCAACAAAATTGCCACTCTTATTTGCATATCCTATTTGCCATATCTTCAATTTAAGCCTACTAGAAAGTGTGTGCCCTCAGGCCTGGAGGGAAGCATAAGTCATTCCGCTACCTAAGACTAGTAAAGCCCCCTTTACTGGCTCAAATAGCAGACCAATCAGCCTGTTTCTTTAGGGGAAAAGATGTTCGACCAGATACAATGCTATTTTACAGGAAACAAATTGACAACAGACTTTCAGCATACTTATGGAGGACATTCAACAAGCAAAGCACTTACACAAATGACTGATGATTAGCTTTGTGAAATTGAAGATTAAAAAATATTTTGGGGGCTGTTTTTTTAGACTTCAGTGCAGCTTTTGACATTATTTGTCATAGTCTGCAGCATGAAAAACTTGTGTTCTGGCTTTACACCCCCTGCTATATTGTGGATGAAGGGTTACCTGTCTAATATAACACAGAGGGTGTTCTTTAATGGAAGCCTCTCCAACATAATCCAGGTAGAATCAGGAATTCCCCAAGGCACCTGTCTTGGCCCATTACTTTTTTCAATCTTTACTAACGACATGCCACTGACTTTGAGTATAACCAGTGTGTCTATGTATGCGGATGACTCAACACTACACACATCAGCTACTACAGCGACTAAAATGACTGCAACACTTAAAGAGTTGCAGTTAGTTTCAGAATGGGTGGCAAGGAATAAGTTAGGCCTAAGTATTATAAAAACTAAAAGCATTGTATTTGGGACAAATCATTCACTAAACCCTAGTTTTGTAGCACCTGGACTAAGGTTCAGTTGTGCTATTCAGTTGTGCTTATCAGACCTACTGGGATAAAACCTGGAGTTAATTTTTTTATTTATTATCTAAGTGACATAATATGGGTGCTTGACTGCTGCTGTTAGGACAGAACGCTTAGCTCAACAATACTCCTCAGCCAGTGCGTCCAGTGTGCACTCTGAATGCTCTGAATTTACAAACGGACAATCTGACAGTGCTCTGAGATTACGGACGGGGCTATAGTTTAAGAGGGTGTGAACGATACTGAATGGGTGTAGACAAAGAAGAGCTCTCCAATGAGTGTACCAAAATATTCAATGAACATTTTCTCAAAAGCGAGGGGCAGAATTACTTCCACATTGTTCCTCAACCGTAGTGTATGATATGCAATTTATTTTAGCTCTGAGTCTCTACTTTCATCCAATGTAAAAAAGCATAAAAAAAACATAACATACTTTGCTACATTAAGACTGAATTGAGCCGGTAGGTCACATATTAGCTTTTGTCAGAAGCCGATAAAGACAAGAAATTACAAAGCTAATTTGACCTATGTACTAAAAATCTAATCTAATTTTATTTGTCACATACACGTGTTTAGTAGATGTTATTGCGAGTGTAGTGAAATGCTTGCGTTTCAAGCTCTAACATTGCAATAATATCTAACAATTTCACAACAATACACCCATCTAAAGTAAAGGAATGGAATTAGAATATATAAATATTTGGATGAGCAATGTCACAGCGGCATAGACTAAGATACAGTTGAATAGTATAGAATACAGTATATACATGTGAGTTGAGTAATGCAAAATATATAAACATTATAATTATTATTAATAATAATAATAATAATAATAACGTGACCAGTGTTCCATTGTTAACAAGGCTTTTCAGCATCAGCAGCTTTACTGCTAGAGTACTGTAGCTTTATTGATTTACTGTACTTCAACAACAGAGTAGATTATATTGATCTACTCTAGCCTTCAACATCAATGAAGACAAAGTGATGCCCATTGAAGAAGGGGAGATAAGTCCACTACACCCACCACATTTCTCTATGTAACCGCTAAAACTGCTCTTCTGTTGTTATTTATGCCAGTTTCCTCTGGAATCAAGTCATCACTGACATCCTCCGTTGGATAATTACATCCAACATGATCTTGATAGCCCTGGTTCTCAGACACGCTCCCCAGACTCGTTTCCCCCATCAAGAGGAATTTGTAGCGGGGAGAAGACAGACAGCGTAGGCCCCACCAGCTTAATCCCCCCGGAGGCTTTCTTCCTCGCTCTCTCTCCGCCGGCCCGCTCCCCCTGTTTGCCATCTGTCTGGGCTCGGCAACCGAGGACAGATGTTATCTCGTACAGAGCAGAGAGTAGTAAAGGGGAGCCACAAGGGCCAGGGGAGGGGTGCCAAGTCGGATGGTTTGCCAATTGCAAAGTGAGATGTACTGCAATGGGTTCCGAGGTCAACTCAAGCCAAAGACTTACCTCAGGTTGCCTGTTTTCCCAGCATACATTTCACCGCCTGGCTGGGTCTACTGCCGCTAGTGTGTCTGGGAAACTCAGTGTGTGACCATTTGATTGTCTCTATTCAAAATGTACGGTTCTCCCCCATTTTTGCCTTTTCAGTGTAATTAAAATGTTAAGCCTTGAAGAGTGAATAAGTTCTGCTGTTTGCTTGATTTAAGGATTCATTCAGTTCTGAGCAGTAATTGAATGAACAGACTGAGCAGAACTGTTTTTTAATCAACAGTATTCAAATAGGAAATTAATTAACTGTTATGTTTTGATGAATAGTAAGTTTTGGTTGAAATAGTTTGGAGGAAATTGGTTTATGGCATCAATACACTTGGAAAGTGGATATGTCACAAACGTTTACATCACTGGAGACGCCTGCTAGCGAAGAGATATTTTGCCCCACAGTTAGCCAATATGATCTGTGGTTTTAGATAGTTACTGCTCCAATAGTATTTTTCTAACTGCTAACTTGTCAATGACATGTCTTAAAAAATGACTTGGTGTCTCCCGTTGTGTTTACTTTTAGAAATGCTTGTTCCATATTCACTTTCCATGCATATTGCAACTGATCTGTGGTGATGATACTACTACGGAAATCTCAAAGACACATCTAGAGCTTCTCTCTTTCTCTCTTTCTCCTTTTCTTTCTACCCCCCCAAGAACAGGCCTCTCTGAAAGAGGCATGCGTCCCACATAAAAAGCCTCTACTCCCATTTGAGTTCTCTTTTGTCAGATTGGCAACAGGCTGGGTGATTGTCAGTCTGGGTGATTGAGGAACAGGAAATGGAGGAAAGGCATGACCTGCTTTTTTACAGGAGCCAGGAAGAGAGAGAGCTGGAGAGTCAGAGCTATAGACAGAGAAATTGAGAGGGTGACAGAGAGCGAGAGAAAGACGGACAGAGAGAAATGGTGAGATAGTCGTACTATCAGCATCTCTACATCTGACTCACACTATGATAGAACAGGCGACGAATAATCAAACAGAGTTATGAAAGTTGCCACCCAAATTATTCCAATAGGACACCCCTTCCTTCCTCTTGGCTTCTCGTCACACCGCCCATCCTCGTAGGGCTACATTCAAAGTGGGTCATATGTTGGAAGCAGAAGCGGAAGAAATTAACAGATCATTCAAAGATACTTGCGTCCCAAATGGCACCCTATTCCCTATATAATGCACTACTTTTCACCAAGGCCCCATGATCAAAAGTATTACAATATCTAGGGTTTAAGGTTCCGCTTTGGATGCAGCCCTCAAATTCTCCCGGATGGACTGATGTCGCCTCGTTCATCCTTAATAACATGGCTGTTGATGAGGCCTGGAAATGCATGGTTGCTTTTCCTTTGACATAGTTTACAGAGATGTAAACAAGCTAGTAAGGAGCCTGTGGTTGAGTGATCTGGGTTCAATCCCCTCATGTACCCTTCCCACTGTTACTCTCCGTCATCTGTCCCCCCCCCCCCCCCCCCCTCTGTGTCCATTGCTGTCTCAGTAAAGTAAAGACTTAGAAAAAGGAACTCTACTAAAAAACAAGGTAGCTAGTGGCACTGCTCTGGTGGTGGAATTGATATTTGATGATGTGTTTGGGTGTACCACTGTCTAACATATCCTCAAATGCCAATTAAAGGTAATACAGAAGTTTCTGCAACACAGCTTGTGAGAAATGTTGACGCAAAAGTATAAAGATGGGACATCTAACGTTGCTTTGGAAAATAAGCTAAATAGAGATTTAAAAACAAGTCATGGTAATTAATAAAATTGTCCATTGTTAGTTTCAGCTTGATCGTTACAAAATGTCTTACTTCAATGGAACTATGAGTGGCTCTTTGAAACAATTGATGAATACATCAATTGTACTTGAACCGAACTCATTCAAAATCCCATCCTTTGTTTGGCATTGAATTGTACAGTGCCAGTCCTACATAACTCCTCTCACTTTAAATTTCATGTGAAGCTCGGCGAGGGGCAATGAGGCTTGCCACTGTACTTTTTCTGGGGAAGTAAAACAGTGAGCAGACAGAATGTGAAGCTACCACAATTGCAGTAACAAATCAATAGGAGGAGACTGAACTAACATTATATAATTTTTGGGGGCCAAGAATCCAATCTCTGTTATTCCTTTTTATTTCTGAGTCGACCTTCACCTTATGTGCCTTTCTGTATTGTTGCTTCCCTAAGTTTGTCCTTCTACCTTTCTTTAAAGGTACATTCTGTTATTTGAAAAACAAATTCATATAGACAACGCTCATGACCCATTCATGTTATATTCTTCAAAAATTAATGGCTAAATATGAATAATTAAAATTACCATTGAACAGATATCAGACAGTTCCTTTAAAAAGTACCTTCAAATATTGTTATGGTGATTGTGACCCATATGTCCTTCACTGTAGAAAGAAAACATTTATTCTACTGTTGCTAACCTTCTGTTCTGATCTCAGACTTTTGTATCGGGTTGAACCTTGGCAGTGCCCTTCGAAAGCTGCAATGTTGCAACATAAGTGGTCATTTGAAACAAGGCATGACCACTACATTTTCCCATTTCAAGTAAACATGCTCTTCATGGATTTGTTCCCATTATGGTCAACATGTATGGTCAAATAAAGAAGTGGTGTTTGAGGTCAATTGGGTCAGGTTCAGGTAATGCTGAAGTCTTTATCGTGTGTGTGTGTGTAACAGTACAAATTTAGACCGTCCCCTCGCCCATACCCGGGCGTGAACCAGGGACCCTCTGCACACATCAACGACAGTCACCCACGTAGCATCGTTACCCATCGCTCCACAAAAGCCACGGCCCTTGCAGAGCAAGGGGAACTACTACTTCAAAGTCTCAGAGCAAGTGACGTCACCAATTGAAACACTATTTAGCGCTCACCACCGCTAACTAAGCTAGCCGTTTCACATCCGTTACACTCACCCCCCTTTTGACCTCCTCCTTTTCCACAGCAACCAGTGATCCGGGTCAACAGCATCAATGTAACAGTACAACTTTAGACCGTCCCCTCGCCCATACCCGGGCGCGAACCAGGGACCCTCTGCACACATCAACAACAGTCACCCACGAAGCATCGTTACCCATCGCCCCCACAAAAGCCGCGGCCCTTGCAGAGCAGATTGAAACACTATTTAGCGCGCACCACCGCTAACTAAGCTAGCCGTTTCACATCCGTTACGTGTGTGTGTGTGTGTGTGTGTGTGTGTGTGTGTGTGTGTGTGGATTCCATTCAGCACCCACAGTCCTTGTACCCAGTGAAAGAGAGAAGTGTCACCACATTGCTCGAACTGCATGTGCTTTGAATTTCTGTTCTCAAGCTCACCTAAAATGAGAGAGTCTGTTACTATGAGGTGAATGGATTGTTGCTGTGTGAGCGGCACAGATTTGTGCTGTCCTGAAATGAGTGGAGCTGTCCACGGTGCTGAAATGGCAGCAATGAACCTCATAGCGTCGATGCTGTCATAACAAAAAGGTCAATTAGCAGATGCTCTTATCCAGAGCGACTTACAGCAATTAGGGTTAAGTGCCTTGCTCAAGGGCAGGCACATTGACAGATTTTCACCTAGTCAGTTTAGGGATTCAAATCAGCAACCTGGCCCAACACTCTTAAAACCGCTGGCCTACCTGCCACGTCATACTTGCCAGTGTGGTAATGAATGAGTGGAGGTGTCCATGGTGCTGAAATGGCACAACTGTGCCACGTTCACTTTAGTTTAATGCTATTTATCCATACATTAAAATGCAGCCATGTCTTACATTTAAAGGATTATTAATCCACAAACTCCAAAAACAAAGCAGTCGCATAACTAATAAACACAGGTCTGCATTAGGCATTAATGGTTAGTCCCATGATGCCTGCATTTTATTACAGTGTGTGTGAAAAAAAACAAGCAGACAGACATGGTATATAGTAAACTGTGAATAAATATTGTTGCTTAGAATAAACATTGACCTACGAATGCTGCAATCAAGACATTGTGTTAACATAATGACTCTTCCGATCTACTTCCTTCTGTGTTGGTATTACAGTTTTAGATAATGCCGGTAGTATCCACCACATTTTTTTTAACACTTTTAAAACACGGAAGCCAAATGCTGAAAGTATGGATACAATTTCCTCCGCACATGATCATAATTCATATGTGCTCCACTAAAATCTCAACATTAGCCTTGCAAAAGTATTCATACCCCTTGGCGTTTTTTTTTTGTTGAAATTTTGTAATTTTAAATGATTTTTATTTATTTCAAGTAATGAACATACACAAAATAGGCCAAATTGGTGAAGTGAAATGAAAAAAAAACACTTGTTTAAAAAAAGTGGTGCGTGCAAATGTATTCAACCCCTTTGCTCCTCCCAGCTGCCCACTGCACTGAGGCTAAGGTAACACTGTCACCACCGATAAATCCACGATAATCAAGAATTTCAATAAGCATTTCTCTACGGCTGGCCATGCTTTCCTCCTGGCTACCCCAACCCCAGCCAACAGCTCCGCACCCCCCACAGCTACTTGCCCAAGCTTCCCCAGCTTCTCCTTCACCCAAATCCAGATAGCAGATGTTCTCAAAGAGATGCAAAACCTGGACCCCTACAAATCAGCTGGGCTAGACAATCTGGACCCTCTCTTTCTAAAATTATCCGCCGCCATTGCTGCAACCCCTGTTACTAGCCTGTTCAACCTCTCTTTCGTATCGTCCGAGATCCCTAAAGATTGGAAAGCTGCCGCGGTCATCTCCCACTTCAAAGGGGGTGACACTCTAAACCCAAAATATTACAGACCTATATCCATCCTACCCGGTCTTTCTAATATCGTTGAAAGCCAAGTTAATAAACAAAATACTGACCATTTCGAATTCCACCATACCTTCTCCGCTGTGGTGGGGCTTTGGTGACAATCTGGTTTTCGAGCTGGTCACGGGTGCACCTCAGCCACGCTCAAGGTCCTAAACGATATCATAACTGCCAT
The DNA here is from genome assembly GCF_057628025.1 of Oncorhynchus mykiss. Classification (NCBI taxonomy): domain Eukaryota; kingdom Metazoa; phylum Chordata; class Actinopteri; order Salmoniformes; family Salmonidae; genus Oncorhynchus; species Oncorhynchus mykiss. The sequence continues at coordinate 50,227,445 of NC_143046.1, read as the reverse complement.
CGATAAAATACAGTACTGTGCAGTCGTCTTCATCGACCTGGCCAAGGGTTTCGACTCTGTCAAAATTTGAATTCTTATCGGCAGACTCAACATCCTTTGTTTCTCAAATGACTGCCTCACCTGGTTCACCAACTACTTCTCAGACAGAGTTCAGTGTGTGAAATCGGAGGGCCTGTTGTCTGGACCTCTGGCAGTATCTATGAGGGTACCACAGGGTTCAATTCTCGGGCCGAACTCTGCTAGACTGTAAACTCTCCTTCCAGATTCAAATTAAACATCTCCAATCCAAAATTAAATCTAGAATCAGCTTCCTATTTTGCAACAAAGCATCCTTCACTCACGCCGCCAAACAGTTCGTTTTACGAGGGTATCCTACTGATCCTAGGCTTCGGCGATCTCATTTACAAAATAGCTTCCACTACTCTACTCAGCAAACTGGATGCAGTCTATCACAGTGCCATCAGTTTTGTCACCAAAGCCCCTTATACCACCCACTACTGCTATATGTATGCTCTAGTCGGCTGGCCCTCGCTACATATTCATCGCCAGACCCACTGGTCATCTATAAGTCTATGCTAGGTAAAGCTCCGCCTTATCTCAGCTCACTGGTCACGATAACAACACCCACCCATAGCACACGCTCCAACAGGTATATCTCACTGGTCATCCCCAAAGCCAACACTTCCTTTGGCCGCCTTTCCTTCCAGTTCTCTGCTGCCAGTGACTGGAACTAATTGAAAAAAGCTGAAGCTGGAGACTTATACAGTATTTCCCTCACTAACTTTAAACATCAGCTAACCGATCACTGCAGTTCTACATAGCCCATCTGTAAATAGTCCACCCAATCTACCTACCTCATCCCCATATTGTTTTTATTTACATTGCTGCTTTTTACACACCAGTATTTCTACTTGCACATCACAATCTGCTCATCTATCACTCCAGTGTTCATTCGCTAAATTGTAATTACTTCGCTACTAGGGCCTATTTATTGCCTTACCTCCTCACGCCATTTGCACACACTGTATATAGACTTTCTTTTTTATCTATTGTATTATTGACTGTACGCTTGTTGTTTGAGTCGCACTGCCTTGCTTTATCTTGGCCAGGTCGCAGTTGTACATGAGAACGTGTTCTCAACTAGCTTACCTGGTTAAATAAAGGTGAAATGAAAAAATGAAAACAATTAAAAGCCCCCTAAATAAGATCTGGTGCAACCAATTACCTTCAGAGGTCACATAGTTAGTTAGATTGCACACAGGTGGACTTTATTTAAGTGTGACATGATCTCAGTATGTATACACCTGTTCCGAATGGCCCCAGAGTCTGCACCGCCAAGCAATCGGCACCATGAAGACCAAGGAGCTCTCCAAACAGGTCAGGGACAAGGTTGTGGGGAAGTACAGATCAGGGTTGGATTATAAAAAAATATGTGGAACTTTGAACATCCCACAGAGCACAATTAAATCCATTATTAAAAAATGGAAACAATATGGCACCTGCCAAGAGAGGGCCACCCACCAAAACTCACAGGCCAGGCAAGGAGGGAATTAATCAAAAATGCAACAAAGAGACCAAAGATAACCCTGAAGGAGTTGCAAAGCTCCACAGTGGAGATTGGAGTATCTGTCCATAGGAACACTTTCAGCCGTACACTCCACAGAGTTGGGCTTGATGGAAGAGTGGCCATAAAGTCCTTGTTGAAAGAAAAAAATAAACAAACACGTTTGGTGTTAGCCAAAATGCATGTGGGAGACTCCCCAAACTAAAATTGGGCTTTTTGGCCATCAAGGAAAACACTATGTCTGGCGCAAATCCAACATCTCTCATCACCCCGAGAATGCCATCCCCACAGCGAAGCATGGTGGAGCAGTTGGAGCAGTTCTGCCGTGAAGAATGGGCAAACATCCCAGTGGCTAGATGTGCAAAGTTTGTAGAGACATACCCCAAGGGACTTGCAGCTGTAAATGCTGCAATTGGTGGCTCTACAAAGTTTGAGTTTGGGGGGGGGGGGGGGGGGGTGGATACTTATGCACGCCCAAGTTTTCAGTTTTTTTCTGTTATTTCTTGTTTGTTTCACAATAAAAAATATTTTGCACCTTCAAAGTGGTAGGCAGGTTGTGTAAATTTTTATTTGACCTTTTATTTAACTAGGCAAGTCAGTTAAGAGCAAATTCTTATTTTCAATGACAGCCTAGGAACAGTGGGTTAACTGCCTTGTTCAGCGTCAGAATTACAGATTTGTACCTTGTCAGCTCGGGGATTTGAACTTGCAACTGTTTGGTTACTAGTCCAATGCTCTAACCACTAGGCTACGTTGCTGCCCCAAATCAAATCAAATGATACAAACCCCCCCCCAAAAAATCTATTTTATTTCGAGGTTGTAAGGCAACAAAACAGGAAAAATGCCAGGGCGGGTGAATACTTTCACAAGCCACAGTACATCCTGAACAACGACACCATATTACTGGCCTGCTAATGTGCCTAAAACTGCTGAGGAAAAAAAACATAACTGTAAATGAGGAGAAATGACAACATTTTCTGAGTGGTCGGTCAAATGAACCAGAGCTTTTTGCATGCGCCCTCCGTTCTTTTTCCTTTGTATTGAATACGCTATTGTCCGGTTGAAATATTATCAATTATAAAGACAATAGACAACCTGAGGATTACTAAAAAACATTGTTTGACCGAACTTTACCGGTACTATTTGGACGTATTCGTCTGCATGTTGTGACCGCCATTGAGCCAGTGGATTACTGAACAAAACGCGCCAGCAAAACTGAGTTTTTGGGACATAAAGAGGGACTTTATCGAACAAAACAAACTTTTATTGTGTAACCGGGACTCTTGTGACAACAACCAGATGAAGCTTATCAAAGGTAAGTGATTAATTTTATTGCTATTTCTGACTTTTGTGACTCCTCTACTTGGCTTGAAAATGTTTGTATGCTTTTGTAAGCGGGGGGCTGTCCTCAGATAATTGCATGGTATGCTTTCGCCTTAAAGCCGTTTTGGAAATCTGACAAAGCGGCTGGATTAACAAGAAGTTAATCTTTAAGCCAATGTATAACACTTGAATATTTATAAATGTTTCATTGAATATTTCTGTATTTTGAATCTGGTGCTCTGCAATTTCACGGGATGTTGGCCAGGTGATGGGATAAGAAGTTGCCCATAAGAAGTTAACTTTTTAAAAGTTAACTTTTTTTATTTCGCTGTGTCAATTTACTGCATATGTTCACTGCAGTATGAAGCCTAACATTAAGCATTTTAATTATGGGCTAATGTGTATACGCTTCTAACTTAGTCTGTAGGCTACATTTTGAACCTGCCTGTCTTTGTTCTGTTTTGCAAATACGCCTGCTGCCGCGGCTATACCTTTTAATTCTTGTTGAGTCCCAGCAAAAACTAGACTACAAAAGCTTGTTGAACAATAATTTAGCCTAATTTTTTTAGCCTACTAATAGCCTATTGGACGAGAGATACATGCTTGATCTTGGTTGCTGTAGACCTATGCAGTCATTTCGGCATGAAACAAAATAGGATGTTTGAGCGGTTATTCAAATTACTGCACTTTACAGCCTATGGACTATAATTGTGTATCCACTGATAGCAATAATACATTCCTCATTGCACTGTGTTGTTGTAGCCAAGGTATAGTAATTATCTTGTCTACAAACGTAGGCCTAGGCCTAATCAATAGTGGAGCTTTGAGTGCCCTGGGACCACAAAGCACAGCCTGGAGGAGCTTTCTTCAGATATATTGTTTCAGAATCTTAATTTTTTTCGTAGACAACCCTGGTCCTGGAGCGCTGAAGGCACTTCATGTTTTAGATTTTACCAACCTGGAAGACCATTTGAGTTGATTTAAGGCAATAATTGAACTGATTTAATTAGCTCAGTTGGTCAGGTGTGGTGCTTATTTGAAACAAATTCTACAGTATTTGCTGAACTCCAGGATCAGGGTTCCTACCCCTGGGCTATAGCCTATCTACAATAGACCATTCCTCTTCTTGTGAAATTCCAGGAAAAGCTATAGGATATTTTTATACTAGGACTAATAGTTTATTCGGGGAAAGGTCTTGCTAATTGCTGAAGGTAAAACAGAACTACAGCATTGACAATGCATGTCGGGGAATGGTGAGGAGACAATCGCTTTTTGCCTGTTATGATAACTTTGTAGCACTGATGCATTGTAAACAATTGCACAGGACAGACAGTGATGAGAACAGTGAAAAAGAAGACAAAGGAATTGACAACCAGTTGAAAAATGGAAACGGGCTGGGCCTTCCCAATTTGTTATACTACTTCTGGTCAGAAAATATATCTATATGTGTTTACTAGGTTTCTACATTTGAAAACAAGGATGGTCCTACTTGGGCTAGTCTTCCAACTTCTCCTGTCTTGTTATTGTGCTCCACACTGCTTATGAACCTTGGCCCCTATGTTTTGAACCCCATTGTTAAGAACTCCCTTAAAATCTGGTCCCAATTCCGAAATCATTTTAGCCTTAAACATGTAAGTGGCTTCTCTCCATTAACATCTAATCATCTTTTCCCAGCATCGCAGATTGAAACAGCATTCCAGTTCTGGTATAGGAATGGTCTAGCGTTTTTTTAGTGACCTATTTGTTGATAACACATTTGTCTCATTCAATACTCTGAGGGTTGAACATAATATTCCCAATCAACACAATCTCACATTCAATTTGTGCAAATACAGTGCATTCGGAAAGTGTTCAGACCACTTGACTTTTTCCACATTTTATATTACAGCCTTATTCTAAAATGTATTAACCTGTTTTCCTCCCTCATCAATCTACACACAATACCCCATAATGAAAAAAAACAGGTTTTTAGAAATGTTTGCAAATGTATTCAAAATTTTAAAAAACAACACATATACATAAGTATTCAGACCCTTTCCTCAGTACTTTGTTGAAGCACCTTTGGCCAGTGATTACAGCCTCAAGTCTTCTTGGGTATGAAAAAATATCTAATCCTGTTTGTCATTATGGGGTATTGTGTGTAGGTTGATGAAGGGGAAAAAAACATTTGAATACATTTTAGAATAAGGCTGTATGTAACGTAACAAAATGTGTAAAAAGTCAATGGGTCTGAAAACCTTCAAAAGGCACTGTATATATTAATGTCAAAGCTGTTTTCTATGCTTGTTTGGGATACTATGTTGGAATTTATGAGGGTTGCCTGATTGGGGTAAAAAGCTGTATTCCTTTTTTTTTTGTGGTATCAATGAAGATATTTGATTTGGGAATGGGGATACATTTTCATGATGGAAAATTAATTAATCAATAAATGTGGGGAAACAGGTTAAATTCCCCTGGTGCAACTACATTGCATTTGCAACTATAACGAGTCTGGACTATGATCAATTATTAAGACATGTCAATGCAGTTAAACAGGTTAATGTAAAATAATTAATTATGTTGGCTAACATTTATGGCTCTTCCAAGGCCGTTTCATGATGATTATTACGGTCGTGTCAAATACTTAGGCTATTGTAACAAGGCATATGCCAGCATTTTAGGCCTACTGCCTCTGCCCAGAGGACTACTAGGCTTTCATGGCAACGGCCGTTAGAGCTCACTTTGCCACGTATGATCCCTAGTTAGAGTCCCTGTTGCAGATTTCACTTTCTTCCGCTACACTGGTGGCAGCGTTCGGATCACATCCTTCTCACGTCTAGTTATGTGATGAAGTGGTGGGAAGCATTCTGTTACTCAACATTGTGTTGGGTGTAATTTCATTGATCTAGTGAACAATGGATAAGCAATACTGGGCGTGACGGATAGAAGTAGTCACTACAGGTGTGATGAAGCCTTGCATCAAAGTTGCCTGACGTTGAATGGACAGTACTATGCCCTGCCCAGTTATTCAGAAGAAAATCCTCTGTGACTGTCTAATTTACATAAGTTAACTTAACAGTATGGTCCCAAAACAAAGACATTCTACACATTTACAAACTACCTGTTTAAAGTGTTTAGAACCATGGTGTTATTTTGTTACTAAAGCTTATACAGGCATGTAAAATAACCTGACAATGATCAACATCATATGGGGTAGAGAAATAATGTAAGTATGTTATGCAGCAAAACGTAACTATCCTTTTTTTTAGGATGCAAACCAGTAATATGAATCACTGTTGATCCATCCTGTCCTGATCAAATGAGATGGATGTAGGATTTTCTACGGCTTAGAATCAAGACCTTTCCCAGTCATGAAGGACGAAGCTAGGCCCCTCTTGGTTCTCAATGGCGAAGACTGAACACAAGTTAGGAGTTATGTCAGACTGTCCTATACCACTTTTTTAAGGTGATTTAACTTCATTATTATAGTATCATTATTATAGGGTTGTGAAACCCATAGCCGAATGGATTCAGGCTGAGTATTTCTTACTGGGAATTGCTACTGACATTGAACATTGGTTATGGTATTTAATTAATTTCAGACTCTCCTATGCCACTATTCCCAACATATTATGCCCCATATGTTGTAAATAAACCATTTTTAAGGTGATATAACTTGTATCATTATTGTGCTGTGAAACCCATAGCCAATTTGGATTCAGACTGAGCATTTCTCACCATTTATTTACGGAGAGCAATTTCCATTTAATAACAGGTAGCAAGCATCCTTTCATTTACAGTAGTGTGTTGATTAATTATTGCTTTCTTCAGTGGAAATAAAGAATATGTATAGAAATGCCAAATATACCAAAAAACGAAATCAAGCAGAGATTTGCAACCATGTTAATCATTACTGAAACATGCAAACTGCAAACATTTAATGCCAATACTGTTATCTATGCTTGTGTTCACTTAATACTTTGGGATACTGGTGCACTTGTAGTCAGAAAGGCCCTTTTTTCTGTAGGCAACAGTAGGCCTACCCAATTTTCTTCTTTATGCATTTTAAACAAGGCTCACATTTTTTGGATACATTGCACCATTGCTTTCATAATGCAGTCTGTACAAGGCCGAATGTCGAATTTTGGTATTGATGAAGGAATTTCATTGGGCAATGGGGATACATTTTTATGATGGGAAAGTATAATACACATATACACAAACACTTACACACATATGTGACCCAATTCAGGAAACTACGTGTTTGTCACGACTTCACAGGAGAGCTGTTGGAATGTAAAAAAAAAATATATTTTTTTTGGCAGAATTGTCTTCTCAAACATGTGAACTTTCATGTGCCTGAATTTCAAACTTGTATGCCATCTGTAAATACGAATAACATTGTTAAATTACGAGCATAGTTGGTTTAGCCACAGAAAAAGGGAGCAACCCGTGACAGCCATGATTGGCTGAGATAATGAGTGGGCTGGACATGCCGAGAGGTGAGTTTGGATTGATCTGCCATATAGTATGCGTCTGTCTATTGGAGCTGGTCAGAATGTTTAGGTAATCGTGTCAAACGCGGCTTTAAAAAATAATAATATTGCGTAGTAAAACTGCATAAACTTAAAGTCAAGTTAAAGTGTACTGTTAGCTAGCTGACATTATGTGTATGCTCTCCACTTTCTGGAGGCCCGGGTTTTGAAATCACTGGAATTCGAGGAGAAAACACCAGTCTGGATTACATTGTCAAACTAAGGCAACCTTGCATGGCATGAGACGTGTCCAACCATGATGTATACTGGTAAGATAGTCTAGCTATCAGATAGATAGTGGTTTCATTTCAAGTGTACTGTTAGCTAGCTAACTTTAGCTGACTGGGTCACTAGCTAACATTATGTGTATGATCTTATTCTTTGTATCTCAGACACATTTGCTTGACTAGTTATATCCTTATAACCTGGTTGGTTAGCTACCTGCTGTTTCATGCCGTTTAGTAAAGTCATGAGTTGTGATTATGGTCCATTGTTTAGATAGCTAGCTAGCTACATGTCTTAACAAAAGACTCCACTCTAATTTTGACAAAGTATTTTCATTTCAAGTGTACTGTTAGCTAGCTAACGTTAGCTTGCTGGCTCGCTGACTAACAGTACGTCATGCGTTGGGATTCATTGTTTACCTAGCTAGCTATCTAGCTACATTTCTTAACAAAAGACTCGTCTTAGTGTGCCAAAGCGCAGAATAACTGATGCATTTTTGAATGCTCAACACCCGTTGAATATGTCCGGTGTCAGTAAACGTCTGCAACAAAGTGTCATTCAGTTGTTGCCAGCTGCACAGTTAGTCACCATCATTCTGGATAACATGAAAATAGCCTAACCAGCTCTGCTAGGGTGAGTTAAATGGTCAGTGTGGGGTATTCTGGCACAGGAAGATGGCACAGGAAGCTATAGGTAAACATATATCTTGATTGGGGTAGGCTCTTACAAAATCCTGAGGTTTAAGTCTTTATGTTAAGAATTGACGGATTTACACAGGGTTGAATGCAGTGATTTTCACAATTGCAGGTTATGTATATCAAAACACCTTTAGGGTGAATTTAATCACTTCCGGTTGCTTCAGGAAGCTTAGAATCGACACAGGTAGACCTCATAGTAGCTTGATGAGTTGTCATCAAAGACAGGTTCATAAGGCATTAATAACCTAAATAGGCTTCAGGTTGAATTTAGGGGTGCAGGCAATGTATTCCTATGGGGAGAGAAGTCAATGCAAACTGTTTGATGTAAACACCTTCTTTTAACTGTTAAGGGTTAATGCCACACTGTCAATGTTAGGCTTGCACAGATCGGGAGGACCTTAGGAACATTCCTGTGGTTGAATTGTCCTTCTAAACCTAACAGTTCCGCCGCTGTCCCCCAAAAGCCCCTGAAATTTAGGGCCAGGCTTCATTTTGGGCCTTCTTTTTTTCACGGTCGCTGCAAGCGAGCTACGGTCAAGCAGGGCATCTCGTTGAACTCGGCAAAGCCTAAAGATTATGGTAATGCCATTGCAGGCTCTGAGTGTCTTTAAGCACCGTAGTTTGTCACTCCATCCTTGCTTTTTGTTTGTGTGTGTGTGTGTGTGTGTGTGTGTGTGTGTGTGTGTGTGTGTGTGTGTGTGAGAGAGAGAGAGAGAGAGAGCTTTTCTTTGACATCTGTTGGGAGAAATTACTGATTTACAGTTCATGAGAGTTGCCTAATCACACATATGACGTTTTGAAAATATCTGACCTTTTTAACCCTCGAAATAGCCCCTATGACATCATTTTAAGGAACTTCCGGTTGGCACAGGAAGCTATAAGTAAACACATATCCTGATTGGGGTATGCTTTTAACATAAGTTTTAAGTCTATATGTTAAGAACTGACTGATTTACACAGGGTTGAATGCACGATATATCACAAACTGCTGGTTGGGTATGGAAAAAAACATTTTGGGGTGATTTTAACCACTTCCGGTTACTCCAGGAAGCTTAGAATCAACACAGGTAGACCTCATAGTGGCCTGATGGATTGTAATCGAAGACAGGTTCTTAAGACATTCATAACCCACATAGGCTTCAGGTTGAATTTAGGGGAACAGGCAATCTATTCCTATGGGGAGAGAAGTCAATGCAAACTGTTTGATGTAAACACCTTCTTTTAACTGTTAAGGGTTGATGCCACATGGTCAAGGTTAGGCTTGCACAGACCGGGAGGACCTCAGGAACGTTCCTGAGGTCGAATTGTGCTTCTCACCCTAACGGTTCGCCCACTGTCACCCAAAAGCACCTGAAATGTAGGTGCAGGCTTCATTTTGGGCCTTCTTTTTTTCACGGTCACTGCACTCAGACTGAGCGAGCTACGGTCAAGAGGGGCATCTCAATGAACTCGGCACAGCCTAGAGATTATGGTAATGCCATTGCAGTCTCTGAGTGTCTTTAAGCACTGCACTTTGTCACTCCATTCTTGGTGTGTGTGTGTGTGTGTGTGTGTGTGTGTGTGTGTGAGAGAGAGAGCTTTTCTTTGACATCTGTTGGGAGAAATGACTGATTTACAGTTCATCAGGGTTGCCTAATCACAAATATGAGGTTTTGGAAAGATGCTCCGAAACACACAGAGAAACACGCAGAGCTCCGAAACACACTTAAAAAAGATTCGTCTGAACACGCTGCTACTGGATATGTAACTTTTTGGGGGAAAAAACACCTTTTTTTGAACATCACCAATTGTACAATGTACGATTTCTCTTAAATTACGATAGATAAATGGCTGGTTATTTTTTTCCTGACACCGTAGGTTTATGTACTTTAACATGAAGTGGTCAAATTAGCGCTCTATATTCATTTTGGACCTTTAATCCCAGAAAAATGGCCATAACTCAAAAAGCGTTGAGGCCTTGACGCCATCTTGTTCGGGGCCAACTGCCCATTATGCCAAACCTATGCTCACCAAGTTTCATCTTCAAAGTCTTTTCCGTTTAGGAGAAAAGGCCACATCGTGATTGGTGATGTTTGTACATTTGCAATATGATTCCATATGATTCACCCTCTGGTGGGATTTACCGGGACAGCGGAAAAATGACAAAAATTTGAAAATGTTATAAAACGGAAACCGAATGTCCGAGAGACTTCATTCGATGACTTCCCAGAAGATCTGGCTCCCGTGCATGGCCCGCCTCCGTCTGCGAATTTTACAAACGTTCGCGGGCGTCTAGTAAGGGACCGTACATTTGCAATATGGAGTTTCTCATCGACCATTCGACAAATGTCAAAATGTTCCCTTCCGTATGAAATAACACATTCAATCATGTAGTAACCAAAAAAGTGTTTTAAAAAAATCTAAATATATTTAATATTTTAGATTCTTCAAAGTAGCAACCCTTTTCCTTGTTGCACACTCTTGGAATTCTCTCAACCAGCTTCACCTGGAATGCTTTTTCAACAGTTTTTTAAAGAGTTCCTACATATGCTGAGCACTTGTTGGCTGCTTTTCCTTCACTCTGCGGTCCAACTCAACCCAAACCATCTCAATTGGGTTGAGGTCGGGTGATTGTGGAGGCCAGGTGCAGCACTCTTGCTTGGCCAAATAGCCCTTACACAGCCTGGAGATGTGTTTCATTGTCCCATTGAAAAACAACTGATAGTCCCACTAAGCGCAAAAAAGATGGGATGGCGTATGACTGCTGAATGCTGTGGTAGACATGCTGGTTAAGTATGCCTTGAATTCTAAATAAGTCACAGGCTAAATCATGGAGTGATACCAGCAAAGCACCCCCACACCATCACACCACTTTCTTCATGCTTCACGGTGGGAACCACACATGCGGAGATCGTCCGTTCACCTACTCTGCGTCGCACAAAGACACGGCAGTTGGAACTAAAATCTCAAATTTGGACATATCAGACCAAAGGACAGATTTCCACCGGTATAATGTCCATTGCTCATGTTTCCTTGCCCAAGCAAATCTCTTCTTACTGGTGTCTTTTAGTAGTGGTTTCATTGCAGCAAGTTGACCATGAATGCCTGATTCACACAGTCTCTTCTGAACAGTTGATGTTGATGTGTCTATTACTTGAAATCCGTGAAGCATTTATTTGGGCTGCAATCTGGGCTGCAATCTGCAGTTATTCTAATGAATGCTAGAGCTGCCACTTTCAAGGAGCGGGGCACTAATCTGGACACTTATAAGAAATCCCGCTATGCCCTCAGATGAACCATCAAGCAGCAAAGCATCAATACAGGACGAAGATTGAATCATACTACACTGGCTCTGACGGTCGTCGGATGTGGCAGGGTTTGAAAACTATTACGGATTACAAATGGAAACAAAGCCACGAGATGCCCAGTGATGCGAGACTACCAGACGAGCAAAATGCTTTAATGCTCGCTTTGAGGCAAGCAACGCAGAAGCATGCATGAGAGCACCAGCTGTCCCGGATGACTGTGTGATCACGATCTCCGTAGTCGATGTGAGCAATACCTTTAAACAGGTCAATATTCACAAAGCTGTGGGGCCAGATGGATTACCAGGATGTGTACTCAAAGCATGCACCGACAAACTGACAAGTGTCTTCATTGACATTTTCAACTCTCTCTGGCCGAGTCTGTAATACCTACATGTTTCCAACAGACCAACATAGTCCCTATGCCCAAGAAAGCGAAGGTAACCGGCCTAAATTATTCCCGCCCCGTAGAACTCACATCGGTAGCCGTGATATGCTTTTGAAAGGCTGGTCATGGCTCACAACACTATCTTGCCAGAAACCCACACCCACTCCAATTTGCATACCATCCCAACATATCCACAGATGATGCAAGCTCAATCGCACTCCACACTGCCCTTTCCCACTTGGACAAAAGGAACACCTATGTGAGGATGCTGTTCATTGACTACAGCACAGCGTTCAACACCATAGTGCCCTCAAAGCTCATTAATAAGCAAAGGACCCTGGGACTTAACACCTTCTTCTGCAACTGGATCCTGAACTTGAATCAGGTGGTAAGGGTAGGCAACAACGCATCTGCCACGCTGATCCTCAACGCTGGGGCCCCTCAGGCATGCATGCTTTGTCCTCACCTGTATTCCCTGTTCACCCACAATTGCATGGCCAAGCATGACTCCAACATCTTTGTTAAGTTTGCTGTGGTAGGCCGGATCACCAACAACAATGAGACAGCCTACAGGGAGGAGGTCAGAGACCTGGCAGTATGGTGCCAGGACAAAAACTTCTCCCTCAATGTGATTAAGACAGAGGAGCTGACCATTAACATCGATGGGACTGAAGTAGAGCGGGTCGAGAGTTTCAAGTTACTCTGTGTCCACGTCACCAATAAACTATCATGGTCCAAACACCAAGACAGTTGTGAAGAGGGCACAAGAACACCCTTTTTTCCCCTCAGAAGACTGAAAAGATTTGGCATGGGTCCCCAGATTCTCATAAAGTTCTACAGCTGCACCATCGAGAGCATCCTGACTGTTTGCATCAGTGCCTGGTATGGCAACTGCTCTGCATCTGACTGTAAGTCGCTACAGAGGGTAGTACGTACGGCCCAGTACATCACTGGGGCCAAGCTTCCTGACATCCAGGACCTATATTCTAGGCGGTGTCAGAGGAAGGCACAAAAAATTGTCAAAGGCCCCAGTCACTCAAGTCATTGAAGGTTCTATCTGCTACCACACGTCAAGCAGAGCCGGAGCTCCAAGTCTAGGACCAAAAGGCTCCTTAACAGCTTTTATCCCAAGCCATAAGTCTGCTGAACAACTAAACTAATCAAATGGTCACCTGGACAATTTACATTGATCCGCCCCCCTTTTTTTTTACACTACCGCTACTCGCTGTTTATTATCTATGCATATTCGCTTTACAAATGACCTCAATTAACCTGTACCCCCACACATTGACCCGGTACCCCCTGTATATAGCCTCGTTATTGTTATGTAAATGTATTGTTACTTTTTGATTGATTACATTTTTTGACTTCATTTAGTAAACATTTTTTTTTACTCTTTCTTGAACTGCATTGTTGGTTAAGGGCTTGTAAAGTCAGCATTTCACGGTAAGGTCTACTACACCTGTTGTATTCAGCACATGTGACAAATAATATTTGATTTGATGAACTTATACTCTCCAGCAGAGGTAACTCTGGGTCTTCCTTTCCTGTGGCGGTCCTCATGAGCGCCAATTTCATCATAGAGCTTGATGGTTTTTGCGACTGCACTTGAAGAAAATGTAAAAATTCTTGACATTTTCCAGATTGACTGACTTTAATGTCTTAAAGTCTTTTCTCTTTGCTTATTTGAGCTGTTCTTGCCATAATATGGACTTGGTCTTTTATCCAAATAGGGCTATCTTCTGTATACCACCCCTACTTTGTCACAACACAACTGACCGGCTCAAACGCATTAAGGAATGAAATTCCCCTAATTAACTTTTAACAAGGCACACCTGTTAATTGAAATGCATTCCAGGGGACTACCTCATGAATCTGGTTGTGAGTATGCCATGAGTGTGCAAAGCTGTCATCAAGGCAAAGGGTGTCTACTTTGAAGAATCTCAAATATAAAATATATACACTTTTTTGGTTAGTACAATATGTGCTATTCATGGTTTTAATGTCTTCACTACTATTCTACAATGCAGAAAATGGTAAAAATAAAGATCCCCTACACTGAAATAAATATAAATAACACTTACACTTATTTACTTGACTTTTATACTCCTTCAACTAATTTACTGTGGCAAGTTTGCCACCAGTGCTCCAGTAGGGAAGTAAAGCAGAAGTCGAATCAATCACTTCCATTGTTTGGCTGTGCCCATAGCTATGTTTGAAAATGAGGTGAATAGGGACCATCCTTGCCTGAGATTTTAACTGCTGGCTATCGGGTACCCTTCCAATTAAATACTTAAATTAAGTGATAATGCCAGAGAAGTCAGGACGAAGTTGAGGGCCGGCAAACCGTGCCAAAATATCCTCCAAACACTGGCTTCGAGGGCATTATCACTTTTAAACAACAGGTTACCAACATATTTAAATAATGATTAAGACTTTCATTGCGTTATTTTTATTAATTTATTAATACTATTTCATCATTCCACAACATATAGTCCTGACACAAATCTAGGGTTGCTACTCAAGCTTTCTGGTAATTTGTTCTGTATCTATGGACCTGAACCAGTCATTTGTTCTAAATGTTCCATTGCCACACTGGTTGGCAACGTTCTTATCCCTTGCTTGTTTGCTAGCCAACCACGGCTAATTTACAGTCACATCAAACAGTATAGCCAGAATATCAACAGAAGCTGTTGGATTTAGATGTTTTCTTGTGACATTTATTTGGGTGCATCCATAGCAATGAGGCAAGATTTCCCCTGGCATAGAAAATATGCTCTCTCGTCAGGAATTAGCCAAAAACACAGCTAACACAATCACTTCAAATTGAAGCTGGAAAGACTGCAAACTAGCTGCACTTCGTTTTGACCTTTTTTCAATTTACATTTCTTTGTACATATCCATAAAAATGATGCCAGGTGATTCATGATTTCGACTGGATGAGAAACGCTGCCTGTTTGTCTCGTCCCGACTCCCGACACGTTCATTACTATCGGACAGCTGGAGATCAAATTTGTATATTGAAACAATGTTGCAAATGTCGGCGAGACAGACAGCAAGGTTTTATACAAATCTCCGCTGTTGAAAGCTAGATGTTAGTCTAAAAGTAATGTGAGATAATGTCTAGATGCTTTTCATATTGGAGGTCAAGTTTATAAATTGCCTGGCTGGGCTGATGAGACAGTGGATTGCGCAGTCAGATTGAACAGAGTAAATGGGCATTTTAACGGCATAGATTTAGCCATTGGTAACTTGAAATGCGGTTTTAACCAATCAACATTCAGGATTCGACCCACCAGTTATAGAAATGTGTATATATATACACCTAGATCACTTGCAGTGGTGTTCTTACTTCTGCTGAGCAATATCATGCTACGTAAGGCTACGTTGACAGTCAGACGCATGAACACGGTTGAAATCATGTATGACCTTCAATAAATCATTGCATTTTTCTGTCCACCAAAAGTGCAACTCAAATTAAGTATAGTCGGACCAGTAGCATTTGTAAAAGGAACGACTGTTTGTGCATTTTTTTGTCAGGTGATGCACTTCTGTTGTCATCCTTCCGGCAACAGATGACTCCCACTTAAAAAGCATTGGCTCCATTCAAAATTCTCAGACACAAAATCCCAGTATTTTAGTGCCCAAAAATGTAAATATGCACACATGTGCACACTTTCTATGAGTATAAAACACACACACAGGCCTACTCACTTTTTATCCTCCCACACACAGAACCCCCCCCCCCCCCCCCACACAACACACACACACACACACTAATGCGTTCCCCTCACTAATCCGCTGCCTTTCACAACACTATACTGTATCATTAAATCCTTATCTCTTTCAAATGGAGTTGGCTGATTAGCATTTAAAAATAGTATCCTAATGCCTTGGTGAGCAGGAGGAACCATAATGAAATCAAATTAAAGCACATACCAAGGGAGACCTGTGGGAGTCCCTTTATGTACTGGGTGGGCCAAGTCAGCACACTGCAGGGAGGTAGGGGATTGGTTGCCTGCATTCCCTACCCGGCCACTTCTTCCCACCACCATGCCTACCTAGCTTTACAGTTGAACTCAGGCATTGTTTTAATCACAGCAGCAGAGATAGCACACTGAATGCTTTCCTTCTCCTCCCTCCCCCTCATTTCCCTCTATCGTCCCTAATTTATCCTCTCTCTAACTCATATTTCCCTCTCTCTCTGTCCTCTCCTGCGATGCATGGTTCCACCTCTCCAAAGCGTGGCATCCCTGCATGCGGTCACATACCGGGCAAGACTAGCAGCGCCCTGCGGGACAACATTAATTATTGAGGGAAAGGGAAAGAGTAGGTGTGTGCCAGCGTGGGGTCGTGTGTGTTATGAGACAATGTGCTTTTCACATGTGTGTGTGTGTGTGTGTGTGTGTAAAGACAGAGGTCAAGAGAATACATGTGTGAGAGAATCTGTATTTCACATGTGTGTGCATGTCTATGTGCGAGTGTGCATTTTTGTATACCTACTGCCTTCAAAGTATTCACACCTCTTAACTTTTTCCACATTTTGTTGTGTCACTGGCCTAAACTCAATACCCCATAATGTCAAAGTGGAATTACGTTTTTAGAAATGTTTACAAATTAATCAAAATTTTAAAGCTGAAATGTCTTGAGTCAATAATTACTCAACCCCTTTTTTATGGCAAAAATACACATTTGCTCAAGTCACGTAAGTTGCATGGACAATAATAGGGTTTAACATGATTTTTTAATGACTAATTAGTCTCTGTACCCCACACATACAATTATCTGTAAGGTCCCTCAGTTGAGCAGCGAATTCAAATCACAGATTCAACCACAAAGACCAGGAATGTTTTCCAATGCCTGGCAAAGGACGACACCCATTGGTAGATGGATATTCAATTTCGGCTTTTTTTTTACCCATTTGTGCATGGTGAAGTTATGAATTACACTTTGGATGGTGTATCATTACACCTAGCCACTACAAAGATACAGGCGTCCTTCTTAACTCCGTTGACAGAGAGGAAATAAACCGCTCAAAGATTTCACCATGAAGCCAATTGTGACTTTAAAACAGTTACAGAGTTTAAATCAAATAAAATTGTATTTGTCACATACACATGGTTAGCAGATGTTAATGCGAGTGTAGCGAAATGCTTGTGCTTCTAGTTCCGACAATGCAGTAATAACCAACAAGTAATCTAGCTAACAATTCCAAAACTACTACCTTATAGACACAAGTGTAAGGGGATAAAGAATATGTACATAAAGATATATGAATGAGTGATGGTACAGAGCGGCATAGGCAAGATACAGTAGATGGTATTGAGTGTAGTATATACATATGAGATGAGTATGTAAACAAAGTGGCATAGTTAAAGTGGCTAGTGATACATGTATTACATAAATATGCAGTAGATGATATAGAGTACAGTATATACATGTACATATGAGATGAATAATGTAGGGTATGTAAACATTATATTAGGTAGAATTGTTTAAAGTGGCTAGTGATATATTTTACATCATTTCCCATCAATTCCCATTATTAAAGTGGCTGGAGTTGAGTCAGTGTGTTGGCAGCAGCCACTCAATGTTAGTGGTGGCTGTTTAACAGTCTGATGGCCTTGAGATAGAAGCTGTTTTTCAGTCTCTTGGTCCCTGCTTTGATGCACCTGTACTGACCTCGCCTTCTGGATGATAGCGGGGTGAACAGGCAGTGGCTCGGGTGGTTGTTGTCCTTGATGATCTTTATGGCCTTCCTGTGACATCGGGTGGTGTAGGTGACCTGGAGGGCAGGTAGTTTGCCCCCGGTGATGCGTTGTGCATACCTCACTACCCTCTGGAGAGCCTTACGGTTGTGGGCGGAGCAGTTGCCGTACCAGGTGGTGATACAGCCCGACAGGATGCTCTCGATTGTGCATCTGTAGAAGTTTGTGAGTGCTTTTGGTGACAAGCCGAATTTCTTCAGCCTCCTGAGGTTGAAGAGGCGCTGCTGCGCCTTCTTCACGATGCTGTCTGTGTGGGTGGACCAATTCAGTTTGTCTGTGATGTGTACGCCGAGGAACTTAAAACTTACTACCCTCTCCACTACTGTTCCATCGATGTGGATAGGGGGGTGTTCCCTCTGCTGTTTCCTGAAGTCCACAATCATCTCCTTAGTTTTGTTGACGTTGAGTGTGAGGTTATTTTCCTGACACCACACTCCGAGGGCCCTCACCTCCTCCCTGTAGGCCGTCTCGTCGTTGTTGGTAATCAAGCCTACCACTGTTGTGTCGTCCGCAAACGTGATGATTGAGTTGGAGGCGTGCGTGGCCACGTAGTCGTGGGTGAACAGGGAGTACATGAGAGGGCTCAGAACGCACCCTTGTGGGGCCCCAGTGTTGAGGATCAGCGGGGTGGAAATGTTGTTGCCTACCCTCACCACCTGGGGGCGGCCCGTCAGGAAGTCCAGTACCCAGTTGCACAGGGCGGGGTCGAGACCCAGGGTCTCGAGCTTGATGACGGAGCTTGGAGGGCACTATGGTGTTAAATGCCGAGCTGTAGTCGATGAACAGCATTCTCACATAGGTATTCCTCTTGTCCAGATGGGTTATGGCAGTGTGCAGTGTGGTTGAGATTGCATCGTCTGTGGACCTATTTGGGCGGTAAGCAAATTGGAGTGGGTCTAGGGTGTTAGGTAGGGTGGAGGTGATATGGTCCTTGACTAGTCTCTCAAAGCACTTCATGATGACGGAAGTGAGTGCTACGGGGCGGTAGTCGTTTAGCTCAGTTACCTTAGCTTTCTTGGGAACAAGAACAATGGTGGCCCTCTTGAAGCATGTGGGAACAACAGACTGGGATAGGGATTGATTGAATATGTCCGTAAACACACCGGCCAGCTGGTCTGCGCATGCTCTGAGGGCGCGGCTGGGGATGCCGTCTGGGCCTGCAGCCTTGCGAGGGTTGACACGTTTAAATGTTTAATGGCTATGATAGGAGAAAACCTAGGATGGATCAACAACATTGTAGTAATCAGGGTTCTCCAATCCTGTAACAGGAGAGCTACCCTTCTGTCATTTTTCACTCTAACCCCTGTTGTAACTGCTGCTTCAGTTTATCAACCAGCTAATTATTAGAATCAGATTAGGGTTGGAGTGAATACCTATAGGACAGCAGCTCTCAAGGAACAGGGTTGGAGAGCCCAGTTGTATACTGAACAAAAATATAAACGCAACATGCAACGATTTCAAAGATTTTACTGAGTTACACTTCATAGAAGGAAATCAGTAAATTGAAATAAATTCATTAATCTATGGATTTCACATGACTGGGCAGGGGCGCAGCCAATCAGAATGAGTTTTTCCCCACAAAAGGGCTTTATTACAGACAGAAATAATCCTCAACATCCCCCTCCCTAATCACTAACAGGGATGTAAACAAATATGGAACATTTCAGGGATCTTTTATACCAGCTCTTTACATGTAGCGTTTTATATTTTTGTTCAGTATAGTTACTCCACAATAGTAACAAATGACAGAGTGAAAAGAAGGAAGCCTGTACTGAATAAAAATATTCCAAGTCATGCATCCTGTTTGCAATAAGGCACTAAAGTAAAACTGCAAAATATGTGGCAAAGAAATTAACTTCATGTCCTGAATACAAAACGTTATGTTTGGGGCAAATCCAACACATCACTGAATATCACTCTTCATATTTTCAAGCATGGTGCTATCTGCATTATGTTATGGATATGCTTGTCATCTGCAAGAACTGTGGATATTTTTAGGATAAAAATAAATGGAATAGAGCTAAGCACAGGCAAAATCCTAGAAGGAAACCTAGTTCAGTCTGCTTTCCAACAGACACTCAGAGATAAATTCACCTTTCAGCACAACAATAACCTAAAGACAAGGCCAAATACTGCATACACTGGAGTTGCTTACCAAGACAACATTCAATGTTCCTGAGTGGCCGAGTTACAGTTTTGACTTAAATTGGCTTGAAAATCAATGATGACCTTGAAAATGGCTGTCTAGCAATGATCATCCACCATATTGACAGAGGATGAATCATTTTCAAAATGATAATGTGCAAATATTGTACAACCCTGGTGTGCAAAGCTCTTAGAGACTTACCCAGAAAGACTCACAGCTGAAAACTCTGACATAGATGACTCCAACAGGTATTGACTCAGGGTTAGGAATACTTATGTAAATTTGATTCTGTATTTCATTTTCAAAACTTTAAAATAGTGGTTGTTAAGACCTATGCAGTCCCACACAGTAGATGTTACGTGGGTGTCTGTTTAACTTATCCCATCAGCTGGCATTAGTATTCTACTATATCTTAGTACCCATTAGAGCAATACAGTGACCACTCAACTGATCTGGACTTGTTATGCTAACAGCCTGGTTGGTGGGCTATATGCAAGGTTAATGGTTTGTGGCATGCTGAGGTCATTACCGTTCCCACAACCATTTCATTTGGTGTCAGAAGTGGAATCTTGTCAGGCCAGTGTCATCATTACTAGTCATTAAATATAGACATTAAGTAATACTGTTCTTACTCAGGGTTCATTTGCTTATATTGGCCTGCATCCCAAATGGCACCCTATTTCTTACATGGTGTACTACCTTTAACCAGATCCCTATGGGTCTTGGTCAAAAGTAGTACAATATATAGCGAATAGGGTGCCATTTGGGAAGGTGTCATGATACATAGTTTACATTTCATTTCAGTCATTTAGCAGACGCTCTTATCCAGAGCGACTTACAGGAGCAATTAGGGTTAAGTGCCTTGCTCAAGGACACGTCGAGAGATTTTTCACCTAGTCGGCTCGGGGACTTGAAACCTTTCAGTTACTGGCTCAATGCTCTTAACAGGTATGCAACATAATGAAAGGTAATTGAATTCTTGAAATATACAGAAAGGAACATCGGAGTTACACTACGTAACATTCTGAGGCGTCAAAGGTCACAATCAGTTACATCAGTTACGTCAATGTTAAAGCTGCAATATGTAACTTTTTGGGAGACCCAACCAAATTCACGTAGAGATTTGAGATGCTGACCTGTCATTCTCGTTGAAAGCAAGTTTAAGTAGCGATAGATATGTACTGTGTGTGTGCTATTTCTGTTTCCCAGTTTTGTTTTTGCGTCTTTTACTTTAGGTTTTGTACACCAGCTTCAAACAGCTGAAAATGCAATATTTTTGGTTATGGAAAATATATTTCACAGCGGTTTAGATGGTACAATGATTCTCCACACTATACATGAACTAAAATTAGGCAAACTATTAGAATTTTAGCAACCAGAAAATGGTGGAATGATTTCTGCATAGTGCACCTTTAACCATTTCCAACCAATGAAATCAGTTGCCGAAGGACCTCTTTGGTCTGCAAACCACATCCAAAAAGCTGAATCTCATTCAGGCCACCTGCACTCCATTGAACACAGCAACAGATGTAACCCATCTCACATCTCATTCTATTGTTCTGGTGCCAGCTGTTTAATTTTCACCAGTGTTGTCACATGCATGTTACTTACACTTCACATAAACATAGCAACAATTGTAACCCATCTCGCACTCTATCTCTGTTTATTGTTTTGGTTGCAGCTTAATAATTTCTGCCTTTTTTCGGCTATCACTCGTTCACTTCCTTTATTTGTCAGGAATGGGGTGGTGGGGGTTTCTGCTATTGTGCGGTTTCTGCTGTTTTATTTATTAGCGTCAGATAAAAATACATCCATCCATTTCACACCCCTAACACTGTCTGCCAACTACCCAGGTATATCTCTTCTTTGCCCTTGGGGAGAGAACCTGGCACCCGCACTTAGCTAACAGCAGGCTTAAAGACATTGCTAGCGGTTGCAAATTGCTAAACCTATGACTTCTATTTAGGAGGAATAATGGGGTGTTTAAAGCACACTGGCAGTGTCCTTCACCCATGTGAATATCCGTCTGATAAGAGGGAACAGTGAGAAATGGGTGGAGGACTCATGGCACTGAACTAAGGGGGGGAGACTTACATCTGGGCTGCCAAAAACCTCTGGCAGCATGTGGGCTGTCTGGAAAACTGGATAGTCCATGGAAGGGGTCTGACTCAGCAGTGCAGCGAGGTTCGATGTACCAGAGGGAAGGATATAGAAGGGATGCAGGGAAGTGAAGTTATTGGGGGATAGCAGTGATGGTGTGTTCAGTTGGGGGTGGGGGTGGGGTTTGGGAATTAACGAGAGAGAGGGAGGTGGTGTTGGGGGACAGCAGTGATGGTGTGATGAGGGGTGGGGGTTGTGAGGGTTTTTGTGAGCCGATTTATGAGAACTAGTGTTTGGATGACACAAGGAAATGGTACAGTGTTTCATCGGTACAGCGGTAAAACAGCGAGACAGGCAGCATGTTTAAGGTGACACCATTCATTCTCGCTTAGCTCACTCATGGCGTCATTGTGGTTTGCAGGGACGATACAGTATGTCACTTCCCCTCCGTTTGGGCTCGAGGTGGGAAGGGGATGACATTGTGTTTGACAGTGGCACATTGTTGACTGGCATGTTGTAAAATGCTGGTTTTATTCTTAATAATTACTATTTATTTAACCTCTCTTGACGGTACTGATATCCACCTCAAAAGCATTTATAAAGACTAGATGGCCTCATACATGTTTATGTATCTTTTGCTGAGAAACGACGGTCTGCATAACGGGTCTTCTAGCCATCGTCGATCCACTTTTCATTTTCCATTAGTTTTGTCTTATTTTCCTACACACCTGATTTTCATTTCCCTCATTAAGTGGTGTATTTAACCCTCTGTTCCTTCCATGTCTTTGTGTGGAATTGTTTGTTGTAAGTGCTTGTGTACATGTTGACTGGTGCGCGACGGTTTTGTACCTATGTCTTGTGATTCTTTATGCCGTTTGTTTTGGTATTAAACTGCTCCGGTTATTACCTAGTTCTGCTCTCCTGCGTCTGACTTCCCTGCCACCGGTTACACACCCCTCACAAGTAGATAAGACACAGTAGTTGGCAAGCTACAGTTCAATAAAATTCACTGACAGCATGACTCATCGTGGATTGTCATTGGATATTTATATTCATGCCATTTGCCATGCTTGGTTATGATAGAATTAATAATAATTGATTGGACTAAAGTAGAGCTTTTCTAGACACCAAAAAAACTTTACATAGTAAGGGGAAGCGCACCTCATCCACCACAAAATGTGTCGCATTCACTTGGGTGATGCACTTCAACCGATTTGCGCCAGAACGCTCAACACATCAGCTATCAGGTGGAGAGGTGAGGAGTGATATATGCCAATTAGGAATGAGGGGGATGATTAGGTGGCCATGATGGAAAGGGGGCCAGTTTGAGAATTTAGCCAGAACACCGGGGTTAACAACCCTAATCTTACGATAAGTGCCATGGAATTTCTAGTGACCACAGAGAGTCAGGACACTCGTTTAACATCCCATTCAAAAGAAGGCATCCTACTCAGGGCGATGTCCCCTTCACTGCCCTAGGGCATTGATCTTAAGACCAGAGGGAAGAGTAACCCCTACTGACCCTCCAAGACCACTTCCAGCAGCATCTGGTCTCCCATCTGTTTAGCTTCAGAAGCAAGCCAGCAGTGGGATGCAGGGTGGTATGTTGCTGGCAAATTGTCAAATTGATGGCCTTGGAACAAAAATGGTGCCACATTGAATTTAAGAATACGTCATGAAACCTACATTTTCCACTGCATTATTCAAATACAACTGTCAATATCAAAATATCATCACTGTCGCCTATGTTTAGATATATCCTGAAAAATATCTGTTTCTGTGAAAATCACTTTCTACAGATATAACTTTGACAACTGAACAAAGCATATGCATCTGAAACACGGATGAGCCACTTGCCTACGTGTGCCATCATTTTGTTCGCAATTAACCCACCGTGACTCTCGGTGGTGTGCGTCTCTGTACAAAAATGTCAATCAGGGCTTGGTGGAGTCAGAGTGTATTTGTTCTCCTCGAGACACACAAAGGAACACCGTCTAGTTTGCTGTCAGCTACAAAGGTTCACTTCAGCAGGTGGCCTACTATTGACTAACAATGTACATAGACAAGCCGCTTGAATTGCTTCAGACGTGCAGAGCCCGTGGCCGAGTGGAACGCGTCTGACTCCTGACACATGTAAGACCCTGGAGACCAGGATTTCGATCCCCGTGTCCACCCTTCCCATTGTTTTTCCCACTTGCCTGTCTCCCCCTCTGATTTGATACACTGTACAAAAACATGTGGACACCCCTTCAAATGAGTGCGATCTCCATAGACAAACATTGACAGTAGAATAACCTTACTAAAGAGTTCAGTGACTTTCAACGTGGCACCATCATAGGATGCCACCTGACCAACAAGTCAGTTCGTAAAATTTCTGCCCTGCTAAAGCTGCCCTGGTCATCTGTAAGTGCTGTTATTGTGAACTGGAAACGTCTAGGAGCAACAACGGCTCAGCCGTGAAGTGATAGGCCACGCAAGCTCACAGAATGGGACCGCCGAGTGCTGAAATGCGTAAAAATCATCTGTCCTCAGTTGCAACACTCACTATCGAGTTACAAACTCCCTCTGGAAGCAACGTAAGCACAATAACTGTTAGTCGGAAGCTTCATAAAATAGGTTTCCATGGCCGAGCAGCCGCACACAAGCCTAAGCTCACCATGAGCAATACCAAGCGTTGGCTGGAGTGGTGTAAAGCTCGGCGCCATTGGACTTTGTAGCAGTAGAAACACATTCTCTGGAATGATGAATAACGCTTCACCATCTGGCAATCCAACGGACGAATCTAGTTTTGGCAGAAGTCAGGAGAACGCTACCTGCCTGAATGCATAGTGACAAACGTAAAGTTTGGTGGAGGAGGACTAATGGGGCTGTCTTTCATGGTTCGGGCTAGGCCCCTTGGTTCCAATGAAGAGAAATCTTAACGCTATAGCATTCAATGACCTTCTAGATGATGCCCAACATCAGCCTAACAAATGTCGGAAATATAAGCAGAAAACTAAATTAGGGGTGAAAGTAGCTAGTAGGCTATATGGTCTAGTGCGGAGTATCAGTGAAGTACATTGTGGTGGATCGAGCTGAGCATGTAGTCTACTTTTTGAAGAGATATGTTTGACAGAGGAAAAACATCATCACACAACACCCATGATATGTGAAACTGAGCCTGCGCAGACCACGAAAAAGTACAGTAAATTAAATCAGAGATTTACATGCCACAGTATCCTTTCTAAGATCTGCATATCCCAGGTATCTTATCCCGGTTTTTCATAACTGGGATACACTCTTATTTTCAGGGTTACTGTCAACAGAATATGATGTTTATATGCGTCAACTCAAAAACAGGATATTGGTGTGCATGTAAACTAGGTCAGTTTTTCTTGGAAAGAAATTGGCATGAAGCATTGCCTGGAAAACATCCCCACCCATCCCTTTTTTAAAAACTCTTTCCAGACTAGCCTCTCATTTTGTAAGATAAAAGCGCTAAACTATACCTTGGCACTCATGCATTTCTGCCTGTTGCGATGAGCGAAACAATGGTGTCTCAGATTGGTTATTTTGGAAATAGAGGGAAGACAATTGCATAGCAGAGAGGTCTGTCACTCAGACCCTTGCTTTAGAAGACGGTAAGAATTTAATACAATGATGAATCCCTTTACAATGGTCCAAAAGCTTTTAGAATAACTGAATAGGTTTTAACTAAGACTTTGAAATGTCACTTCTCATGCTTATGAAAGTAGCACCAATCGAAAGCCCAGAAGTGACTCAGTTTTTCTCCCCTCAGAGGCTAACCAAAACGAGTAGAAAGGGAAAAATGTCAGAAGCTGCTTGCTGATTGATTAATTAATTAATTGTTTTACTCATATATAAATTAGAACATTTTTCTAAACTAATTCAATATGTTACTTGTTGCACCTGTTACTGAAATGGTTGTTCCAGTTAGGATGCTTAGTCTTCCAAACCCTGTCAGTCATTCTGAATACACTGAGTGTAGAAAACATTAAGAACACCTTCCTAATATTGAGTCACCTTCCCCTTTGCCCCCAGAATATTGGGGCATTGAGGGCATCAGGGCATTGACTCTACAAGGTGTCGAAAGCGTTCCACAATGATGCTGGCCCACATCGTCTCAAGTTGGCTGGATGTCCTTTGGGTGGTGGACCTTACATGATACACATGGGAAACTGTTGAGCGTGAAAAACCCAGCAGCGTTGCAATTCTTGACACAAACCGGTGCGCCTGGCACCTACTACCATACCCCGTTCAAAGGCACTTAAATATTTTGTCTTGCCCATTCATCATCTGAATGGCAGACATAGACAATCCATATCTCAATTGTTTCAAGGCTTATAAATTATTATTGAACCTATCTCCTCCCCTTTATCTACACTGATTGAAATGGATTTAACAAGTGACATCAATAAGGGATCATGGCTTTCACCTGGATTCATCTGGTCAGTGTATATTTTTTAACCCTGGAGAATTTTTGTATGGCAGTTCTTGCCCAAATTGTAATGCAAAAAACGACATTAATTCAGAAATACAATACATTATGTAAAAGTATTATGTAAAAGTATTTGAAAGGTAGCATTTGCAAGCAAACATAGGTACCATTTGAACATTTAGAACGTGTTAAAACGTTCTTCAGGCCTGGGAAGGCCGACATCCTGCTCTGCACCCATCTGAACAGATGCTGCTGATAACAACCTGTTCCTACCAGAAATGTGTAACGCTCAGAGGATCGCAAGGTTCACATTTCACATGAAGTAAAATCAATGTTTTGTTCTGATCTTCAGCTAGGCACCAAAGCCTAACTGTGAACTGCTGTACCAATGATAAGTGGAGAAATAAAGACCATGGCATTCGGCACCCGTTACTAATGCAACATGAACCAGCATTTTCATTTGAGATTCCAACTGCGGTAGCCGGCAGAAAACCAGCTTTCTACCTCTGATACACCACCAATCATTAATGAGTACTTACAGACTGTTCCACAATAGCTGCTCCAAATACATTATTCACAAAGTAAACACATAGCGAGCTAACTAACCAATGCACATTCTCATAATATGAAATAATAAACATGGGACAAGGTAAGGATAACAATGTACAAGCTCAGACGGTTTTAGTAACTACATCCACCCCCCCCCCCCCCCCCCCCCCCCCCCCCCCCCCCCCCTCCGCCACAGCTTCTTGTGTACGGGCGCGTAGTGTTTACAAATATGGATAGTGCAAGGTCAGTCACCTTGCCAGGAAATCTCTAGCACATCATCACTCACACACACCGCCCACCCCCGGTCCGGTGCAGGGAACAGCAGGCCATTAGCACGGAGGGAATCTCCCCAAGTTTTAGAGAGGGTTCCTCTCTAAAATACTTTTCAACATTAAGCACCCATCCATCGTTTCCATGCCGCAATTAAGAATGAAGCGGGAAAGGTGGAATTAGATCGGAAATGGCTGCCCGACAATAAAATGTTAGGAAAGAGAAACAATGAGAAATGGATAGTGGCTGGAGAGAGGGAGGTTAGAGGAGGAGAAAGGCTGAGATCACAGGAGGTTGGTGGCACCTTTAATTGGGGAGGATGGGCTCGTGGTAATGGCTGAAGTGGAATGAGTGGAATGCTTTCAAATACATGCCATGCCATTCCATTCGCGCCATTCCAGACGTTATTATGAGCCTTTCAGCAGCCTCCACTGGTTGAGATAGGAGGCTAGAGAAGATGGGTAGATGTGTCAGCCAGGTCAACCGTGATACAGGTCATTCATTATTCAATGTCTATGTCTGAGGATGTTGAGAGATTACTTGGAAACCGGCGGCTAGGGGCAACAATGAGCGCTGTTACGTTCAAGTAGGTTTTAGTTTTGCTAGGGTGTTGTGGATGGCGGATGTGCGTAAGCATCTGCCTCTGGTGCCGAAAGTTGCATGTTTGAATCTAGCCATAGATTAAGCCTATCCCAAGCATTAGCCCTTACCTTATCCATTCAGACTTAATGACTAAACTTAACCTTTAACTCTTAAAAATATGAGGGTTTGGAAGAACTTCGGAATTTAATGTTTGAGAAACATGGATGTCTAATTCTGACGTGAGACTGTGAGAGCTAGCTGAGATGTGTATGGGGAATAGAAAAAAGATAGAGAGGGGGTTTGAATGTAGCGAAAGAATGATGAGGGGGATGAAAATTAGATAGTGAGGTTGAAATTGAAAACCAAGCCGCTGAAGATAGAGAACTCTGTTTAGCCAGAGGGGTAAATCAGGTCAGATGGGGTCAATTCTCTTTTCCTGTAGTATACAGCAAAGGTTTTCTGAATAAGTAGTGTAGTGGGAGTATTTGTAAGACATCTAATATAAACAAAAATTCAAGATAGACGTCTAAGCTCCTTCCTATCTCCTCCTATCATCTTCCTCTTCCTTCTATAGCAGGGATCCTCAAATCCTAGCTTCGAGGTCAGCAGCATTGCTGCTTCTCTTCTTTCCCTGGTAATTACTTGATTGATTACTTGCCAGAGTCCTCTCACCTGGTGTCCTGGGTCTGAATCTGTTCCTGATTGTATCCCTCGTGGATTCTCTATGTAGAGTCAGTAAATATGAGCGATATCGGCTGCCAATGTAGTTAGAGGTAAAGACAAGTAATGTATCTGTGGTCCTTCACCTCACTCTTTACATTCCCAATCATACTAAAACCCTTACACCCTGTATGCCGTCAATATTATTATCATTATTGCTATTATTTAGAGTGCTATGAGTGGTGATTGAATTGTAACAAATTCCAGATCTTGACTCTGCCCCTTAATTGACAGGTGAGAGGCAATTCGAGTTATTTTGAACTATGTTCATCACGATTGTGGCGGTCGAACAAAGTATCGTCATTTCCCCACCAGAAATGACAGTGCTTGCTGTGCCTGCGGCTCCTTTAGATGAAGAATCTTGGGCGGTGCTTGGAAACTCTGAGTGTTCCTCTCTCCTATGGCAACAAATGGGGCTGTCAGGCTGTTTAGGCTTCACCAGCGACATGGTGGAGGCGCTCGTATGGCCATCCGTATGGTGTATGAGTGGAAGCCGAGTCACAGCAGTGAGGGGAATTAGAGGGCCGCCGCCATGGATCTCTTGGCTCAGCAGGCAGATCTGGGAACAGCTGCTAGGAGCGATTGTTTGACAAATCAATGGTTTTAGGGCTGACAAGAGGGCACTAGGCGCCAGGCAACGTTTTATCCACACACTCACAGAGGGGACTCCAGGGGACTCCAGTCTCCCAGTGGAGGCTGGGAACTCTGTTCCTCACTGGCTGAAATAGCTGGTCAGATGGTGGGAGTTTAGGATGGCAGTAGTATGGTGGTTTATGGGGAAGTGGCATGGTGGATGGCAGTGGAAGGGTTGTTTATGAGGACACAGCCTAGTGATCTTGGGGTTGGGAGAGTGTGTCCACACCTGGGCTATAGGGATGCAGGCCAGTTCTGGAACCCCAAGGTAGAGGATATGGGCCAGGCAGCAAGCGTCAGTACAAACCAAGCTGGGTTACATGTGGGGACTCAAGTAATGTAATGCCCTAGAAAAGGATAAGCTATTCCCTTCAAAATGAATGGGTGGTAGTGCTTTTAAGTGTCACCATTGTGTATAAGGGTCTAGAATTAGGACTACATTCCCCCAACATTACAAATTGTACGACGAGCTGAGTTGTTAGGGCCAAAATATAGTATGGAAATGGGATTTGTCAGAATACTTGGGTTATCACTTATAATTTGAGATAGTAATGCTGCAACTGATTGCTTATTATTGCAGTACTGAAGCAGCAACAGAACAACCACAGTGCATTATGACATTTGTATAAAGCCTGACACATATTTTTTATTTTATTTAACCTTTATTTATTTATACAGATGTAGGATCTTAATTTGACCTGTGTTGTTTCAGCAACATAATCCTGCAGCAACAGGATTTGAAGGTTTAGTCCATAATCAATTAGCTGGTCAAGCTAAGTCTACATGAAAAGTGGAATACTGTTAATATAACCGTGTGTTAGTGCGGGTTTTCAATTAATTTATATAAATCACAAAGCTCATCTGGATTTCCTGCGCCACAGGAACATTCTCAAAAACAAAATAGTGATCAAATTAAGATCCTACATCTGTATACATCCACCTCAAAGTAACAGATAATATCACTGTTCTATCTTTGCTCTGTGAGACATTAAATACTGTATATATCATAATGTTTATATTCTACCACTGCACTCTCATTTTACCATAACACACTCTGCCAATAAATCATGACAATGGAGGACACATTTCAGAAACAAACTCAGATTATTCATTTTGGTGAATTTCTACATGCACTGCCGGAATTACAACCGCAGAGACCTTGTCAGCACTTTTGTGCCAATGGTGCTCTATTCCCCTATATCCACCTCCCCAAGGACGCTTTAAATTCCTACCATTTCCAATTACAACTGGCTCTAGGATTTAATGACTGCATTATCAATGATCTGTGTCAGAGGCAAATGAAAGAACAGAGCCTAACCAACTAATTACTACATATTTTTATAAAACTTTTGAGCACTCAAATTAGTTTTTTTGGGGTTAGTTTTCTTTTCCAGAAAAGGGATGTATCTTCATGGATGTTCTCTTACAGCCCAATTAAAAGAGACAGGAAATGTAAAATAAGCATCCATCTAAAGATGGCGGTAATATTGTGTCCTTTGCGTTGCATTTAATTGAGCTAAATGCTAATTGCTACTCGTCCACTCTAACTTCATTTGTCGCTCTCCTTCTTCCTCCTCCTTATCCTGAAGAGTTTGAAGGGGTCTAGATGGGCAAGGATAGATGGCCGTCCATTATGAGTTGGCTTCAGCGAGACTGCGCACTGCATCCGGAGAGACAGGAGAGACAGACAAATAGAAAAGTAGAACACAGTGGAGAAAGTGTTTGGAAGGAAGTTAGGAAAATACAGAGGGTGAAGGACACATGCACTGGCCAACTTTCATGTTATACACAATGTTGCAAGTAAGAAGTAACAATAGTATCATGGACCGTGTTAATACTCCCCAATCCTAATAATTATACTGTATATATCAGTTCAAGTGTATGTAGAAACTACATTATATACTCCCTCTTCATATTTTTTTAAACACTTGCCTAGCTTTTAAAGCTGTTATTTCAGAACGAGGCTTTGAAGCAACATACTGATTTCGGTGGCTTAGAAATGTCTGGGTGCCTGCGTATGTGTAAAGAATCCCAGAGAGACTCTTTTTGACTCTCAGACTCCTCACCGGTCTCATGGAGGGAGCAAACAGGTTCAATTATTTCACACAGAGGTCCAGAAAATAGGTAACCATTTTCTCTTTTTTTGCCAGGCAATTTGTTGCACGTATAGAGGAGCACTCTGTTGCTACTCAAGTCCAACGCTGACACAGCCCTTGGTGAGCCCCTTGGTACCTAGCTAGACCCATCTTCTCTCATTTTGCATTTGATTACTGTGCTTGTGTGTGTGTGAGTACATTCATGTGTCTTTAACTGAAGGCTTTTTCTGTGTATGTGTGTACCATGGGTTGGTACCATAAGTTGTATGTGTAATGAATGTCCAAGATTCCTGTATACATGTGTGAATAGATGAGCTTGTGAATATGCTTGTCAGTTTGTGTGCACATACAGTGCCTTCGGAAAATATTCAGACCCCTTGACTTTTTCCACATTTTGTTATGTTACAGCCTTACTCTAAAAGTAACTAAATTGATTTTTCCCCTCATCAATCTACACACAATACCCATAAAGACAAAGAAAAAACTGGTTTTTAGACATTTCTGTTAATAAATAAAAAACCTGAAATATCACTTTTACATAAGAATTCAAACCCTCTAATGAGTACTTTGTTGAAGCAACTTTGGCAGTGATTAGAGTATTGAGTCTTCTTGTGTATGATGCTACAAGCTTGGCCCACCTGTATTTGGAGAGTTTCTCACATTCTTCTCTGCAGATCCTCTCAAGCTCTGTCAGTTTGGATGGGAAGCATTGCTATTTTCAGGTCTTTCCAGAGATGTTCGATCGGGTTCAAGTCCGGGCTCTGGCTGGGCCACTCAAGGACATTCAGAGACTTGTCCTGAAGCCACTCCTGCGTTGTCTTGGCTGTGTGCTTAGGTTCATTGTCCTGTTGGAAGGTGAACCTTCGCTCCAGTCTGAGGTCCTGAGCGCTCTGGAGCAGATCATCGTCAAGGGTCTCTCTGTATTTTGCTCTGTTAATTTAACCTCAATCCTGAATAGTCTCTCAGTCCCTGCCTCTGAAAAACATTCCCACAGCATGGTGCTGCCACTACCATGCTTCGCCGTAGGGATGGTGCCAGATTTCTTCCATATGTGACGTTTTGCATTCAGGCCAAAGAATTCAATCTTGGTTTCATCAGACCAGAGAATATTGTTTGTCATGGTCTGAGAGTTTAAGGTGCCTTTTGGCAAACTCCAAGTGGGCTGTCATATGTATTTTACTGAGGAGTGGCTTCTGCCTGGCAACTCTACCATAAAGGCATGATTGGTGGAGGGCTGTAGAGATGGTTGTCCTTCTGGAAGGTTCTCTCCTCTCCACAGAGGAACTCTAGAGCTCTGTCAGAGTGGCCATTGGGTTTTTGGTCACCTCCCTGCCAAGGCCCTTCTCCCCCAATTGCTCAGTTTGGCCAGGCAGTCAGCTCTAGGAAGAGTCTGTGGTTCCAAATTTGGAGTAGGAGGCCACTGTGTTCTTGGGGACCTTCAATGCTGCAGATAGCCATAGTTCCCTTCCCAAGATGTGTGCCTGGACACAATCCTGTCTCAGAGCTCTACGGACAATTCCTTCAACCTCATGGCTTCGTTTTTGCTCTGACATGCAGTGTCAACTGTGGGACCTCATATACAGTCCTGGCCAAAAGTTTTGAGAATGACACAAATATTAATTTTCACAAAGTTTGCTGCTTCAGTGTCTTTAGATATTTTTGTCAGATGTTACTATGGAATACTGAAGTATAATTACAAGCATTTCATACGTGTCAAAGGCTTTTATTGACAATTACATAAAGTTGATGCAAAGAGTCAATATTTGCAATGTTGACCTTTCTCTCTCAAGACCTCTGCAATCCACCCTGGCATGCTGTCAATTAACTTCTGGGCCACATCCTGAATGATGGCAGACCAGTCTTGCATAATCAATGCTTGTAGTTTGTCCGAATTTGTGGGTTTTGGTTTGTCCACCCGCCTCTTGAGGATTGACCACAACTTCTCAATGGGATTAAAGTCTGGGGAGTTTCCTGGCCCAAAATATCAATGTTTTCTTCCACGAGCCACTTAGTTATCATTATTGCCTTATGGCAAGGTGCTCCATCATGCTGGAAAAGGCATTGTTTGTCACCAAACTGTTCCTGGATGGTTGGGAGAAGTTGCTCTCGGAGAATGTGTTGGTACCATTCTTTACTTATGGCTTTGTTCTTAGGCTGCTCTGGATGCTTTACTGTTGGCATGACACAGGACTGATGGTAGCACTCACCTTGTCTTCTCCGGACAAGCTTTTTTCCGGATGCCCCAAACAATCGGAAAGGGGATTTATCAGAGACATTGACTTTACCCCAGTCCTCAGCAGTCCAATCCCTGTACCTTTTGCAGAATATCAGTCTGTCCCTGATGGTTTTCCTGGAAAGAAGTGGCTTCTTTGCTACCCTTCTTGACTCCAGGCCATCCTCCAAAAGTCTTCGCCTCACTGTGCGTGCAGATGCACTCACACCTGCCTGCTGCCATTCCTGAGCAAGCTCTGTAATGGTAGTGCCCCGATCCTGCAGCTGAATCAACTTTAGGAGACGGTCCTGGTGCTTGCTGGACTTTCTTGGGCACCCTGAAGCCTTCTTCACAACAATTTAACCGCTCTCCTTGAAGTTCTTGATGATCTGATAAATGGTTGATTTAGGTGCAATCTCACTGGCAGCAATATCCTTGCCTGTGAAGCCCTTTTTGTGCAAAGCAATGATGACGGCACGTGTTTCCTTGCAGGTAACCATGATTGACAGAGGAGAACAATAATTCCAAGCACCACCCTACTTTTGAAGCTTCCAGTCTGTTATTCAAACTCAATCAGCATGACAGAGTGATCTTCAGTCTTGTCCTCGTCAACACTCACAACTGTGTTAACGGGAGAATCATTGACAGCATCATATAGAGTTCAAGTCGGAAGGTTACATACACTTAGGTTGGAGTCATTAAAACTTTTTTTCAACCACTCCACAAATTTCTCGTTAACAAACTATAGTTTTGGCAAGTCAGTTAGGACATCGACTTCAATTGTTTACAGACAGATTATTTCACTTATAATTCACTGTATCACAATTCCAGTGGGTCAGAAGTTTACATACACTAAGTTGACTGTACCTTTAAACAGCTTGGAAAATTCCAGAAAATTATGTCATGGCTTTATAAGCTGCTGATAGGCTAACTGACATCATTTGGAGTCAATTGGAGGTGTACCTGTGGATGTATTTCATGGCCTAACTTCAAACTCAGTGCGTCTTTGCTTGAAATAGGAAAATCAAAAGAAATTAACCAAGACCTCAGAAGACAACTTGTAGACCTCCACAAGTCTGTTTTAAAAAAGTGCAAATTGATCCCAGAAGAACAGCAAAGGACCTTGTGAAGATGCTGGAGGAAACAGGTACAAAAGTATCTATAGCCACAGTAAAACAAGTCCAATATCGACATAACCTGAAATGCCGCTCAGCAAGGAAGAAGCCACTGCTCCAAAACCGCCATAACAAAGCCAGACTACGGCTTGCAACTGCACATGGGGACAAATATCGTACTTTTGGAGAAATGTCCTCCGGCCTGATGAAACAAAAGTAGAACTGTTTGGCCATAATGGCCATCGTTATGTTTGTCGTAAAACGGGGGAGGCTTGCAAGCCGAAGAACACCATCCCAACCGTGAAGCCCGGGGGTGGCAGCATCATGTTGTGGGGGTGCTTTGCTGCAGGAGGGACTGGTGCACTTCACAAAATAGATGGCATCATAAGGAACAAAAATTATGTGGATATCTTGAAGCAACATCTCAAGACATCAGTCAGAAGTTAAAGCTTGGTCGCAAATGGGTCTTCCAAATGGACAATGACCCCAAGCATACTTCCAAAGCCGTGGCAAAATGGCTTAAGGACAACAAAGTCAAGGTTTTGGAGTGGCCATCACAAAGCCCTGACCTCAATCCTATAGAAAATTTGTGGGCAGAACTGGAAAAGCGCGTGCGAGCAAGGAGTACAAACCTGATTCAGTTACACCAGCTCTGTCAAGAGGAATGGGCCAAAATTCACCCAACTTATTGTGGGAAGCCTGTGGAAGGCTACCCGAAAAGTTTGGCCCAAGTTAAACAACGACGTTGGTGGGGGCTTTTGGTAGAGAAATTATCATTCAAGTCTCTGGCAACAGCTCTGGTTGAACTTTCTGCAGGCCAATTGCAAACTCCCTCAAAACTTAAGACATCTGTGGATTTGTGTTGTGTGACAACTTCACATTTTAGAGTGGCCTTTTATTGTCCACATCACAACCTGTGTAATGATCATGCTGTTTAATCAGCTTCTTGATATGCCACACGTCAAGCTGATGGATTATCTTGCCAAAGGATAAATGCTCACTTACATTTTTGAGAAAAAGTAGTTTTATGCATATGGAACATTTCTGGTATCTTTTATTTGAGTTAATGAAACATGGGAGCAACACTTTACATGTTGCATTCATATTTTTGGTCAGTAAATTATAGCTCCCACTTGTCAGAGATAAAGGTACATTTAGGTACAAAAATGTAATTATATTCTCACCTTCTTTAAATGGCCTGGAGTCAGGGAACAATTACACAATTTGGAATGTCTGCAATAGAGCAAGGGGGAAAATTGATAGTGGGGAGAAAGAGAGAGAGACAGAGTATGTGTGGGGAGGGTGATAATGGTAGGTAAAATCTTTAGAGAGTGAATTGCTTTTGGTGTGGGAGGCACAGTTCCAGAGGCTGTCTCCCGCTAGCCAATCAGGAATTAATTCAACCGTCAATATCACCTTAATCACTGGAGTGGAGTTCTCATTCCAACTGAGCCACAATGAAACTCATTAGTTTACATATCAGCTTGAATCACTTTTCTCACCATCTGAATTACGTATCTTTGACATATTTTCAGACGTGAAGACACATGCCAGCTTTACAAATGTGTTTCTACCTGGAACACTTCAAAACGTTACTGTTGAGTTAATAGGAGTAAGTTTCAAAGGAAAAGCAAGTGGGTTCCCAGGAAACTGTAGCCTGATTCACAAAATAGGGCCAAACCAAACCAAGCTGTACTGGGCTGTCACAGTTGCTGGAACTGTTCTGGAAAGATGGTATCCAGCATGGGACGTTTTGGGTTGGTATGATACGGATACAGGTGTTATATAATAGGTGACTTATGCTTGGCAGATGGGGTGCTATTCCCCGTTCCTCAGCCTGATGCGCTGAGCCACTGCAGATATACTGTATCCCTCCCTGCATGAATCTGGGCTCTGGCATCAATCCTCAGGGCTATTGATTGTTTGAAGCGGTAGCGTACCCTTGGGCAAGGTGATTTTACACTCATCTCCCCTCTTTCTCCTCCTGCCAGTCCATTGTTGCACACAGTCAACCTGGTTGTAAAATATATATTTGTAAATCCTCTCTCTCTGTCAATCATAGTCATCAGACTCAGACGGAATTGTTGAGTATGGTTTGCTTTTTTGATACCCTTTCATGGTTATCCCTCTTTCTTTTGATGCCTCTTTCCATTGTATTCATGTGCAGGGCTTTTTCAACTGATGTCCACTGACTACTTACCCAGAGCTCTGCAGGAAGAATAGGTAATTTATGATTGGCCAGATGAGGGTAAGACAGAAGAACAATCTTCTCTGATTCGTTCTGTGCTGTGTCTTCTTCTTTATGTCTGTCTTGAATTCTAGTCTGCAAGTGTTCGTTCAGTAGGCACTCTCTTGTTCGCTAAAGCTTGTGGGTTGTAGGACAGTACTTGCCTGAGTGGTGTTCATAAGCGTATGCAACAGAAAACATTTGAAAATGTATTGAAATGGAAAAACAGAAATGAACCAGGTAGTCCCTCCCTCGTTCAGTCTGTTTTGGTGCCTAATGAACATGACCCTGGTGATGTTGAGTGAGGATGATAGGTACATTTTCTCCCTGTGTAAAATGATTAAATCACCCAACTCATCATAATCTTCCATTTAGACCACAATTCCTTAAATCAGGCTTGTTAAATACAGCTAGACTTGATCAAAAACCTGTACACACCAGGGCCCTCTTGTACCAGAGTCGCCACCCCAGCTGACTACTTTAGCTGACCCTCCACGTTGACCCTTGGATAGCGTACTCAAACACAATCCACGAGACTCCACAATCCGACTGGTGGTGTGATTTGTGTTGATGGTGATTTGCAGGGGGGGGGGGGGGGGATGCCCAGATGCCCAGATGCCCAGCAGGCTCTGCTCACACTCACTGGTCTGAGGCCAAACCACACGACTAACAACATGCCTCTAGAGGAGATGGACGCACTGGTTACCCTCTAGGTTAGAGAGAGCTGGTAGTCCCATCCACCAAATATAGAGCAGACCTAACTCTTTTAAATGAATCAAAACAGGATATTTTACATTTGGCTAGAAATTCAAAAGGAAAACATCTTAATGAAGAAAAATGTCCTCCTGCAACTTACAGTGGCTTGCGAAAGTATTCACCCCCCTTGGCATTTTTCCTATATTGTTGCCTTACAACCTGGAATTAAAATTGATTTTGGGGGGGTTTGTATCATTTGATTTACACAACATGCTTAGCACTTTGAAGATGAACAATATGTTTTATTGTGAAACAAACAAGCAATAAGACAAAAAACAGAACTTGAGCATGCATAACTATTCACCCCCCAGGGTCAATACTTTGTAGAGCCACCTTTTGCAGAAATTACAGCTGCAAGTCTCTCGGGTTATGACTCTATAAGCTTGGCACATTTAGCCACCAGGATTTTTGCCCATTCTTCAAGGCATAACTGCTCCAGCTCCTTCAAGTTGGATGGGTTCCACTGGTGTACAGCAATCTTTAAGTCATACCACAGATTCTCAATTGGATTGAGGTCTGGGCTTTGACTAGGCCAATCCAACATATTTAAATGTTTCCCCTTAAACCACTCGAGTGTTGCTTTAGCAGTCTGCTTAGGGTCATTGTCCTGCTGGAAGGTGAACCTCCGTCCCAGTCTCAAATCTCTGGAAGACTGAAACAGGTTTCCCACACGAATTTCCCTGTATTCAGCGCCATCCATCATTCCTTCAATTCTGACCAGTTTCCCAGTCCCTGCCAATGAAAAACATCCTCACAGCATGATGCTGCCACCACCATGCTTCACTGTGGGGATGGTGTTCTCGGGGTGATGGAAAGTGTTGGGTTTGCGCCAGAAATAGCGCTTTCCTTGATGTCCAAAAAGCACAATTTCATCTTACCAGAATACCTTCTTCCATATGTTTGGGGAGTTTCCCACATGCCTTTTGGAGAACACCAAATGTTTTTTCTTATTTTTTTCTTTAAGCAATGGCTTTTTCTATGGCCACTCTTCTGTAAAGCCCAGCCTGTGGAGTGTATGGCTTAAAGTGGTCCTATGGACAGATACTCCAATCTCAGCTGTGGAGCTTTGCACCTCCTTGCCTGGTCCGTGAGTTTTGGTGGACGGCCCTCTCTTGGCAGGTTTGTTGTTGTGCAGATTCTTGCCATTTTTTAATAATGGATTTAACGGTGCTCTGTGGGATGTTCAACCTTTCGGATATATTTTTTTAACCCAACCCTGATCTGGGGCGGCAGGGTAGCCTAGTGGTTAGAGCGTTGGACTAGTAACCAAAAGGTTGCAAGTTCGAATCCCCGAGCTGGCAAGCTGCCCCTGAACAGGCAGTTAACCCACTGTTCCTAGGCCGTCATTGAAAATAAGAATTTGTTCTTAACTGACTTCACTAGTAAAATAAAGGTAAAATAAAAAATACATCTGTTTGGAGAGCTCCTTGGTCTTCATGGTGGTGCCCCCTGCTTAGTGGTGTTGCAGGTTCTGGGGCCTTTCAGAACAGGTTTATATACTCAGATCATGTGATATTATATTGCTCACAGGTGGACTTTATTTAATAATAATAATAATTATCTTATTTAAGGGCTTCATAGCAAAGGGGGTGAATACATATCCATGCACCACCGTTTCATTTTTTTTGTACATTTTATGAAACAAGTTTTTTTTTCATTCCACTTCACCAATTTGGACTATTTTGTGTATGTCCGTTACATGAAATCCAAACAAAAATCCTTTTAAATTACAGGTTGTAATGCAACAAAATCCTCACACTTTAATGAAGACAGCTTCTCCATCCTGTAAGGGGAAATCAATCATTACCAGGCCAAGGGATCTGTACTAGTCTGTGGTGACCTAAATGCCAGACCTGGACAAGAACCTTACACCCTCAGCACACAGGGGGACAAACACCTACCTGGAGGTGACAGCACCCCCCCTCATCCCCAACAACTGTTCTTGTTGCCACAAGAAAAGTGAAGAACAAACACCATTGTAAATACAACCTATATTTCTGCTTATTAATTTTCCCTTTTGTACTTTAACTATTTGCACATCATTACAACACTGCATATAGACATAATCACATTTGAAACTTTTGTGAGTGTACTGTTGGTTTTTTATTGTTTATTTCTCCTTTGTTAATTGTCTATTTCACTTGCTTTGGCAATGTAAACATATGTTTCCCATGCCAATAGAGCCCCTTAAATTGAATAGATAGAGAGAGAGAGAAGAGTTAGGGAGGAGGGGAGGGTGGGCAACTGTACAGAACAGACAGACAGATGGAGGGGAAAGTAATTGTGTGTGCACGTGGCATTGTGCTTAGGCCTAAGTTAGTTAGGCAAGGTAAGTTAGAGTGCAGACCATGGAGACTTTCTGCACCACAGGAGGATTTGAGAAGAAAATGTTAGACTGGGGGAGTTGCTGAATGAAATTAACATATGTGTATCTTACATTATGTGTGTGCAAATGTGTGACTCAAGATGTGCTTGTATAACCCAAACATGACCCTGTTTGTGTGTACACATTCTCGTATTCGACTCTTTGCATAATTTGCTGTAATTTCGTATCGGTGAGTGTTATTCAAGTTTGTGTTAATACGTTTGTGAGAGAGAGAGAGAGAGAATGCATGCATCTCTTCATTTTATATGTAGCATACTGATAACTAATATGGATATGCATATTTATGTAGAGTATCATTCAATAAAGTGTTATAAGTGTGTGTATGCTCACGCAAATGCATATATTTTTTTCACTTCATAAATTGCACATTGACTCCATATAGAGTACCAGTCAAAACTTTGGACACTCATTCAAGGGATGTTCTTTATTTGTACTATTTTCTACATTGTAGAATAACAGTGAAGACATAAAAACTATGAAATAACACATATGGAATCATGTAGTAACCAAAAAAGTATATTTAAAAAATATATATATTTAATATGATTTAATATTTTAGATTCTTAAAAGTAGCCACGCTTTGCCTTGATGACAGCTTTGCACACTCTTGGCATTCTCTCAACTAGCTTCATGAGGTAGTCACCTGGAATACTTTTCCAACAGTCTTGAAGGAGTTCCCACATATGCTGAGCACTTGTTGGCTGCTTCTCCTTCACTTTGCGGTCCAACTCATCCCAAACCAATCATTTTGGTTGAGGTCGGGTGATTGTGATTGTCATCTGATGCAGCACTCCATCACACTCCGTCTTGGTCAAATAACCCTTACACAGCCTGGAGGTGTGTTTTGGGTCATTGTCCTGTTGAAAAACAAATTTTAGTCCCACTAAGCGCAAAACAGATTTGATGGCGTATTGCTGCTGAATGCTTAGATAACCATGCTGGTTAAGTGTGCCTTGAATTCTCTATAAATCACTGACAGTGTCACCAGTAAAGCACCTCCTCCATGATTCACGATGGGAACCACACTTGTGGAGATCATCCGGTCACATACTCTGCATCTCACACACGGCAGTTGGAACCAAAGATCTCAAATTTGGACTCATCAGAAAAAAGGACAGATTTCCACCGGTCTAATGTCCATTGCTCGTGTTACTTGGCCAAGGCAAGTCTCTTCTTATTAGTGTCCTTTAGTTGTCGTTGCTTTGCAGCTATTCAACCATGAAGGCCAAATTCACACAGTCTCCTCTGTACAGTTGATGTTGAGATGTGTTTGTTACTTGAACTCTGTGAAGCATTTATTTGGGCTGCAATTTCTGAGGCTGGTAACTCTAATGAACTTACCCTCTAGCAGAGGTAACTCTGGGTCTTCCTTTCCTATGGCAGTCCTTATGAGAGCCAGTTTCATCATAGCTCTGGATGGTTTTTGCAACTGCACTTGAAGAACTTTCAAAGTACTTGAAATGTTCCAGATTGACTGACCTTCATGTCTTAAAGTAATGATGGACTGTCATTTCTCTTTACTTATTTGAGCTGTTCTTGCCATAATATGGTCTTGGTCTTTTACCAAATAGGGTTATCTTCTGTATACCACCCCTCCCTTGTCACAACACAGCTGATTAGCTCAAACGCAGTAAGAAGGAAAGAAATCCCACAAAAGAACTTTTAACAAGGCATTAATTGAAATGCATTCCAGGTGACAACCTCATGAAGCTGGTTGAAAGAGTGCCATGAGTGTGCAAAGCTGTCATCAAGGCAAAGGGTGGCTGCTTTGAAGCATCTCAAATAGAAAATATATTTCAATTTGTTTAACACTTTTTTTTCTTCCATATGTGTTATTTAATTGTTTTGATGTCTTCTCTACTATTCTACAATGTAGAAAATAGTAAAAAATAAAAGAAAAACCCTTAAATGAGTGGGTGTGTCTAACCTTTTGACTGGTTCAGTATAACCAAACAACTGTATCGTTAACCCAGCTATCCTGAGTATCCCTGATCTCCAGTAATTTTCAATGCAAATGAATAGGTGCCCCGATCCATTCAGGTAAGCTTTAGCCACACTAAAAACACAGACCCAGTAGGTACATGATGATTGCTGGTAATTCTCTCATAATTATTGGAGGATTACAGAGTTTTTTCTTTAGCCCTGTCAGCTCTCTCAATGGAAGAGTCTGGGTAATTTGTTAGTGGGGAGACTGTAAAACACAAGCGCACACACACACAGACACAGTAATGGCACAGCAGCTTGTGTTTGGCTGGGTAGCTATCATTGGCCCCTTCGGGCCATCATCGATTTGGATGCGTATTTAGTCAGTGTTAATCAGAGGCGCACACACAGAGAGGCACACACAGAGGCACACACAGCAGCCCACTGTGGATCAATATTGGTGATGGGCTTATGTGTATTGAGACTGGTGCACGCAGACAGAGATGGACACACACCGGTCTGTGATGAGTGCGGTTTGTTTGTGCAAGTGCACCTCTCATTATACACAGGCAGTGACAGAGACACACTCTCTCTCTCTCTCTCTCTCTCTCACACACACATACACAAAGACACATCAGTCCTCCTCCAGCAAATGCTACGGGAGCTAGCTTTTGAGCAGCGTTACCGGTAGAGACGCTTGAGGAAGGATGGCCACGTTTGTTTGTGAAGCAGAGGTCCCAGGTTTGATCCAGGTAAATCGGGAGGAAGTGGTACTCGCTAATCAAGCAGCTTGATGTCCTTTACACTTGTGCCGTGATCCAGATCTACAATTGCGCTGGGGTCGCTGTTGCTTATATTTGAAGGGTGAATGTAGCACATGGATATATGTGAAACTTTGTCCTCGTCCATGTTTGTGCCGCTCAACAGCTAGCTTTTGAGTGGGGTGACCAGTAGAGACTCTTGAAGGAGAACGGTCACATGTTTGTGAAGCAGAGTTCCCGGTTTCGAGCCAGGCATGTGCTGAATCGGGGGGAAGTGGTACTCACAAGCAGCATGACTTCTTTTACACATGCACCTCCTATCATACACCCACACACACCATATCCCTCCTCCCTCGATGCACATCCATTCACCAGACACTCTCCCACTCACAGATCCAGATATTCACACAGTGTTGCGCAATAAACTCTCCACTATAACAAACATTCTCTCTCCTACAGGAAATACTACTTCCAAAAATATACCTGTCTCAGCCTTCGAATTGACAGTCACAGTTTAATTAGAATTTTACACTCTCTAATCTTCCATTACTAGCCTATCAAAGTAGTCACATACAGCACACGCAGTGGCATCCACCCAGAGTTTGGTTAGAGGTTTAATACTTTGAACAATACAAAACTGCAGAAGATTTTCTGTAAGGAGTTAGATTTGTTACATCCTTTAAAATAGGTGCAGTCCTGTGCTCAGGCTACGTTCCAATGTCCATACTAACATACCATGCCCAATCCATTCATTCTAAATAGTGCTAGTGTGGTTATTGGAACATATGTTTACACAGGCAGTTGTGTTGTAGGTGGTTCCCTTTGAACATTTGGGAGGCAGGGACATAGGTACAATATAGAAGCAATGAATAACATAATGGGTTTGGATGGGGCACCCTTCAGAAAGACCTTTAGAGAGAGAGAGGGGCACCCCTTAGATGTGGTAACCCAACCATAGATGGGCGGTGTCTGCGATGATTTAGCGCTAGCTGTCCCATTGCGTCGGCTCAGCATCAGAGCGAGCGAGTGAGGGGAAGATTGAGAGGAGGGAGAGGGAAGGTCAGGAGACTGGGCCAGATTTATGGAGTGGCACTCCACTATTTAAAAGCTTGCCCCCCCATTACATTAACTCTACGATTATGGGGGAGCAGGGAAGCCGCAGAGGTAAATCATGTCCACTTTC
Source organism: Oncorhynchus mykiss (assembly GCF_057628025.1). Taxonomy (NCBI): domain Eukaryota; kingdom Metazoa; phylum Chordata; class Actinopteri; order Salmoniformes; family Salmonidae; genus Oncorhynchus; species Oncorhynchus mykiss. The sequence continues at coordinate 50,183,584 of NC_143046.1, read as the reverse complement.
ATACAGTGCCGCTGTGGCCAATAAGGATCTGCTGAAGCCAGACCCTTCTCAGTATACAGACGCTGTGAGACATACGTGCTCAGGCAGGTCGAATGGTACCAGAGAGGATGGTGCGTTATCGCCACCAACAGCACAGGTGGTGAAATTACATTTAGAATTAGAAGCTAGGTACTAGCTAGTGTTGTACTAGCTGTAGTGTGCACGACTGGGTTGGGGTCAATTCCTTTTCACTTCCAGACAATTCAGGAAGTACTCTAAAATTTAAATTCCAATTCTCTTCAATGCTTTTCGTTTAGGAATTTGTCATTGGAATTTGGTTTAGTCTGAATTGACAAGTATTGAAATGGAATTGACCCCAACCTTGGTGTATTAGCTAGCTAGTATTGTGTTGTGTAGTAGCTAGCTAGTGTGCGCTAGCTAGTGTGTTAGCTGCAAAAGCAACAGTGGTAAACATAATGCCCTGAACCAGAGCTAGTGCGTACATATCACCTGAGCGGAGTCCTGCATGGGTCAGTTTTATGGAGCCCCACCTGCCTTATACCGGCCACAAAAATTCCAAGCCCTACCCAATAACTGACATCAGGAGAGATTATTTTGCCACAACCCGACCCACCAAGAGTTGATACGTTACCCGCCATATACTGTAACATACAGTGCATTCGGGAAGTATTCAGACCCCTGAGTTCTTCCACATTGTTACGTTACTGCCTTATTCTAAAATGTATTGAAAAAAATGTTTCATGAAGTATTCTGCCCTGTTCTGAAAGAACTCCCTGGGTTTACCGTCATGTTGTGGTTGTTCGGTCAGGACGTGTTGTTTTATTAATTTGTTTGTTTTGAGGGACACATTACTAAGCACTTCCACGCACAAAACACATTGTTGTTGCGCCAAGTCATCACCGTATTTGTGTTTCATGACGATTGAGCTCAGTCAGATACAGTGGGGCAAAAAAGTATTTAGTCAGCCACCAATTGTGCAAGTTCTCCCACTTAAAAAGATGAGAGAGGCCTGTAATTTCCATCATAGGTACACTTCAACTATGACAGACAAAATGAGAAACAAAAATCCAGAAAATCACAATGTAGGATTTTTTATGAATTTATTTGCAAATTATGGTGGAAAATAAGTATTTGGTCAATAACAAAAGTTTATCAATACTTTGTTATATACCCTTTGTTGGCAATGACAGAGGTCAAACGTTTTCTGTAAGTCTTCACAAGGTTTTCACACACTGTTGCTGGTATTTTGGCCCATTCCTCCATGCAGATCTCCTCTAGAGCAGTGATGTTTTGGGGCTGTTGCTGGGCAACACGGACTTTCAATTCCCTCCAAAGATTTTCTATGGGGTTGAGATCTGGAGACTGGCTAGGCCACTCCAGGACCTTGAAATGCTTCTTACGAAGCCACTCCTTCGTTGCCCGGGCGGTGTGTTTGGGATCATTGTCATTTTGAAAGACCCAGCCACCTTTCATCTTCAATGCCCTTGCTGATGGAAGGAGGTTTTCACTCAAAATCTCACAATACATGGCCCCATTCATTCTTTCCTGTACACGGATCAATCGTCCTGGTCCCTTTGCAGAAAAACAGCCCCAAAGCATGATGTTTCCACCCCCATGCTTCACAGTAGGTATGGTGTTCTTTGGATGCAACTCAGCATTCTTTGTCCTCCAGACACGACAAGTTGAGTTTTTACCAAAAAGTTATATTTTGGTTTCATCTGACCATATGACATTCTCCCAATCTTCTTCTGGATCATCCAAACGCTCTCTAGCAAACTTCAGATGGGCCTGAACATGTACTGGCTTAAGCAGGGGGACACGTCTGGCACTGCAGGATTGGAGTCCCTGGCGGCGTAGTGTGTTACTGATGGTAGGCTTTGTTACTTTGGTCCCAGCTCTCTGCAGGTCATTCACTAGGGCCCCCCGTGTGGTTCTGGGATTTTTGCTCACTGTTCTTGTGATCATTTTGACCCAACGGGGTGAGATCTTGCGTGGAGCCCCAGATCGAGGGAGATTGCCATTTCCTAATAATTGCTCCCACAGTTGATTTATTCAAACCAAGCTGCTTACCTATTGCAGATTCAGTCTTCCTAGCCTGGTGCAGGTCTACAATTTTGTTTCTGGTGTCCTTTGACAGCTCTTTGGTGTTGTCCATAGTGGAGTTTGGAGTGTGACTGTTTGAGGTGGTGGTCTTTAATACTGATAACAAGTTCAAACAGGTGCCATTAATAAAGGTAATGAGTGGAGGACAGAGGAGCCTCTTAAAGAAGAAGTTACAGGTCTGTGAGAGCCAGAAATCTTGCTTGTTTGTAGGTGACCAAATACTTATTTTCCACCATAATTTGCAAATAAATTCATTAAAAATCCTGCAATGTGATTTTCTGGATTTTTTTTCCTCATTTTGTCTGTCATAGTTGAAGTGTACCTATGATGAAAATTGCAGGCCTCTCTCGTCTTTTTAAGAGAGAGAACTTGCACAATTGGTAGCTGACTAAATACTTTTTTGCCACACTGTATATGCTGCATTCCAAACACTTAAAAGACACACCCTATCCCCTCAGCCCTCAAATTAAGTGGACACCTCTGATGACATATCATGACGTCTGACAAGGGAGGAAGGAATGATTTTTAAATGGACCGCCCTTGGTTGGAAATTTGTTACTCATTCATCCCACGTTGACTGTGTTTTCAGTGGTTGCTTTATATGCGCTACAGTCAACTATGATTGCATTTCTACTTATATTAACTATATCATAATTAATATAGACCTACTGTATGATAGCTAACAGATTAATTAGCTAACCAAACAAAAACATCATTACATCATTATGAGACGTGTTTGTACATTAGTAGCACAATTTCTAACTCATTTACATTTGTTTTTACATTTGTTTGTACTTTCACAAATATGGCCATGGGGATTACCCCAAGGGCTGAGGGCTGTCTATTTTGTTTGAAACACAGCCCTTGTGACTAGCATAAGTCCATGACAGCGGTGAGTGATGGCAAGTGGGAATGACAAGTCAGTGGCATCATCTGCTGCTGAACAACACGGCTGCAGCATGTGGGTAGAGGAGTGATCTTCAAGAAAACTGCAGAAAAAAAGATCCGGTAAACCGCAAAGCACATGGGCATATCTACCTATCCCACTTGCACAGCTGCCAAACTGAGCAGAGACCGCTGCTAAGCAGAGAGAGCACTGTACAGATTGTGCAGTTGCTCTTGGCCAAATCAATTCCAGTAATTCATGAAATAATTACAAATTTACCCTAAAATGTCGCAACCCATAATTTAAGAAAGGCTGCCTTAGAGCCGTGTCACGTGAGGCAGCACGTCCACCTGGAGGTAGACTGCTGCCACAGACCTGTAGAGTTAGGTAGATATAGAAAAGTTAGTCACTCCATAATAATAAATCATTGACAATACAAAAACACAGGTTTTAAAATACACATTGTGGACCACTCAAAGAATTGTTTTGAGACACTAAAAGCAGTCATAGCATCTTGAGTAATCTATAATATAATATAATATATGGGGAATAGGGTGCCATTTGGGTATCAGCCATAACCTTCCAGACAGACACTCCATAGAAATAGCCCACTGCTTGTCATCCAGTACTAATGACTGGGGGTGGGACTAAGATATAATTAGTCCTTCTGGAAGATTAGACAGAGGATTGCATGGCATGCTTAATTTTGACACCTAAAATACAATTTCTACAAGTTTTCACCTAATTAGCATGTGACTTTTAGGATTGTCAATGACAGATCTATAGGTTTGTGAGTGACATTTTCAGATCTGTTAGGATTGTACAAGACCATTCAAAACAGATGCAATCTACATCTCTTGTTTTTTTTGATTTTCAACAAAGACCGTAAGACGGAGTTGAAGACATCTCCCCATTGTCACCACCATCATCATCACCAACATTATCATTGTCATTATCACCATTAGCATCATTATCTGTAATGATAAAAGATTGAGCGCCATGTAATTACGCCATCAAATCATTTGAATCCCTGAAAGGAAATAAAGACCCATTTGATGTAAGCACGGCTTTAATGGATATTTCACCGGAACCGCTGGTTTTCCCTCTGCCGCTCAACATCAGGACAGCTGTTCTGATAAATGAATTGAGAGGTGCTAGGTTACTTTCTAAATGTAATCCGTTAGTTACAAGTTACCTGTCCAAAATTGTAATCAGTAACGTAACTTTCGAATTCCCCAAACTCAGTAACGTAATCTGATTACATTCCGTAACTTTTACATTACTTTCCCTTTAAGAGGCATTAGATGAAGACAAAAATGTATGTTAGCAATTGAACGACATCTATTGCAGGATAAATCAACGTTAAAGTTTACATAGCTGGCCATATATGGATGTAAAATGTTACTCTATGGGTTGGTTATGTAGGCTTCTTCTAACCCATAGCTTTCTACTGCATAATATGATTAAATTACATCTTTACATTAAAATACAGATTCCAGTCATTCCAATAAATTCCCAAAAAATTTAACACTTTTTTGGTTACTACATGATTCCTTGTGTTATTTTATAGTTTTGATGTCTTCACTATGATTCTACAATGTATAAAATAGTCAAAATAAAGAAAAACCTTTGAATGAGTAGGTGTGTCCAAAATGTTTACTGGTACTGTATATATAATTTACAACTCAGAAAAATTGATTTAGCATCTACAGATTGCCCCTTAAAAGTGTGCAAGTTTGAGCATGTGTCCACTAGGCCTATGGATCTTTTTTTTTCAGCATGAATTAGGTCCGCATTATGCAGCTGTTGCAAGAGTGCATTTTTCACTGGCAGTCCACTGATTTCAAAATCAATAATTGATAGGCAGCTTAAACTTCTTGAATTCAACCATTATTGGGTTCATATACACATTTATATTTGTGAACAGCAATCAACAACAATCATAATCCATAAGGCGCAAATAGCTAAATGAGAGAGCAGCAGTGTGATTCACATCAATGTGCTATGTAGATATCAATAATAAATGATATCCGTATCGTCGTAGACTACACAACTGTTCATCCATACCTCCAAGCGTTTATTCAAGTTCGATAATCTTTGGATGCCAACAGCAGTCACACCACACATTGGAAGACATAGCTTGGACTGTAGCATACAAAAGCCTATTCCTGCTCTTTTCCAGCGATTCATCAAACACATTTGGTGTGTCATCATAGTGGTCTCTGACTTGTGGTCTCTGACTTGTGGTCAGACTCGCTTAGCTGGAACAAACTTAAACTTGCGCCTTATTTCAATGCTGATTTGAATGTCATTGAGAAAACAGAGAAGTGTAAATTTTTTCCGCAAACCTTCTTTCTGAATGTAAAAGTAATCTTCGAAGTAATCTAGTTTTTCAAAAGTATCTGTAATCTGATTACAATATTTTTGCTGGTACCATAATGGATTACAGTTATTGTTTTTTGTAATCCCTTCCGTGTAACCATTTACATGTAATACATGTAATCCGTTACTCCCTAACCCTGACCCGCATTAGGCCGGTGTTGTAACGGCTGTCGTGGGTTGAAAAAGGTGAAGAGGACCAAAGTGCAGCGTGGTACGTGTTCATGATGTATATTTATTTGAACTCAGAACACTTCGACCAAAATAACAAAAAATAGACCAACACCAAACAGTTCTGTCTGGTGCAGAGACAGAAAACAACTACCCACACCCATAGTGGGAAAAGGCTGCCTAAGTATGGTTCTCAATCAGAGACAACGATAACCAGCTGCCTCTGATTGGGAACCATACCAGGCCTAAACATAGAAACACAACACCTAGACATACAACATAGAATACCAACCCACATCACACCCTAACCAAACGAAAAATAGAAACATACAAAGCAATCTAGGGTCAGAGTGTGACAGGTGTGCTCAATAGAAGCTTTCATTAGTCACAAATGATCAGAAGCAAATTGGAACCTGAGCACCTGCAACTGATCCACCTTGTTTGCTAATCGTGAGATGCATAAACCATTGCACGTTGGCTTTATTTATCCTGTGGCAGTTTCGCTGAAGTGTAAAATCACCTTATATTAAATCAAATTGAATTTCATTTGTCACATGTTTCGTAAACATGTGTAGAATATCAGTGAAATGCTTACTTACTGGCCTTCTCAACAATTAAAGATATAAAAGAAAAATTAAAGAAAAAAATATATAGTGATACAAGGAATAAATAGAGTTAATAACTATGATGAGTACAAATAACATGGCTATATACAGGGAGTACCAGTATCGAGTCAATGTGCAGGGGTAAGAAGTAATTGAGGTAGCTTTGTACATACTGTAGTTAGGGTTGAAGTGACTAGGAAGCAGGATAGATAATAGACAGTAGCAGCAGCAGGTAGCCATTTAATTAGCCATTTAGCAGTGTTATGGCTTGGGGGTACAAGCTCAATCAGGGTCCTATTGGATCAAGACTTGGTGCACTGGTACCACGAGCCATGCAGTAGCAGAGAGAACAGTCTAGGGCTTGTACTGGGCCATACTTGCCACACTTTGTAGCGCCTTGTAGTCGGGTGCTTTGCAGTTGACTTACCGGTGATGCAGCGAGCCATGATGCTCTAAATGGTGCAACAGTATAACTTTTTGAGGGTCTGAGGGCCCATCCTAAATCTTTTCATCCTCCTGAGAGGGAAGAAGCATTGTCGTGCCCTCTTCAGAACTGTGTAGGTGTCTGTGGACCATGTTAATTCCTTAGTGATGTGGATCCGCTCCACTACAGACCCATGAGGGCGTGCTCGCCTCACAGTTTCCTGTAGTCTTCGATCAGCTCCTTTGCTAGGTTTACAGGATAAATGGATTATTATTGATACTATAGAGCAATGTATATCAAATCAAATTTATTTGTCACATACACATGGTTAGCAGATGTTAATGCGAGTGTAGCGGAATGCTTGTGCTTCTAGTTCCGACAATGCAGTAATAACCAACGAGTAATCTAACCTAACAATTCCAAAACGACTACCTTAAAGGGATAAAGAATATGTACATAAAGATACAGTATATGAATGAGTGATGGGACAGAACGGCATAGGCAAGATGCAGTAGATGGTATCGAGTACAGTATATACATATGAGATGAGTAAAATAGGGTATGTAAACAAAAGTGACAGTTTAAAGTGGCTAGTGATACATGTATTACATAAAGATGCAGTAGATGATAGAGTACAGTATATACATATGAGATGAGTAATGTAGGGTATGTAAACATTATGTTAAGTAGCATTGTTTAAAGTGGCTAGTGATATATTTTACATCAATTCCCATTATTAAAGTGGCTGGAGTTGAGTCAGTGTGTTAGCAGCAGCCACTCAATGTTAGTGGTGGCTGTTTAACAGTCTGATGACCTTGAGATAGAAGCTGTTTTTCAGTCTCTCGGTCCCTGCTTTAATGCACCTGTACTGACCTCGCCTTCTGGATGATAACGGGGTGAACAGGCAGTGGCTCGGGTGGTTGTTGTCCTTGATGATCTTTATGGCCTTCATGTGACATTGGGTGGTGTAGGTGTCCTGGAGGGCAGGTAGTTCTCCCCTGGTGATGTGTTGTGCATACCTCATTACCCTCTGGAGAGCCTTACGGTTGTGGGCGGAGCAGTTGCCGTACCAGGCGGTGATACAGCCCGACAGGATGCTCTCGATTGTGCATCTGTAGAAGTTTGTGAGTGCTTTTGGTGACAAGCCAAATTTCTTCAGCCTCCTGAGGTTGAAGAGGCACTGCTGCGTCTTCTTTACCACGCTGTCTGTGTGGGTGGACCAATTCAGTTTGTCCGTGATGTGTACTCCAAAGAACTTAAAAAAACTTACTACCCTCTCCACTACTGTCCCATTGATGTGGATAGGGGGTGCTCCCTCTGCTGTTTCCTGAAGTCCACAATCATCTCTTTGTTTTGTTGATGTTGAGTGTGAGGTTATTTTCCTGACACCACACTCCGAGGGCCCTCACCTCCTCCCTGTAGGCCGTCACGTCGTTGTTGGTAATCAAGCCTACCACTGTAGTGTCGTCCGCAAACTTGATGATTGAGTTGGAGGCGTGCATGGCCACGCAGTCGTGGGTGAACAGGGAGTACAGGAGAGGGCTCAGAACGCTCCCTTGTGGGGCCCCAGTGTTGAGGATCAGCGGGGTGGAGATGTTGTTACCTACCCTCCCCACCTGGGGGCGGCCCATCAGGAAGTCCAGTACCCAGTTGCACAGGGCGGGGTCTTGAGCTTGATGACAAGTTTGGAGGGTACTATGGTGTTAAATGCTGAGCTGTAGTTGATGAACAGCATTCTTATATAGGTATTCCTCTTGTCCAGATGGGTTATGGCAGTGTGCAGTGTGGTTGAGATTGCATCGTCTGTGGACCTATTTGGGCGGTAAGCAAATTGGAGTGGGTCTAGGGTGTCAGGTAGGGTGGAGGTGATATGGTCCTTGACTAGTCTCTCAAAGCACTTCATGATGACGGAAGTTACCTTATCTTTCTTGGGAACAGGGACAATGGTGGCCCTCTTGAAGCATGTGGGAACAGCAGCCAGCTGGTCTGCACATGCTCTGAGGGCGCGGCTGGGGATGCCGTCTGGGCCTGCAGCCTTGTGAGGGTTAACACGTTTAAATGTTTTACTCACGTCGGCTGCAGTGAAGGAGAGTCTGCAGGTTTTGGTTGTGGGCCGTGTCAGTGGCACTGTATTGTCCTCAAAGCGGGCAAAAAAGTTATTTAGTCTGCCTGGGAGCAAGACATCCTGGATTTCTTCCTTCGAAGTGTAATCATTGGGCTTACTGGAAATGTTACTGACTGGTTATTATAGTGACAGCCGGTATTGATTTAAGTGCCTATTGCTGCACTGCAAGGTACAGAGTCTATATTGTACAAAGACATGTTCCAGCAATCACAACTAGATAGCAATAATGATCCCTGTCGCCTGTCATTCAAGCCAAAGCTTCATTATAGACCGGACATAAGCATTTTCAGAGCAAGCTAGAGCAATGGCTGAGATGGTCCAAATAAAAGCAGTCAGCTACAGTATATCAGACTCTTACAGTATATCAGAGTCCTGTATCAATGACCATCAGCTACAGCATATCAGACTCTTACAGTATGTAAGAGTCCTGTATCAATGACCGTCAGCTACAGTATATCAGACACCTGTATCAATGACAGTCAGCTACAGTATATCAGACACCTGTATCAATGACAGTCAGCTACAGTGTATCAGACTCTTACAGTATGTAAGAGTCCTGTATCAATGACCGTCAGCTACAGTATATCAGACACCTGTATCAATGACAGTCAGCTACAGTATATCAGACACCTGTATCAATGACAGTCAGCTACAGTGTATCAGACTCTTACAGTATGTAAGAGTCCTGTATCAATGACCGTCAGCTACAGTATATCAGACACCTGTATCAATGACAGTCAGCTACAGTATATAAGATTCTTACAGTATATCAGAGTCCTGTATCAATGACAGTCAGCTACAGTATATCAGACGCCTGTATCAATGACCATCCGCTACAGTATATCAGAGTAATTTATCAATGACAGTCAGCTACAGTATATCAGACACCTGTATCAATGACAGTCCGCTACAGTATATACAGTGTCTTGCAAAAGTATTCGGCCCCCTTGAACTTTGCGACCTTTTGCCACATTTCAGGCTTCAAACATAAAGATATAAAACTGTATTTTTTTGTGAAGAATCAACAACAAGTGGGACACAATCATGAAGTGGAACGACATTTATTGGATATTTCAAACTTTTTTAACAAATCAAAAACTGAAAAATTGGGCTTGCAAAATTATTCAGCCCCCTTAAGTTAATACGTTGTAGCGCCACCTTTTGCTGCGATTACAGCTGTAAGTCGCTTGGGGTATGTCTCTATCAGTTTTGCACATCGAGAGACTGACATTTTTTCCCATTCCTCCTTGCAAAACAGCTCGAGCTCAGTGAGGTTGGATGGAGAGCATTTGTGAACAGCAGTTTTCAGTTCTTTCCACAGATTCTCGATTGGATTCAGGTCTGGACTTTGACTTGGCCATTCTAACACCTGGATATGTTTATTTTTGAACCATTCCATTGTAGATTTTGCTTTATGTTTTGGATCATTGTCTTGTTGGAAGACAAATCTCCGTCCCAGTCTCAGGTCTTTTGCAGACTCCATCATTCTTCCAGAATGGTCCTGTATTTGGCTCCATCGATCTTCCCATCAATTTTAACCATCTACCCTGTCCCTGCTGAAGAAAAGCAGGCCCAAACCATGATGCTGCCACCACCATGTTTGACAGTGGGGATGGTGTGTTCAGCTGTGTTGCTTTTACGCCAAACATAACGTTTTGCATTGTTCACAAAAAGTTAAATTTTGGTTTCATCTGACCAGAGCACCTTCTTCCACATGTTTGGTGTGTCTCCCAGGTGGCTTGTGGCAAACTTTAAACAACACTTTTTATGGATATCTTTAAGAAATGGCTTTCTTCTTGCCACTCTTCCATAAAGGCCAGATTTGTGCAATATATGACTGATTGTTGTCCTATGGACAGAGTCTCCCACCTCAGCTGTAGATCTCTGCAGTTCATCCAGAGTGATCATGGGCCTCTTGGCTGCATCTCTGATCAGTCTTCTCCTTGTATGAGCTGAAAGTTTAGAGGGACTTGGTAGATTTGCAGTGGTCTGATACTCCATCCATTTCAATATTATCACTTGCACAGTGCTCCTTGGGATGTTTAAAGCTTGGGAAATCTTTTGTATCCAAATCCGGCTTTAAACTTCTTCACAACAGTATCTCGGACCTGCCTGGTGTGTTCCTTGTTCTTCATGATGCTCTCTGCACTTTTAACGGACCTCTGAGACTATCACAGTGCAGGTGCATTTATACGGAGACTTGATTACACACAGGTGGATTGTATTTATCATCATTAGTCATTTAGGTCAACATTGGATCATTCAGAGATCCTCACTGAACTTCTGGAGAGAGTTTGCTGCACTGAAAGTAAAGGGGCTGAATAATTTTGCACGCCCAATTTTTCCGTTTTTGATTTGTTAAAAAAGTTTGAAATATCCAATAAATGTCGTTCCAATTCATGATTGTGTCCCACTTGTTGTTGTTTCTTCACAAAAAAATACAGTTTTATATCTTTATGTTTGAAGCCTGAAATGTGGCAAAAGGTCGCAAAGTTCAAGGGGGCCGAATACTTTCGCAAGGCACTGTAAGACTCTTACAGTATATCAGAGTCCTGTATCAATGACCGTCAGCTACAGTATATCAGACTCTTACAGTATATAAGAGTCCTGTATCAATGACAGTCCGCTACAGTATATAATACTCTTACAGTATATCAGAGTCCTGTATCAATGACAGTAAGCTACACTATATCAGACTCTTACAGTATATCAGGTTACTTTTACTTCATAACTCCAAAGTAACAATACCATACATTGCCACACTGGCACCATTTCATGACATTCTCGCAATGCATTGCACAACAGGTACATACTGTAATAACTAATTATAACCAGGGGCTCTATTCAATCTGTATTGGTGAAGCATTACAGATTGCGTGATAGAAATTTAGCAGTTTTTTCAACACATCGGCAGGACAGAACGGCAGCGTTGGGTATGCCGACATGGGCAGTGTTCACAATGAATGCAGTCTCCACTAACGCGGGAACATTGCCCTTAAATTTCATCATGCAGTACCGCTGAACTTCCGCAATATGGATTGAATAGAGCCTTAAATCAGACATAACATGTCATTGCCATAAAATGTTTTACTTAATCATATCAGCCGATTCTTGTAGTGCCTTTTTTTCTAGTAATTATGCAAATGACTAGGCACAAGATCTACAACAAACTGCTACTGTAGGTGTTGCACCCTCATGACATAAACCCTCTGATCTTTTATCCTACGCAATGTGTACAATAGGAAACAAGTTTAACCTTTGCTAATTAGGATCCCCTTGTACACCTAACTGTGGTCAGTTGATTGAACACAAGCGCTGATAATGCCAATCTCCTGCTGGCAAATAAGAGGTTCAAAAAGAGGCTTGAATCAATCTCCGTGATAGGCTCTTAAATGTGAGGATCTAGTGGGGAATGTCCTTTGTTGTATCTTCACACTTCATTTGACAATCAAACTCTCCCTTCATGCGCAAATTAACTTCAGACAGAAATCCAGTATGCCGAGATGAAAAGGTTTGCTTGAGGCAAAAGTGGTGGTTTCATGATCCCAAACATATCATACAGCTGTCTTGTCACAGAGGAAAGTGTTATTGTTTGGATGGGGGAACTATAGGGAGAGTTGAATCACTGCTTAACCATAAAAAAACATAACCCTAAAAACGTCATAATATCGAAACCCGAAGCAACTGAGCACTGACAACCCCCCCCCCCTAATTTGGGGAAATGTAATCCATTTGTATAACAATTGGTTAAATTAAATAAAAAGTGTTGCTGCTTGACAGAGTATTTCTTTGCAATCATTACCAATTTGACCCCATTTGGTGCTTGTTGGGTTATATTGTATTCTATTTACTTTGACGCTTTCAGTTCAGTGAATAAGGATAGTTCAATGAAATTGCATATTTATATATTAATCTACATTTTGGTTTTGTTAAACTAGCAATGTGTAGCCCATGTATCAAATGCTGTTGGGCCAAAAAGAGTATGTATGAAATGCCATAATATTTTTGGCCAGACAGTATCAGATAGATGGGCTACACACACACATTTCCTTTTCCTCTCCCTCAACGACGATGGCAGTATTATCAGCAGCACCTGTCATTTTACTAAAGAAATGCTTATTGTATCCCCCTTGCCTAGAGTCGAAGGGCCCGGGGCTGTTTTTCTACTAAGCTAACATGGAATTGTTTTACGGTGGTCATACCACCGATCATTTAACTAATTGATTTGTAATTTTAGGACCCCTGTAGGTCTAAAAAAAATGTTTTAATCTGCTACTAGCCTATGGAAACATATTGAATTACAGATTCATACATGGAAAAAAGATAGTCAAACATGTAATCAAAGGGAAGTATGTTTTGAAGTTTCTGTCCTATATCTGAGAGAAAAGAAAGCTCATATAATTAAATGTGTTTGTCATGGAATAACCCCTATACCTTTCATGTGAAAATGCCATATTCACTTCCATTAATTTTTCAGCAGGCACTGGGTTGGTTACCTTTTAGACGAGTCCTGTGACACTTGTGGGAGTTCTAGCGCAACACCAACGGGTTCGTGACAGTCTCAACTTTTCATAGAGTGGTCATATTAGTGTGTAGCACAATATGCTACAGACGTTTTCGCGATTTTCCGGATGTCTCCAGGTCTGACAAAATACGCTGTAGCTCGGCCACCTTCCACTGCAGATGCGGAAGATTATAATAAGTGAGCAGCTCATGAGGCCCCCTGATGATGTGAGGACCGAGACAAATGCCTCTTCTACCTAATGGGAAATCTGCCAGTGGCTTGCTAGTTGTCTGAGTGCCAAATACACAAATGTTACATTTCAAGCTCCAACAGTGCAGCAATATTTAGCAATACAATAACAATACACATGTAACATTTTTTATATTTTTTTAAGAACAAGAAATTAGACATACAAATAACACTGATGTCCAGATGATTTCCCCCAAAACAGTGCAGGCACGTAACAAGTATTTAATCGCAAGGAATATTTCATAGGTTGTCTTCTTAACAGCAGCAACAAACATTTGAGAGAATGGTTAAGCGCACACATGGTTGTTGACACGATAGCTTATAAGGTGTCTTATATTTGGGCTTTTTGCAACATAAAAAAAATTATCCAGTACATGTTAGTTTGCTAAGCTTGCTTTGTGTGATGGGTAATTTATGAAGACTTGTGCCTGAATACCTGGCAAATGTCCTGGGTGCAATACCCCTTGAGTGCATCAAGGGGTATTGGGGGTGTATACCTTCTAGAGGTCGACCGACTAATCGGAATGGCCTATTAATTAGGGCCGATTTCAAGTTTTCATAACAATCGGAAATCGTTATTTTTGGACACAGATAAAAAAATAAAATAAATGTACACCTTTATTTAACTAGGCAAGTCAGTTAAGAACACATTCTTAATTTCAATGACGGCCTAGGAACGGTGGGTTAACTGCCTCGTTCAGGGGCAGAACGACAGATTTTCACCTTGTCAGCTCGGGGGATTTAATCTTGCAACCTTACAGTTAACTAGTCCAACGCTCTAATCACCTGCTTCACATAGCACTCCACGAGAAGACTGCCTGTTACGCAAATGCAGTAAGTCAAAAGTAAGTTGCTAGCTAGCATTAAACTTCCTATAAAAAACAATCAATCACTAGTTAACTACACATGGTTGATGATATTACTAGTTTATCTAGTGTGTCCTGCTTTGCATATAATTGATGCGGTGCGTATCGTTGCTCCAATGTGTACCTAACTATGTACATGAATGCCTTTCTTAAAATCAATACACAGAAGTATATATTTTTAAACATGCACATTTAGCTAAAAGAAATCCAGGTTAGCAGGCAATATTAACCAGGTGAAATTGTGTCACTTTTCTTGCGTTCATTGCACGCAGAGTCAGTGTATATGCAACAGTTTGGGCCGCCTAAATTACCAGAATTTTACGTAATTATGACATAACATTGAAGGTTGTGCAATGTAACAGGAATATTTAGATGCCACCCCGGTTCCGTATTTCACTGAAAGAATAAACGTCTTGTTTTCGAGATGATAGTTTCCGGAATCGACCATATTAGTGACCTAAGGCTCGTATTTCTGCGTGTTATGATGTTTTAACTAAGTCTATGATTTGATAGAGCAGTCTGACTGAGCGGTGGTAGGCAGCAGCAGGCTCGTAAGTATTCATTCAAACAGCGCTGTCGTGCGTTTTGCCAGCAGCTCTTCGTTGTGCGTCAAGCATTGCGCTGTTTATGACTTCAAGCCTATCAACTCCCGAGATTAGGCTCGTGTAACCAATGTGAAATGGCTAGCTAGTTTGCGGGGTGCTCGCTAACAGTGTTTCAAACGTCACTCGCTCTGAGACTTGGAGTAGTTGTTCCCCTTGCTCTGCATGGGTATTTCTGCTTCGAGGGTGGATGTTGTCGATGTGTTCCTGGATCGAGCCCAGGGAGGAGTGAGGAGAGGGACGGAAGCTATACTGTTACACTGGCAATACTAAAGTGCCTATAAAAGAACATCCAATAGTCAAAGGTTAATGAAATACAAATGGTATAGAGAGAAATAGTCCTATAATTCCTAGAATAACTACAACCTAAAACTTCTTACCTGGGAATGTTGAAGACTCATGTTAAAAGGAACCACCAGCTTTCATATGTTCTCATGTTCTGAGCAAGGAACTTAAACATTAGCTTTCTTACATGGCACATATTGCACTTTTACTTTCTTCTCCAACACTTTGTTTTTGCATTATTTAATCCAAATTTGACATGTTTCATTATTTATTTGAGGCTAAATTGATTTTTTTTATATATTATATTAAGTTGAAATAAGTGTTCATTCAGTATTGTTGTAATTGTCATTATTACAAATAAATAAAAATAGGCAGATTAATTGGTATCGTCTTGTTTTGGTCCTCCAATAAATCGGTATCGGTATTGGCGTTGAAAAATCCTAATCGGTCGACCTCTAATACCTTCCCATTAATCGTAGTAACATTCCAGGAATTGAGGGTGGAGGGGCTCTGAAATTTTGGAATGCTCTTAATTAACCTTTTACTGCAGTGGGCTAAATCAGGGTCACACAGAGTGTTTCTTGGTAGTTTTAAACAAATCTACTTTTGTTTCAAAGTATACACCTCACACACATGGCTATGGGCTTAAACATAAGACACATGTACCATGTCAGATAACAGGAGGTTGGTGGCACCTTAAATGGGGAGGACCGGCTCGTGGTAATAGCTGGAGCAAAATTAGTGGAATGGTATCAAATACATCAAACACATGGTTTGATGCCCTTCCATTGGCGCCGTTCCAGACATTGTGAGCCGTCCTCCCCTTAGCAACCTCAACAGTGTCAGATAAAATGTAATACATTTTAACTCTACTTTACAGTATGAGTTTGCATCCCAATATTACATCACAGAAGACTGAAATGTAACAAAACCAATGTTCGGTGGGTTTTTTGAAATAATGTTTATTAATTTTGAAATTATTAAATTTTTAACTAATATTCCACCCATGAGGCCACGAGGTCATTTGACTGCAGGAAAGCCTGCTGGAAGTCAGACCGCTAAGCGGAGAGTCAGGAATTCCTGATGGATATCAATACAGCTCCTTTGTGTTGAACTGGAGGTACAAATCCGAGAATGGCTCTGACGTTTTGCTGTTTGACTTTGACCAGCATTTAAATGACCCATCACGGCCGGACAGCAAATCAATTTATTAGGCAGTAATGTATGTAACCAGAGGTCAATCTTTTGTCTCATCTACAAACATGCATTTTCACAGTTGTGATGAGTTTGTGTGTGTGTAGTGTTGTTATTCCATCGTGTTCTGCCTCAGAACCCCTGTGATCACAGCTCTAGAGCCCCAAAGGCTGTGTGTATCATGTACAGTGCCTTGCGAAAGTATTCGGCCCCCTTGAACTTTGCAACCTTTTGCCACATTTCAGGCGTCAAACATAAAGATATAAAACTGTATTTTTTTGTGAAGAATCAACAACAAGTGGGACACAATCATGAAGTGGAACGACATTTATTGGATATTTCAAACTTTTTTAACAAATCAAAAACTGAAAAAATTGGGCGTGCAAAATTATTCAGCCCCCTTAAGTTAATACTTTGTAGAGCCACCTTTTGCTGCGATTACAGCTGTAAGTCGCTTGGGGTATGTCTCTATCAGTTTTGCACATCGAGAGACTGACATTTTTTCCCATTCCTCCTTGCAAAACAGCTCGAGCTCAGTGAGGTTGGATGGAGAGCATTTGTGAACAGCAGTTTTCAGTTCTTTCCACAAATTCTCGATTGGATTCAGGTCTGGACTTTGACTTGGCCATTCTAACACCTGGATATGTTTATTTTTGAACCATTCCATTGTAGATTTTGCTTTATGTTTTGGATCATTGTCTTGTTGGAAGACAAATCTCCGTCCCAGTCTCAGGTCTTTTGCAGACTCCATCAGGTTTTCTTCCAGAATGGTCCTGTATTTGGCTCCATCGATCTTCCCATCAATTTTAACCATCTACCCTGTCCCTGCTGAAGAAAAGCAGGCCCAAACCATGATGCTGCCACCACCATGTTTGACAGTGGGGATGGTGTGTTCAGCTGTGTTGCTTTTACGCCAAACATAACGTTTTGCATTGTTGCCAAAAAGTTCAATTTTGGTTTCATCTGACCAGAGCACCTTCTTCCACATGTTTGGTGTGTCTCCCAGGTGGCTTGTGGCAAACTTTAAACAACACTTTTTATGGATATCTTTAAGAAATTGCTTTCTTCTTGCCACTCTTCCATAAAGGCCAGATTTGTGCAATATACGACTGATTGTTGTCCTATGGACAGAGTCTCCCACCTCAGCTGTAGATCTCTGCAGTTCATCCAGAGTGATCATGGGCCTCTTGGCTGCATCTCTGATCAGTCTTCTCCTTATATGAGCTGAAAGTTTAGAGGGACGGCCAGGTCTTGGTAGATTTGCAGTGGTCTGATACTCCTTCCATTTCAATATTATCGCTTGCACAGTGCTCCTTGGGATGTTTAAAGCTTGGGAAATCTTTTGTATCCAAATCCGGCTTTAAACTTCTTCACAACAGTATCTCGGACCTGCCTGGTGTGTTCCTTGTTCTTCATGATGCTCTCTGCACTTTTGACGGACCTCTGAGACTATCACAGTGCAGGTGCATTTATACGGAGACTTGATTACACACAGGTGGATTGTATTTATCATCATTAGTCATTTAGGTCAACATTGGATCATTCAGAGATCCTCACTGAACTTCTGGAGAGAGTTTGCTGCACTGAAAGTAAAGGGGCTGAATAATTTTGCACGCCCAATTTTTCAGTTTTTGATTTGTTAAAAAAGTTTGAAATATCCAATAAATGTCGTTCCACTTCATGATTGTGTCCCACTTGTTGTTGATTCTTCACAAAAAAATACAGTTTTATATCTTTATGTTTGAAGCCTGAAATGTGGCAAAAGGTCGCAAAGTTCAAGGGGTCCGAATACTTTCGCAAGGCACTGTATGTATGTTTGTGTGTGTGTGATCACAGCTCCAGAAAGGCTGTGTGTCTATTTTGTATGTGAGTGGGTGTTTAGGTGGCAGGCTTTTACTATGTGCAGTTCAAGCCTCATTGATCAATCTATGGAGCACTTGTGGGTCTTTTTTAAAAGAGGGGGGTGTCACAGTTTGCCTGATGGAAGTTTGGTGAAGCTATAGTGAGCTCCATCGAGTCTGTTGCAGAGTAGGCTGTGGGGGAGGAGGGGTTGATCCTCCGAACATCACTTCATAAATAATGCTTTGAATAATGCAGTCAGATAGAGCTGGTTGATATGGACTGAAGGGACGTGGTAAAAATAGAAAGAACATTTATTATAATGGCCATGCTGGCCTTATTGAGGGGTCCGATGAGCCTAATAGAGGGTATGGAGGGAGAGTGGCAAAGAGGAAAAATCAGATCTGTAACTGCACTCACATTAATGTGCAAATCTATGGTACACATGAGTGCATTGGTGTCTCTGCATGAGTCTCTTAATACTGCACTATCTATATAAAATGTTGCTCTAATATAAACACAGGATTATAATTCAAGCTAAGGGCTAGGGACTGGAGAGATCAGCCTCCACTCTGAAGGTGCAAATGCACTGTGCTCGCTGGCTTATAAATTTCGTGCTGTGCTTTCTATCAATCTCCCCTTTAGTGTTAATTTGAAATTAGAGGATTTTGGTTTGCTGGGCTTCTTCTAAGGGTACAGTGTATTGAACGATGCACTTCAGTCATGGGTCATTCCAACTTACAAAGCACAAGAAAGAGGATTTCTACACCCACTCAGAATATTTCTGTAGTTACTAACTGTTGCAATTAGCATTCCTATAACATTATTTTGTTGAAATACAGTTTGATCTCTGAGAAATTAAGCTAATTGATTGCGCCACAATTGGCCATATTAATTTATAGTACCCAACATCCGATTTGGACCACACTTCTTCCTACCAATATGTATGTTTTTTTGTTTGTCAAAAGCCACCCACTGACCCCCCACACCCCAAGCCAATCCCACCCCAACAACCAGTATATAGTAGAGCGGACAGGCTTGAATTGTGAGGATGACCACACAATTTATTTTCATCCTGATCCAAATCTATTGGTTTTCTACCAAAAGTTGCAAAGAAAACCTTATTATCTATTTAATAAACACAAGAGACCAGCAAAATGTATAAAAGAGCATAGTGGTATAGCAGGAACAGTGGCAAATAGTGGTCAAAACCTGGTACGTTTAGACTACTTTATGGTAAGTAATACAAGTGACTTTAATTACAAACGTATCTGAACGGGGGGGGGGGGATGTCACCAGATTCACAGGGAATACATGAGATAGTATGAAGAAGCAATATTCCAAGCCACAGCTTCATACTACTTGTCAAACAGAGCACTGATACTGTATACTGTTGTTGGGGTGGAATGGGCCTTGGGTGTGGGAGTCTGTGGGTGGCTTTTGACCATTTTGGGGGATTTTTTTATGTTTTACTCATTGGTAGGAAGAAGTTTGTTCCAAATTGGGTACTATTTGGGTATTATTTGTATTGAATATTATCTGAATCCTATCAAATAAAATTGCACATTTGGGTTCAATCAATTAGCTTACTATCTCAGAGATTAAATTTAAACAAAATTGTATTTTCTGAATGCCAATCGGAATGCCAACCCATTTCTAACTACAGAAACAATGTCAGAACAATCTGAGATGGTGGTTGTCATAGCTTGCTGAAATTACATGGATACACTCTTCCTACTGTGAGTACTGAGGGGAGAGATGTAGAGAAAGAACACAAGACAGACAAGAGAGGAAAATAAACACAAAAAAGGCAGAGAGAAAGAAACACAACAATGACAAAGAAAAAAGAAAGACCCGTGCCAGGTCTTAATTACTTTGCACCTCTCCAACTGTCAAACTACCGTCACATCTCCTGTTTAGCATTAGACCACAAATTGGTCACAAACCAATTCACCTCCAAGTTTCAGGGGTTAAAGAAAGTCCTAAAAACGTGTCCTTAGGTAATTACAACAGCTATTATTGTTCTATACCCAACTCTTTCGGGCCCCACTAATGCTGTAGTTTCTGGAGTTTTGACTAAAGGACTGAACTTGTATTTATTTTCGCAAATATCCCTCGGTACTCCAAGGGAATGCTGTTCTTAGGATTCTTCAGTGATAGAACTGGGGTAGAAACATTAGGAGCCCATCCCATCCCTTCATTGACGTTTGGAGAAGTACTTTTTTCACAAAAAAATCCACCTTTATGATAAATTATTGCAATCTATCATCGCATTTGCAGACTAATGTAAGACAGCTTACTGTTCCTGATGAGTAGATTGGATGGTCATAATTAAGGCTAACATAACCTACTCACTGCAAAAAAAACATCGGAACAATGCCTGCCTTCTCGTTTCTTGCTCAGCCCCAGCTAGAGGATTTTTTAGTTGTCGTTGTAGTGTCTGGAAAACATTTGACCTTTAATAAACAGATTTCATGCAATTCTACAATGCTTTACATGACTGGAGACATTAGCCAAATCTTTCATACCACAAAAATGACAGGGTAATGACAAACAAAAACATCCTCCTCTTGAGTGCAAACATCTAATCTAGGCCTACAAGAAGGGGAGATACAAAGCCGTTGTACAATTACTATCTCGTCTTGAGGACTAAATTTGTATCCTAAAAAAAAAACCTTCCAGTGGCACTGACTCACCCAATGCTAAAGACATTGAATATGCACCAATGCTCTCCGCTAAGTGCCAATAAAAAGGCTACTGTTGATAACTAAAGACTTTCGTGATTCAAAAGGAGAGATTGTTTTTGAAGAAATCCAAAAATAATCAAACTTTATTATTAATTATTACAATAATGGAGATGGTCAAAGACCACCTTAAGTGATCACCGAGAGACCAAATAGGCAGGGCTAGGTTACAACTCTTCCTAATCCTCCTGAGTCTCCATGACAAAGAACAGATATGTAAAAAATATGCAAGGGTACATTGTGCTCTCACGCAACAGACTACAAGATTTACATGGTGCCAAATGTCTGTCTCTAGGTCATTTACTAATAGTTTATACAGAAATACTAATGTAACATAGGACACTAGGTCCTTTCCTCAAATGATGAGGTCCAGTGTCCATCTGCGATGTGGGAGAAATAAACTAGAGGGAGGGTTTGCCTGGCACCTGCAGACAGAACAATATTTCACACAGACACTAATCATTGAATGGAATGCAGTCTTTAGGTTTTATCACCAAGACATTGTAAATCAAATGTCAGCATTAAGCCTCAGAGGCTCCTCAGAAGAATAGACGTGTGAAAGTACTAATATAAAAATATATTCTAAATATAAAGTAATGTGAATAATATAATGTTGTAATTTCCACCACAAGAGAGTTTCTTTGTCTTCTCTTTTGTGTTTTTTTGCATTTTGAAATATTGCGATAGGCCTATGCCTATTTTTTTTGCTTTTCACTGACAGCCGGACAGAAGTAATTACATAATTTTGGCAAATGTTATTCAATTTACTTTCTATTAGACGAGCTGCCTATGCTTGATCCTTCAACCTTCACCTCAATGTTGTAGAGAACAAAGGTATCTAGAGATTTGGGATTCAAATAACAAATAACATTACCCACTGTGATCTCCCTTCAAAGCGTCTGTGTCTGGTGTAAAAACAACATCTGTCAATTCGACTACTTAGCCGCATGAGTTGAGATGAATCAATGGCGCATTATCAGAGCATGCAGACACACCACAGGACGATTTCAGCACACTAACTCCTCAATCTTTCCTATCCAATAAAAATGAAACAATAAGAATGGAGTGAGATTTCCCCACTCGTTTAAAAAAAGTGTCCTTTAACCACTTTCAACTATTCATCCCTCTCTCGCCTGTCCCCCTCCCTTCATGTGTATCTGAATAAGCAATTGAAAAGATTGGTGAATGTAATTCCGTTCTCCTTGGGGGAAAAAAAAACGATATGTTTGTCATGTTGCATTATCATGACCGTGTCTTATGCGTCTTTCTTCAAGGTGAGTTGCTGGTGGGTCGAGCCGGACTGGGTGTCCCACGAGGTTACTGGAACTTCTCCTGGCTGGCCGAGGATGAGCTAAACTCCCCCAAGGCCGTAGCGCCAACGTCAGGTGAGCATCTAGTTAGCGTTTTGTTGTCAGAGCCTCTAAGATTAACTGACAGGCCCCATCACTCTTTGTCCCAAAAAGATGGCGCTCTCTTTATGTGATGTGGCGCTTGCCGTCAGCTCTCCAACAACATCCATAACCATCTCAGTCTCGTTCGTCCTTCGCCCTCTGCGGTTTTGTTTTTCACCATCCCTGGCACATTTAACAATTAGCAGCCTCTGGGATGTTCTTTCTTGAAGTCTCTGAATTTGAACTGAAACAAGTTTAACTGAAGTGTAACTTAAAACCAGTGTTAGTGTTTCAAGTGTTACTAAAACAAGGAAATACTCTGAAACAAGTTCTACTGAAACAAGTGTTACTGAAACTCAGGTGCAATACATGGATATACACTGAGTATACAAAAAAATTAGGAACACTTTCTATGACAGACTGACCAGGTGAATCCATGTGAAAGCTATGATCCCTTATGAATTTCACCTGCTAAATCCACTTCAATCAGTGTAGATGAAGGGAAGGAGACATGTTAAAGTATTTTTAAGCCTTGACACAAATGAGACATGGGCTGTGTATGTGTGCCATTCAGAGGGCGAATGGGCAAGAGAAAATATTTAAGTGCCTTTGAATGGGGTATGGTAGTAAGTGCCAGGCACACCGGTTTGTGTCAAGAGCTGCAACACTATTGGGTTTTTCGCGCTCGTCAGTTTTCCTTGTGTATCAAGAATGGTCCACCACCCAAAGGGCATCCAACCAATTTGACACAACTGTGGGAAGCATTTTGAGTCAAAATGGGGAAGCATACCTGCAAGCATCCTCGTAGAGCTTGACACCTTGTAGAGCCCATACCCCGACGAATTGAGGCTGTGATGAGGGCAAAATGGGGGGGTGCAACTCAATATTAGGAAGTTGTTCTTAATCTTTTCTACACTCAGTGTATGTCTGTCTATATATCCATTATAGCTTGGCTTCTTACAGCACATTCAAATCACTGGGACTCCAAGGGTTCAGCCAGGTTGAACTTTCACCCTCGCGGACCCTCAGAGGTCAGAGGTGGTTTTGTAAGTGATAATTCAGAGATGGCTGGCACTAAACTGACACCGCATACTGTTTATGAAGCGCTTCCCTCCCTGTGACTCCCAGGAACTTTGGCTCAACCACCTGTAATTGGCAGCTACGAGACACTAATTGGTGTCACTCTAAAACGGGGCTCCATTTTGATTTAGAGGGAACTGGCCCGTCGGCCCGAAACGAGCGCCACCCGTGTGTGCTGTCATTCTATATGGGATGACAGAAATGTCCCTCACCCAGTGACGTCCACTCACTCACCCCCAGAAAAAGGAGGGGGGGGGGGGGGTGTGTTTCTAATTAGCACTGTGCCTTCGAGATTGATGAATCAGGATAGTTAGCTGGCAATGAGAAAGACAACATCTAGACATGAAGCGCAAATGACCAAAACAGCTCGGGAATGAAACAGAACCAAAACAGCTCGGAGAATGCTTCCGCAAATAAGGCCCTTGTGGGTTGAGGGAAATCAAATCTTAATGGTGACCAACATATAGTAGTTGACTCTCACTAGAATGTTATGTGTGATGACAATGTGTATGGGTTTGGCAAATGTTCAGTTGCAAAAAACAGGAGGCGATTGTGAGATACATGAGCCTTAATACAAAAAGTAATAAAAGCCCATCTTCAAAAATAATATATGAGAAGAAGTGCTAGGATCAGGTCCCCCCTGGCCATATAATCTTATGATGATCTAAAAGGCAAAACTGACCCTTTATCAGCACTCATCCTCTGACTCTGAATACGGCCCCAGAGCTTTAACCATGACCAGAACACTTAACATCTTTGGCAAACCTATTGCATGGTTGAAAGCATTGTCGCATGGGGTACTGTTGAGCGCAAACAAACAGTGCCTTCTGTTTGCTATTCCGAACCAATACTGTACCTACAAGACGAACTATAATGTCAGTTCGGTGAGGAAACAGGCAGGGGTGCACAGTGCTGATAGGGGCAGGCTGGAGAGTGGAGCCGAGTGGAGGGAGGAAGGGAATGGAAGAGGGTGGTGGCCGGTGAGCACTACTGTGCTTCTGCAGGCCTGGTGATAGATCTTAGCTGTCTCCACAGCATCTGCTTGGCGCTGGCATTTATTATGGCCACTTTCCACCAGAAGCATGGGCAACCGCCCCCCCCCCTCCTTCCTTCCTTTCACTTTCGCCCTCTCTCTTTTCCTACTTCAGCGCTCTCTCTCCAACTCTTTCCAGATCGAGATGATTGTCCCGATTCAGCCAATGATTGCCAGTGATGAGACAGACCCAAATGGACACTTGTGGAGTGGTCCACTATAAGGGGGGGGGGGGGGAACTCATCGTATGTAGTGGGATTCTCAGTTCTTGAAGAGTCACAATTTGAGCCACAACATCTGGTTGGATGTTTGACAGTGGGAATTTATGGAGACTTACAGACAGAGGAGCTTCCAGCGAGCTTCAAGCGGTGCCACTGTGTCAACACCTGTCAAGTACGGTTGAATGATCAATACCTGGTGTTGCGAGAATGAAACACCATCCTCTGATCATCATCCAACCTCTTTGTTAATAGTTGACCATTCATCCTCCCTTGTGTCTTTACCTTTTCTCTCTCTCTCTCTCTCTCCCCAACCTGCCCAAATCGTTTCCCCTCATCTACTACAACCCTAGGTTGAGGCCACGCATCCAGGCAGTCGCCTCGGTAATAAATTGAGAGCAAGATGGGTTTTTGATGGAAATCAATCTTCAGGTAGAAAAAAATAGAGCAAGGACCAGATGATTACCATAAATGTTTGTTCCCCCAGTGCGGCTGTCTGATCATTTACGCTTTATTTCATTTATCCTATCCACATCTTGTATTGTCTCCTCTGTCTGTCAAAGAGGACTCACTACTCATCTATTCATCTGTCTGTCTGCCTGTATATATATTTGACAGTGTGGCTCCATCTCAGAGGACAGTGAATGAGTTTACCCTAGAGGAACCAGGCCATAAAAAAGTGGAATCGAGACATAAAAGCTGGAGCCCACAAGCGATTCAGTAGTAATCAAGAACAAACATATTCATCATCCCAGTTAAATAATTCACAAGCACATTTGTCAAATCGTTTTCAGGATGCATCGGGCACTGTCGAATGCAAATACATGAAGTGTTTTTCGATTTGAGAAAAATGTGCGTTTGATGCCTGGCTCAAATGTAGCAATTTAATTTGTATTCTAAATCAAGATAGCCACCTTTGGTATGATTCTAAACAACCCCTGACTCTGAAAAGCAGCAAGAGTGTTCAATTTCAGTTACCCTTAATAAATGGGGTCAGGGTCATTGTGTCATGAATGGGTTATTAAGCAATCAGGAACCTTTTTAACACAGCCAAATGCAGTAGGAATGTGGGGTAGGTGCATAATAAGAAAAGGGTTTGAGGGAAATGACTAACTGGTGTCTCCAAGTGGCGACACACACCTCTTGAAAGTGTGCACAGTTCCTAAGTCATTTCAGTAAACATTTATGACTCAAAGAAGAGTCTTTGAGGGCCTCCCGAGTGGTGCAGTGTCTCGGCTTGTTGGGTCATGTTTCGGAGGACGCATGGCTCTCGACCTTCGCCTCTCCCGAGTCCATACGGGAGTTGCAGCGATGGGATAAGACTAACTACCAATTGGATATCACGCAATTGGGGAGACAAGGGGTAAATAGTTTTTTTTTAAAGTCTTCAACGTTAAGGTGATTTAAACATGTTCTTTTGCTCTCATAGCTGTGCCTTTGAGGAACTAAAACAAGCACACTTAAACTTAAAAAAGGTCCCTTTTTCAGGACCCGGTCTTTCAAAGATAACTCGTAAAAATCTAAATAACTTCACAGATCTTCATTGTACAGTGGGGCAAAAAAGTATTTGGTCAGACACCAATTGGTCAAGTTCTCCCACTTAAAAATATGAGGGAGGCCTGTAATTTTCATCATAGGTACACTTCAACTATGACAGACAAAATGAGAAAAGAAATCCAGAAAATCACAATCACAAAATCACAATTTTTAATGAATTTATTTGCAAATTATGGTGGAAAATAAGTATTTGGTCACCTACAAACAAGCAAGATTTTTGGCTGTCATAGACCTGTAACTTCTTCTTTAAGAGGCTCCCCTGTCCTCCGTGTTTGGAGGACAAAGAATGCTGAGTTGCATCCAGAGAACACCATACCTACTGTGAAGCATGGGGGTGGAAACATCATGCTTTGGGGCTGTTTTTCTGCAAAGTGACCAGGCCGACTTATCCGTGTAAAGGAAAGAATGAATGGGGCCATGTATCGTGAGATTTTGAGTGAAAACCTACTTTCCATCAGCAAGGGCATTGAAGATGAAACATGGCTGGGTCTTTCAGCATGACAATGATCCCAAACATACCGCCCGGGCAACGAAGGAGTGGCTTCGTAAGAAGCATTTCAAGGTCCTGGAGTGGCCTATCCAGTCTCAAGATCTCAACCCCATAGAAAATATTTGGAGGGAGTTGAAAGTCCGTTTTGCCCAGCAACAGCCCCAAAACATCACTGCTCTAGAGGAGATCTGCATGGAGGAATGGGCCAAAATAGCAGCAACAGTGTGTGGAAACCTTGAGACGACTTACAGAAAATGTTTGACCTCTGTCATTGCCAACAAAGGGTCTATAACAAAGTATTGATAAACCTTTGTTATTGACCAAATACTTATTTTCCACCATAATTTGCAAATAAATTAATTAAAAATCCTACAATGTGATTTTCTGGATTTTTTTTTCTCATTTTGTCTGTCATAGTTGAAGTGTACCTATGATGGAAATGACAGGCCTCTCATATTTTTAAGTGGGAGAACTTGCACAATTGGTGGCTGACTAAATACTTTTTTGCCCCACTGTATATGGTTAAAACACTATTTCCCATGCTTGTTCAATGAACCATGAACAATTAATGAACATGCACCTGTGGAATGGTTGTTAAGACACTAACAGCTTACAGACGGTAGTCAATGAAGGTCACAGTTATGAAAACTTAGGACACTAAAGAGGCCTTTCTACCGACTTAGAAAAATAAATATGCCCAGGGTCCGAACGTCACACCTGCCGGACAGGTACAGGATGGCAACAACATTCCCCTCATTGTAATTCCTCTCCGTGGCGGTGAGGCGCTGGTAGAAGGTGGCACAGGGATGAAACCTAAGGTCCAGGGCAGAACGTTGGAATCAAACAGCCCCTCATCCGACGTCAGAAGCATCGGCCTCCACCACGAACTGACAGGAAGGTTCCGGATGAACCAGGATCAGAGCCGTGGTGAAGCAGTGTTTAATGTACCTAAATGCCCAGTCTGTGGCGGGGGACCACGTGAACGGAACCTTGGTAGAGGTGAGGGCAGACAGTGGGGAAGCCAGGGTGCTGTAACCCCGGAAAAGCAGCGATAAAAGTTGGCGAACCCCAGGAAGCGTTGCAGCTGCACCCTGGACGTAGGCTGAGGCCAATCCACCACCACTTTCACCTTCTCAGGATCCATCTTGACACTCCCAACAGAGATTATGAAGCCCAGATAGGGAATGGTGGAGCAATCGAACTCCCACTTTTCTGCCTTAATGAACAGGTGGTTCTGCAGAAGCCACTGGAATACCTGCCGGACATGGATCACGTGTTCTTGGAGGGAGCGGGAGAAGACGAGGATGTCATCAATGTAGACGAAGACGAACCAGATCAGCATGTCGTGGAGAACATCATACACCAGAGCGTGGAACACCGCAGGGGCGTTGGTGAGGCCAAAGGGCATGACCAGATATTCGTAGTGGCTGCTGGCCATGTTGAAGGTGGTCTTCCACTCTTCCCCCTGTCGTATCCACACCAGGTGGTAGGTGTTCCGTAGATCAAGCTTGGAAAACACAGTGGCCCCCTGGAGCGGCTCGAAGGCCGAGGAAATTAGTGGTAGCGGATAAGTTTTTCACAGTCATTTCATTGACTTTTCTTCTCCACGAAGAAGAACACTGTACCAGCGGGAGAGGAATCGGGACGAATAAATCCAGTAACTAGGATGTCCTCAATGTAGTCCTCCATAGCTTTGGTTTCAGGTCCCGACAGCAAGTACAGATGCCCCTGGGGTGGTGCTATGGAAGGTCAATCCCACAGTCATAGGGGCGGTGTGGCAGAAGGGAAGTGGCCCAGGACTTTCTGAACACCTCCCTGAGATCCTGGTACTCCGCGGGAATGGCGGAGAGATCCAGAACCACCCCCGAGGACCGAGGAAGACGTCCCGGGGCAGGTTGCGCCGACGCCAGACTATGGGCGTGGCAGAATGGACTCCAGTCCATGATGGCCCCCTTAGACCAGTTGATGAGTGGTTTGTGTTGCTGGAGCCAGGAGCCAGGAGAATCCCAAAACCACAGGGTTCTGGGGGGACTTGATGAGCAGGAACTGAACGGTCTCGCTGTGATTCCCTGACACCCGTAGGCTGATGGGAGTGGTGTTATGGGTAACCCGACCTATAGAGATCCCCGTCCAACGCTCTAACATCCACGGGAATGGAGAGGGGCTGAGTGGGGATGTTCAGCTCTGAAGCCAGAGTCACATCCAAAAATCTCTCATCGGCCCAAGTC
Source organism: Oncorhynchus mykiss (assembly GCF_057628025.1). NCBI lineage: Eukaryota > Metazoa > Chordata > Actinopteri > Salmoniformes > Salmonidae > Oncorhynchus > Oncorhynchus mykiss. Next base: position 50,154,611 of record NC_143046.1, on the reverse strand, counting down.
AATGAGGACCCGGAGTGATTTGGACTGGTTTCCCCAAGCAGAATGACATGAAAAGGGGTGCGAGTAGGGGAAGCAAAAAAGTTCCCCATATGGCCCACCAGAGTATTCACTCCTACCTGTGAGCCGGTAACAGAAGTTAGAAATAACACAATAAATATTCACTTACCTTTGATCTTCATCAGAAGGCACTCCCAGGAATCCCAGTTCAACAATAAATGACTGATTTGTTCCATAAAGTTCCATAAAGTCCATAATTTATGTCAAATAGCCACTTTTTGTTAGCGTGTTCAGCCCAGTAATGAGGTAGGAGCACCTTGTCCAGGCAAACTCAAAAAGTTCCCTTACAGTTCGTAGAAACAAGTCAAACGATGTGTGGAATCAATCTTTAGGATGTTTTTAACATAAAACATCAATAATGTTCCAACTGGAGAATTCCTCTGTCTGCAGAAAAGCACTGGAACGAGAGCTAACTCTGTTGGGAGCGCACGTCACGAACCTGAGACACTCTGCCAGACCACTGACTCAAACAGGTCTCATGAGCCCCTCCTTTATAGCAGAAGCCTGAAACAAGGTTCTATAGACAGCTGACATCTAGTGGAAGCCGTAGGAAATGCAATTTGACTCTATAGACACTGTGTATTCACAGCTTTGAAAAACTACAAACCTCAGATTTCCCACTTCCTGGATGTTTTCTCAGGTTTTTGCTTGCCATTCAAACAGTTTTAGAAACTTCAGAGTGTTTTCTACCCAATACTACTAATAATATGCATATATTAGCATCTTGGACAGAGTAGGGCACTCTGGCCCTACGGGACGCCTAGCCCACATAATATATTTTAATATCCCAACAGGGGCAGGCAATAGACAGGTCAAGGCAGGCAGGGGTTAGTAAACCAAAAGGTGGGGCAACAGTACCAGAGGTGGGGCAACAGTACAGACTCAGGGTAAGGCAGAGGTCGGTAATCCCGAGGGAGGCAATGGTACAGGCCGGCAGGCAGGCTCAGGGGCAGGCAGGGTGGTCAGACAGGCGGGCTCAGAGTCAGGACAAGCAAGGGTCAAAATCAGGGGGACGAGAAGAGAGAGAAACTGGAAAAAGCAAGAGCTGGTTAGCTTGAACAAACAAGACGAACTGGCAACACAGGTCTAAATGCACAGGGGATAATGGGGAAGATGGGCGACACCGGGAGGGTGTGGAGACGCTCACAAAGACAGGTGAAACTGATCAGGGTGTGACAATATAGTGCGCTACTTTTGACCAGAGCCTATGAGTGTAAAGTAGTGCACTGTGAAGAAATTAGAGTGCCATCTGTGTCGCAACCTTAGCTTAATTAATATGGGTGGATGTTGTGCTGAGAGACCATTCAGCAACTTAACAAAAGCAGCGGCTGAAAATAGATGCAGAAAGAGAGTATTTCTTTGGAGAATAATCAGAAGTTATTCATTATAACCCTATAAGGACCACGGAAAATAATGGCTTTGATGTAATATCTAAGGCTAACACTGTACCCGGAAATGTATAATGGCACGGATGAACTTCTATGCCAAGTGGAAAAATACAGGTGAAACAGACTTTTACAGACAGTGAATGAGATTTGTCTGTCACAGAGTTGTTCCCTTCGCATTTCACCCATTGTTCTTCTTATGTCTCTTGACAAACATTATTAATAACGCAACTGTTGTCCGATGTTTTACAAAGTCACAATAGGACTTAAAATTGTTGTTACAAAGTAGCAATGGCACATTGATTCATAGTTGTGGGTGTCAACATTGAGACAATGTTTTGTGGTGGTTTGTATTTGCTAGGTTGTGTCTTGATTACCAAATGACTTGCAAGAGCCATTATATAATAGATGGTCAATGCAAAGCCATTGAGAAATATTTGCTGACTAGAATGCTTTTGATGAGGTAGGACAAGGAAAGGTCCAGTTTCTATGGCTAAGTATGACACAAGACCTACAATATGGCTCGGTTTTATCTTGACAGCTGCCACTTGCTTATGACTACCGACTTCAGTCATCACACAATCCATTATCCACGTCAGATATTGTAATTGTCTGAGAATAATGCTTAACAAGTAGGTCATCGTCATAATAGCCTGTATAACAATTGTATTTAGCCAGTTATCAGTTTATGTGAACAATTATGACACATTATCATGTGATCACATAATAAATCAAATCAAAGTTTATTGGTTGCGTACACAGTTTAGCAGATTGTATAGCCGGTGCAGTGGTTCTTCCTATAACAGTTACGTCATACTGCAACACACCTTGCGGGCTGCTGCAGAATTCTATGGCATGTTATTTAATTGTCAGCCATTTTTACCATTAATGCTAGTTAGTACTAGTTTGAATACCAGAAGGCATCTTTGAGAAGTATTTGATAGTCTTCAATATTGGCATTACAAGATAATTTTAATAAACTTTTTGGTAGGAACATAGTATATGGGATTGATTTTAAGAAATCTATATTTGATGTTTAAAGTACAAACTCCCCCCAAAAAAATCAAGAACGTCAGGACGAATCCAATTAACAACCAAATAGCACTGTAACAGTAATCAAAATGCAATCTATGTTAGCAATACGTATGTTGTGATCATTATACGCACTGTACGTTATATTTTCAATACGTACAGTATGTTGTGTGATCATGATACCCAATAATGACACCTGCTACGTAGCGTTTTGTACACCTTATGCTGATAGGGATCAAGTGCTTCTACATCTGCATTGCTTGCTGTTTGGGGTTTTAGGCTGGGTTTCTGTATAAGTGCTATATGACATCTGCTGATGTAAAAAGGGCATTATAAATAAATCAAATTAAATGTTCAGCTTATGTTGTTAAAAAATATATATATTTCAGCAAGTATGTTACGTTTCTGCATTCAATGTAGTGTTAAAAGGTTGAAATGGCCTTGCATGGGAAAGTGGTGTTCATTAGCTGACTAATAGTTTACAGAAACTAGCTGAGCTGGAAAGTAGCCTATCACAAAGGGGCATTCACATGAAAGTTAACCTTGGACTAGGGTAGTTCGAGGCACTCTCGTTTCTTATAATGTAAGCAACTGATTTAACCTAATCACTGAGGATGCGTCCCAAATGGCAACCAATTCCCTACATTGTGCACTAATTTTGACTAAAGCCAAATGGGCCCTGGTCAAAGTAGTACACTAGGGAAAATGGTGCACCCAGACTGCAAATTACGAGGGGCTCAGGTGGGTCTCAGACCATGTGAATTATATATGAGTCCCCATAAATACAACAAAGTCAAGCTTTGGGGGGGGGGGGGGGGGGGGGTCTTTAAATAACTCTTAATTGAACCTTTCTCCTATACTGCTACAGTGGTAAATATTAAAATAAAAGCATATTCCAGATTAAACAAACACCCCCACATCGGTGTCATGTTTTTTTTTTAAAGTATCCATGTGGCTGTCACGTATCGCCCAATGTCATAAAATGTGTGGGTGTTTTGTAACAGATGTCTCTTTCCATTCATCAAATGGCGCTAGTGCACAGTGAACTGGTTGTGCTCATTCCACATTTAAAGGTAATACGTTTTTGTTTAACAATTAAATTAGATGTCTTACTATTAAGAGTAGTGATGCATCGATATGACATTTGACCGATGTGATATTTTCCTTGCCAAAATATACGATACCGATATTTAACATTTTAGTGGCCTTTTAAGTGTTAACGCACACAAACACAGCAGTCTAAGGCACTGTGTCTCTGTGCAAGAGGCGTAACAGTCCCTGGTTCAAATCCAGGCCGTATCACATCTGGCTGTGATTTGGAGTTCAATAGGGCGGCGCACAATTGGCCAAGCGTTGACCTGGCCGTCATTGTAAATAAGAATTTGTTCTTAACTGACTTGCCTAGTGAAAAAGGTTACACACACACACACCACACTGACCAAAAAGTAATTTGTTGGCATATACGTATGTCACCATTACCAGTAAACATAATCTAAACCTATTTCTTTCACATGCTGTGCTCTTTCGTTTTTCATTTGTTCATTCGTTTCATTCTCAACCAGGATTCCTATGGAACGCCATTTGGGTCTTTGTGTGTCAAATAAGCTTGTTTACCAATCAGGACCGTAATATGACTGCATAATAATTTAACGCGTTATTACACATTGATTACACTCACTAGTATTTCAGATGTCACAACGATTAATCGGTACGTATGCTATGATGCAGGTAAAGTTCTCGCCTACCTACAGTGCTGGTCATTAAAAACAACTAGTTAGCTCATGGATGCAAACAATGTTCTTCCCCAAAAACATAGCAAAACGACATCCGTTTCAGTTGCTGTAGTTAGCTAGCTGTCATCTAAAATAACCCTAATTTATAAGACAGTTCTTATTTGATTAATGGTGGTCAGACCCAGCTATGTGAAGCTAGCCACAATAAGGATTAGCCACAATAGTGGACTTCGTCGTTAGCCTTCAAAATAAACATTTGGTATAATTCTACTATTTGTATTAATTTGCATCACTGTCAATTACATACTTTTATTTTGAAGGCAAACCGCAAAGTCCACTATTGTGGCTAATCCTTATTGTGGCTAGCTTCTCAACACAACACGGTCCAGTCGAGCCTCACTAGCCGGATGAAGCTAGCTGGCTGCTTATAATGTTAGCTTAGGGCAACAGGGTTAAGTAGCTGGCTAGCAATTTATTTTCATGAACTGAAGTTACATTTCAATAGGCGAACAACAAGTGGCAAACAAGCTAATACTTACAAGGATTCCTAAATCATTGCTAAGAATAATGAAAATCACTGCAGTTTCTATGGGTCATTGTTTTCAGGCTGGTTGTATTGTTGCTAGCTAGGTACCAAGCTAAAGCTAGCTATCCCAGAAGTTGGACAAATTATGCTTTATTACCAAAGTGGTATTGTAAACACGTCATTCTTGGCCAATGTTTGATGTTTGCCGACTTTTGTACAGCTTTGACAGTTCTACTGTATCTGTTTTGACACGCAAAGCCCCAAACGGCGTTCCATAATATATACAGTTGAAGGCAGACATTTGCATACACTTAAGTTGGAGTCATTAAAACTCGTTTTCAACCACTCCACAAATGTCTTGTTAACAAACTACTAACATGGGAAAATCTAAAGAAATCAGCCAAGACGCCAGAAAAGAAATTGTAGACCTCCACAAGTCTGGTTCATCCTTGGGAGGAATTTCCAAATGCCTGAAGGTACCACGTTCATCTGTACAAACAATAGTACGCAAGTATAAACACCATGGGACCACGCAGCCATCATTACCGCTCAGGAAGGAGATGCTTTCTGTCTCCTAGAGATGAACGTACTTGTGTGAAAAGTGCAAATCAATCCCAGAACAACAGCAAAGGACCTTTTGAAGATGCTGGAGGAAACAGGTACAAAATTATCTATATCCACAGTAAAAGGATTCCTATTTCGACATAACCTGAAAGGCTGCTGAGCAAGGAAGAACCCACTGCTCCAAAACCACCATGAAAAAGCCAGACTATGGTTTGCAACTGCACATGGGGACAAAGATCGTACTTTTTTGAGAAATGTCCTCTGGTCTGATGAAACAAAAATAGAACTGTTTGGCCAGTTAAGGCTTGCAAGCCAAAGAACACCATCCCAACCGTGAAGCACGGGGGTGGCAGCATCATTTTGTGCAGGTGCGTCGCTGCAGGAGGGACTGGTGCACTTCACAAAATAGATGGCATCATGAGGGAGGAAAATTATGTGGATATATTGAAGCAACATCTCAAGACATCAGGAAGTTAGTCATGCAGCGTGTTGTCAAGCGTGTTGTCAAGATCGCAGATTTGAGAAAAAACAACAAATGTGAGGTCGACCGATTAATTCGAAATGGCCGATTTCAAGTTTTCATAACAATCAGAAATCGATATTTTTGGGTGCCGATTTGGCAATTTTTGTATTTTTTTTTTATACCTTTAACTAGGCAAGTCAGTTAACTTGTCTCCTCCCCTTCCTCTGCACTGATTGAAGTGGATTTAACAAGTGACATCAATAAGGGATCATAGTTTGCCTGTATTCACCTGCTCTGTCTCATGGAAAGGGCAGGTGCTCCCAATGTTTTGTACACTCAGTGTATACCATAATGCCATTCTTTGACAGCCAAGTTTTACTCCAAGACAATGGTCTGAAACTCATGGTTTGCAGGCCACATCAGGCAAATCAAATTTTGCTGGCCTGCAAAGTGACATGTCATTCTTATTGTATTCCAGACAGATTTAGGATATCCAAATTGGTTAACTTTTAAATCACCTGAATTTAGAATAACTGTAAAGGTAAGAAAAATGTATGAGAGTACCTAAACCATCTGAACGGGAATAACCATCTTATTAACTAACGGGTTCAATAAATCCAACTACTAACAGATTGGATTAGTTTAGAAAAATGTGATATTCATCTTTATGTAGCATGAGATCATTCATCAATGTGCACGCAAAAATACACATTGAAACAAACAATTCAAAAAACGATCCTGCTTTAGAGCATGCTGGGAAATATAATGGGTGGTTTTTGCACGTATGTGATGATTGTACCTTTTTAAATTCAAAATATTGGGTGCAGAAATGTACCATTGTACTAGATTATCGGCCCATGTACCCTAAAATGGTATGAACAGTACCATATGAGATGTGTACCTCTGAAAGTACATTGTGTATTTTGATATTTTTGTACCCCTGGGAACAATGCTGTAACCTAACCATACCCTTTGTTCTGAGTTCATAGCAAAGAGCAATTTCTCAAGCAAGAGTTTTGCTAGGACTGGTCTAAGTGAGGGGATTAATTGGAAAAGCTGTTATTGGCAGAGAGGTTTGAAACTATTTTTGTTATTGGTCTATTAATTTGTACTGCCTGATGTCTTCAGGCAGGCTAAAACTCCATCCCATCAATTTCTCAGTATCATTCCAACCTCAGCTGGAAATATATTTAAAACAAGGGCTGGGATATTGCATATTCTAGTAAAACCTTCACATCACTAAAACTGAGTCTAAATTCTTTAGAAACACCATTTTAATTATATGCGATTCAGAACTCCAGCTTAAATGACATTGTACCAAGGGCCAAACACATAAATTGTGTTTACCTTGACCTTCTCTGAAAAAACATCCCTTTGCCAAACAAAATGAATTTAACAATAATGAATACCTTGACAGAAACAAAGACAAGAACCGGATGGGAAAAAAAAATACATTGAGAGAAGACTGCTGCTTCTCTTTGTTTACTTTGGCAGTTGTCGAAACATAGAAGAATAAGCTTGACATCTTTGATGGTGTAATCAAACCATATGTAGGCTCGTGGAAATTCAGTACTGAGAGAGACTTGGTCATTCCTTAAAAAATAAATATTCATTTAATATTGCAATAACGAACCCGTCGACCGCACACTAAGTTGTGTTGCCGAGAGCTTCCCTATCAATGAAACAGACATGACACCAATAATGTTTAGTTCCACAACTCTCGGGCAGGTCAAACAGCATCATAAGCCACTTTGGGTTCATCCTGTCGTTAACACATGTTGTTCTAACACCCAACCCTGGCTTAATTTCCCTGATGACAAGGATGTCTAGGACCCTTTGTTCCAGTCCATCTCTATCCATGTAATACATCTCCCCAGTGCACCACTGATCATAGAATGGAACGTGGCTGTAAAGTTGTATAGATCGCTAGTAAAACCCATTTCCTCAACACACAGACTAGCTGCAGGAAGCTAGAGGGGACACCATTAAACTCAGTATTAGCAGGAGAGAAATATCTTAGTTTGTTAATTAAATAATTAAAATACCCAACAAATAAGGTGAATGCATAATTTTTCTATCACAGTAGTATTGCTGAGTGATGCCAAAGGGAATGTGATTACGTATTCAGGGGCACATTAAGACATACAAATGAATTAGGGATCCAAATGAGGATAAATGGGCAATTCACAAAGTTTGCTCATGTAGTGGATGGGAAAGCCTTGTGCCAGCCTTGTGATTCCGTTAAAAGCCTGGAGTCATTTCTCTGGCCAATTTGGCAACGTGCATGAGTGGTAAGGCAGTCATAGTGCACAAGTGTGCTTCTGCATTCATTAATGTGTGCGGTATACAAGAGTGAAAAATGGGAGAAACAGCCAAATGTACAATAGCTCTGTATGTGTGTAAATGTGTTTGTGCCTGCTGGAGGGTCAGTCATGTATAAGTAGTATATCTGTGATACATATTTGTATATTTAGATATGTGTGCATAAAACTGTCTTGCATACATTTGTCTGAGACATGTATAGAAGATAAGAGTGTCTGTAAGGGATGTTTCTCTATTTCAGTGTGTATCTGTGTACAGTGGGGTCTGAAATTGACACCCTTGATAAAGATGAGCAACAATCACTGTATAAAATACTGAGCTATATTGTATTAAAAAAAAGTTTACTTTATTAATACTGTTGCTCAGAGAAAGAGATTGTTTAACAAGTAATACTTTTGGCTTGACACCCCTGTTTTCCATACCTTGCAAAAAACCAGCAGTGAGCCTTTTTCTAAAATATTTTATGAGCTGGAGAACACATTGGTAAGGATCTTTTGTACTCATGCATTCTCATTTTGACGTGTGTTTTAACGGTTTTGACTTGAAGTTGTTTGTTAGGGGTGCCGGTTAGGTCGTGCCGACCAGATAAAAGTTTGTATTGGTGTAGACTTTACTGACAGATGCGACCAACTCATCAACAAAAGGAGAAATCAAAGGGCTTATGTAAAAGTCAGTGTTGCAAAAACCTTGAAACATCGAAATAAATAACTTCAAAAACAACCATGCTTTTTTGCGTTGGTTGTATTACCAAAATAAAGCACAAAGGTCACAACACAGTCTCAAAATAATAACTTAAGTTCACTTGTAAAATGTCCCTTACTTGGGGCCTAAAAACAGTCTGCCCGGTAAATGGTTGAGTGAACCCCAAGTGACCTCGGTCATGCAATGGTCCTCAAAGAGTGCATAAAACAGTACCATACCGAACTCCAGATCATAAACGCTCCTGGCCACAGAACACATTTTTGGGATTCACAATGGGCCTACTGTAACAGCAACTTGGTATAAATCCCACACACTATTCTGTAAATCACAAGGGGAATAAATTAACTACCGTGTGGTAGAAGTTGTCAGTCAGCATTTTTACACCAATTGCATGGATTGTGAATCCCCTCTCTAGTGTTACAAATCCCTTTGACAAAGTAACGGTGAGAACAAAATAACCACAGACATCTACCGTCAAACACTCAGGGTTTATTTGCAAACACACGGTAAGGGGGGAGGCGAGTGGGGGGGCTGAGCTCGACCCAAGGAAAGAAACAAATATCCAAAAATACCCCTAAGCTAGACTAGCCTACTTCAATACAGCTAACTAACTAACTAAAAAAAAAAAAGTTCTAACTAGTGTTTTTAAACAAAGTTTACCTACGGGTAGTGTATGCCAATGGGCGACTGGTCTTAGTACCCCCTTTTCCCACCATCAAACATAACAAAAACAATACTCACATGTGGGGGACAAAGTGACATGTAGTAGTGAAAACAAAACCAGAGAACTACCGAGAGATTGACAGAGAGATGGCACTTTAGAGCAAACAACAGACAGGGTTTTTAAACCAAGGGAAAGGGAATGTGATAGGGTAATGGAAACAGGAGGAGGTGTGTCTTCTGATTAGCGACTGATTGATGACTGATTGGGGAATGATGAATGCCACCTGTGAGGGGAGAAGCAGAGAAAATAAATACACACACAGGATACCTGTATCTGTAACACTAGTTTATACAGGACAGTTTATATCACACATTATACAGTCATACTCATGCTGAACCAAAGATAAACATCTATGGATGTGCTTCTATCTAACGATGTTCACTGATGCAACAAGAAACACCTCAGTTAACAGACTTTACAGCTATGAGGTCATGTTTTGTGTCTTCCGCTACAACATGTTGTTGTGTAAAGCGTCCAGCCAGCCAGGACCCCTGAGAGGTGATTGAATGATAGGCTGATAGATTCACTCTGGCTTGGGGCTTTTTTGTACAATAACCCATGGCGAGAAACCATTTGAAACTGATAGAGCACTCCAAAAGACAGATTGTCAGTTACCTAAGCCACAGGGACATCTCTGTTTCTCTGCTGGTGGCCATCTCGGGAGGGAACAATGAATTTATGGATGGATGGATGTAGGTAGGGAACGAATGAAAGAGGGAGGGAGTGTGCACCACCACTGTTCAATTGTCTGTCTGAGTGATACTTTTCTGAATGGTTTATTACTGTAATAACAGCGGATTGTTTGAAAATCTATAGGTACATGCTAACCTTCCCTGGAAAACAGCAATTTGACTTTGTGGATTATACAATACCTTACAGAGAAGGGATTGTTTCCGTGTGCGCTACAAATTGAATTATTTCTGAAGCAGTTGCCTGTTGCCTTTGTGTTCACTTCCAACAATAATTTGTATAGCCCGTGTGTCTCACTGATAATTATAAACTGTAACAGATGGGTTTAAACTTTACAGAATAGCTCTCTTTGGAAAACATACTTCTCATTTGATCTCTTCTGCACTTCTACATGGGGTACATCTCAATACTCGAAAGCAGCTTCCTCTACTTATCTCATTTCCTTGATCCAAACTGATCGAGTGCAACAGTGGACCTCCAGCCATATTGCTTTCATCCTGTATTTTCAGATCAGTGCTTGAAAGAGAAGGCAAGGGGAAAGAGGCCACTCAAGACTTGAGATGCAGCCATTTTGTTTATGATTTATGACACAATTCACCCATAGTAGCTACATGCCGTGAATTGACTGTATATCATCTTCCTTTAGATACGGGGTGCCCCGGCAACAGGAAGTCATGTGACCACCTGCAGCCTGAGGATAACCCGGATTTCACATGGAGCGTGGTGGCGGCAGAGAACCCCTGGGAAGAGGGGAACGGGAGGAGGGAGAAGAAAGGAGGAAGTACACAGGGCTGGGAGGAAGGTAAGAATGAAGGTATCGCAACTCCGAAACTGGGGAAGTACCTTCTACATCATTTTCTCTTTCATTTAGCAACTTTAAAATGATACAGAAGTACAGTGTCCATATTAGGCCAGCCTCAGTCTCAGCAGGACTTACTGGATACACTGTATTTCATACAGAGGAGACAACCAACACTCATACCTAAGATTATTTTCAGAAATGCTGTGTGCTTGTTCAGGAATCACTCTTTGGAAAAGCTGCTTTTGTGTTTGTTTTACAACTTTGGTTCAACAAAGACATTTGGTTACGGTGGTGCTACAGGAATAGAGGTTTTCAATGTTAGCATACTACACTAGGAGAACACAAAAGGACAACACGGAACAAGGCTGAAGATAACCAGAGATGCTTTTAACTGGGTGAAACCTTCAGGTAGAATATTACACGACATGCATGAAAACTTAGACTCTATTCCAGAGTGTTGTTGATATACAGTGCATTCGGAAAGTATGCAGACCACTTGACTTTTTCCACATTTTGTTACGTTACAGCCTTATTCTAAAATGGATTAAATAGTTTTTTCCCTTCATCAATCTACAAACAATACCCCATAATGGCAAAGCAAAAACTGAAATATGACACTTCCATAAGTATTTAGACCATTTACTCTTTACTTTGTTGAAGCACCATTGGCAGTGATTACAGCTTTGAGTCTTCTTGGGTATGGAGCTACAAGCTTGGCAACTCCTGATTTTGGGGAGTTTCTCCCATTTCTTCCCTGCAGATCCTCTCAAGCTGTCAGATTGGATGGGGAGTGTTGCTTCATAGCTATTTTCAGGTCTCTTCAGAGATGTTAGATCGGGTTCGAGTCCGGCCTCTGGCAGGCCACTCAAGGTCTTTCAGAGACTTGTCCCGAAACCATTTCTGAGTTGTCTTGGCTGTGTGCTTAAGGTCACTGTCCTGTTGGAAGGTGAACCTTCGCCCCAGTCTGAGGTCCTGAGTGCTCTGGAGCAGGTTTTCATCAAGGATCGCTCTTTATTTTTCTCCGTTCCTGACTAGCCTCCCAGTTCCCTCCGCTGAAAAATATCCCCACCGCATGATGCTGCCAGCACCATGCTTCACCGTATGGATAGTGCCAGGTTTCCTCCAGAGTTTAATATTGGTTTCATCACACCATAGAATATTGTTTGTCATGGTCTGAGAGTCCTTTAGGTACCCTTTGGCAAACTCCAAGTGGGCTCTCATGTACCTTTTACTGAGGAGTGGATTCGGTCTGGCCACTCTACCATAAAGGCCTGATTGGTGGAGTGCTGCAGAGATGGTTGTCCTTCTGGAAGGTTCTCCCATCTCCACAGATGAACTCTGGAGCTCTGTAAGGTTGACCATCAGGTTCTTGGTCACCTCCCTGACTAAGGCCCTTCTCCCCCGATAGCTCAGTTTAGCCAGGCGGCCAGCTCTAGGAAGAATCTTGGTGGTTACAAACTTTTTCAATTGAACCTCTCTGGGATATGTGGAATGGTAGCGTCCCACTTGGCCAAAAGCCAGAGAAAATGCAGAGCGCCAAATTCAAATAAATTACTATAAAAATCAAACTTTCTTGAAGTCACACATGTAAGATACCAAATTAAAGCTACACGTGTTGTGAATCCAGCCAACATGTCAGATTTTAAAAAGGCTTTTCGGCAAAAGCAAACGATGCTATTATCTGAGGATAGCACCTCCGTAAACAAAAGAGTATGAAATACAATGTATCCAGTAAGTCCTGCTGAGACTGAGGCTGGCCTAATATGGACACTGTACTTCTGTATCATTTTAAAGTTGCTGAATGAAAGATAAAATGATGTAGAAGGTACTTCCCCAGCACTTCAACCCTGCAGGCTTGACACAAAACGCAGAAATAAAAATATAAATCATGCCTTACCTTTGACAAGCTTCTTCTGTTGGCACTCCAATATGTCCCATAAACATCGCAAATGGTCCTTTTGTTCGATTAATTCCGTAGATATATATCCAAAATCTCCATTTATTTGGCGCGTTTGTTCCAGAAAAACACCGGTTCCAACTTGCGCAACGTGACTACAAAATATCTCAAAGTTACCTGTAAACTTTGCCAAAACTACTTTTGTAATACAACTTTAGGTATTTTTTAAAGTAAATAATCGATAAAATTGAAGACGGGATGATCTGTGGTCAATACAGGAAGAAAACAAACTGACGCTAGCTTTCTGGTCACACGCCTCTATCAAACAGTACACATGAAGTGACCCTCGTTTTGAACCGGGCTACTTCTTCATTACACAAAGGAAAAACCTCAACCAGTTTCTAAAGACTGGTGACATCCAGTGGAAGCTGTAGGAACTGCAAGCAAGTCCCTTAGAAATCTGGATTCCCAATGAAAGCTCATTGAAAAGAGAGTGACCTCAAATGTAAAAAAAAAATCTGAATGGTTTGTCCTCGGGGTTTCGCCTGCTACATACGTTCTGTTATACTCACAATCATGATTCAAACAGTTTTAGAAACGTAAGATTGTTTTCTATCCAAATCTACTAATACTATGCATATCTTATCTTCTGGGGATGAGTAGCAGGCAGTTGAATTTGGGCATGCCTTTCATCCAAAATTCCAAATGCTGCCCCCTATCCTAGAGAGGTTTTAAGAATTATGGAATGCTTCAGAAATATTTTGGTACCCTTCCTCAGATCTGTGCCTCGACACAATTCTGTCTTTGAGCTCTACGGACAATTCTTTCGACGTCATGGCTTGTTTTTTGGTCTGACATGCACTGTCAACTGTGGGACCTTATATAGACAGGTGTGTGCCTTTCCAAATCATGTCCAATCAATTGAATGTACCACTAGTGGACTCCAACCAAGTTGTAGAAACATCTCAATGATGATCAATGGAAACATGATGCACCTTAGATCAATTTCGAGTCTCATAGCAAATACTTGTGTAAATGAGCTATTTCTTTTTTTGCGAAACATTCTTAACCTGTTTTCACTTTGTCATTATTGGGTATTGTGTGTAGATTGATGAGGATTTTTTTTTTATTTAATCAATTTAAGAATAAGGCTGTAACTTAACAAAATGTGGAAAAAGTCAAGGGGTCTGAATACTTTCCGAATGCACTGTATCTCCAAGGAGACAATTCATGGTAGTAGTCTGTATCATTTCAAACGTGAGTACAAAAGCACCACTATTCCCAAGCCTCAGTCATGTTCTTAGCATAGCTTTGCGTTTGTAAGAGGAGAAAACTCATCTCCAGAGATGATGGTGAGAATGGAGGGTGTGTCCACTTCCTTACATGTTCTAATGATATTTATCATGTCCCCTTAAGCATTCTAAATGATGGGTTGAGATTAAAAAAGGCCATGTTAATCCATAAAGTATAGAGAGGGAGACGCTCTACAAAGCCTCAGTCAGTCAATGCAATTCAGTTACCTCTCTTTGTATCGCCACACTCGCCTGATAATTCCGTAAAGTCCGTAAAGTCTTTGAAATTGCAAGGTAATGATACCAACAATGGAAACAACCCAAACAAACGTAATGACAAAGTGATCAAAGATCACTCATATATATCTCATATATATTTAACAGCAGATACTTTCTGATTTTGTTTAGCCACAGTGGACTATAAAGTCAGACATAATACATTTAGTTTTTTGGTGAAATGCTGAAGCCACAACAGCATGTGGTCGGATAGGAAACATAATAATTAATTCTCACTGAAATAATTGTAGCACCTGCCTCAAAGACAGTTGAACGTAGGGCTTGTGCCCAATGCAGGAATTTTAAATTGTAATAATACACAGATAAATTACACGAGGGTGATCAAATTAACGTGATCTGACTTTAAAGCCACAGGCTATAAAGTCACCTGAACAGTTACCTGTTCAGGCCCTCTCTGTCTCTCGCTTCCCTTCCACCAGTTGCAACCTGGCAGCAGCAATCAATGTCATCTACACGTGGGTAACAAAAAAAGGAGTGCACCATACATGGCTGAAGGTAAAATAAGCACAAAGGAAATGTACGTGCATAATCCCCTCAACCCTTTAGATCAGGCAAATGCGGTGGGCGTGCTTTGAATGATTAGGCGTAGCCGCTGTCTCAGTACATTCCACCGGCGCCTGCAATTTATAGGGACGGAAATAAGGGCTGAAAAGTTGGATGAATATGATCCGGGAAATGCACAAGCTCTTTCGTTATTCTATGGTAAAGTTAAACTTCTAGGCTGTCGTACTACATTGGGAACCTGCGATACTGGCTAGCTGCTTTTAGGTGAGAATAACAGGTGACCTATCACACAAGCATTGATAAAGCAGGGGGGTGGTTTTTTGGGACAATTGCATTGGCATACATAGACTCACTTCTATATCTAGCACTAATAGTACGGACAACCCACTTTAAGACAGCACACGTCTTAGACCTAGTTTTAACTACCTAGAGGTTCACCAAAGACTTACTGACTTGGCACATGCAAAGCCTACACGTAATTGAAGCATATGTTGATTTGCTTTGACCTGGTGTAAGTACTCTTAAACAACATCTAATCCCACTCAGGGTGGGACTCTTTATCCACACTAGCAGGGCTTAGCATAGCATGCTAAGTGACTGCACTGCATCCCACTCTTCCCCCCCCATGGTGATGAACAGGCATATTAGAGATGCGGCTAATGACAATAGCTTGGGGCACTGATGTCTTTGGCCAGGCGATTAGCATAGGGGATCATGGGGTAGAATTGTTGATTAAGGCTGTGTGACTGCAAAGGCTGGGTCCAGTGTCAGAGGGCACCAGGAAGTGTTTGTCCACCGTGGCAAACAGGTGGCAATAGGAGACATTGGCACAAATCATAGCAAGGCTGGAGGTGACAGTGGGAAAATCTGCATAGCCGGTCAACTGAACGAAGCAGCCATCTTTGAGCCCAATATGATTTGTCTCCTCTGAGACATGGCTGGTGTGGCGAATAGCGCAGATTACAAATGAATCACCTCTCTGGTGCAGAGATTTAGAAGAAATCAAGCTTGATGAAAAAGACAATTATTTTCAAAGCGCTTGGCTTCTCTCGCAACCCCTCGATTCAAGAGGGCCATTCTCAATTCCAGATGTCTACCCCCCCCCCCCCCCCCCACTGCCACTGCAGAGGATTTGTGTGAATATGATTACACATAGATTTTCGTTCACACACGCCGAGGTGAAAAGGCATCAGCTGGCCTAGAGGGGCACCGGCAGGGGGGAGATATCCAGTAGGTTGCTTGTTTGCCATGGCCATTGATTTGTTTTTTTAGCGACAGAGTGCAGACAAAGTGTCATCTGGAGTTTGAATGGGGGCAGGAGCACAGTGTGTGACTCCTCAACCTTGCTATGACAAAGGGGAAGATATACAGAGAGAGAACTAGAGATAGAGGGGGGAGGAAGGAAGCCAAGATGGGTGCATCTATAACAAAACATTTCTCTTTTCCTCAACCTGCTGTTGCTGTTTTACTGTTTACCTTAAGGGCAGAACCAAGGAGATAATCAAGGAATAATCAAACAGCACCCCTGATGATGTCCTTTTCAATACAAAGTGCCTCAAATATCAGATCACGAGTATTGTGGAAATGTTGCATGTGAACGTTGAAGGGGCCTTTTCTTGGGAAACAATTATCCTGGACTCATTGAAGCTGTCGTAGTATGGATACTGTGCTAGTGTAAACAGGTTAGATCAGGTATCGGGTGTAGGTTGGATTTGGGTTAGGGTTAGGGATGAGACACATTATTGTTATGGTATAGGTTAGGATTGAAGTTGAGATGCCTGCCTTGCCTACCAGACACATGCGCGTTCATGCCCACAAGAACACACACACACACACGTACAGACACACATGCACGTACACACACGCACACACACACACACACACACACACACACACACACACACACACACACACACATTCTTGTTTGCATGCAGGCCTTTGCCTGTAATAACTTTACCTGCCAATGCAGTGACATTATCAAGCATTACTTCATAGGCCAGACACACACTCACTTCTTCTGTTTGTGACACATACTAATACAGTTGCAAGCAAATAGATTGACTTAGCTTGTACTATTGGGAGATAATAAATAATTTAGTGAAGCAATTATCTTCAAAGGGAAAAGCAGGTCGTCAGGGACTACATAGAGCGGAGGGAAGACGATGCAGCAGCATTATCTCAAAGGCTAAATTTGGGGGATGTAGTTTTCTATTACATTGATTTTTACTAGCTCTTGTTTTTTTTCTCACAGACGCCAGAAACCATTCCTCTGAAGTCTAAATAAGAAACATCCAAAGTTCAAGTGAAGGTTGACGGTATCTGTGGCATATGATAAAACTCAAAGTTACACAGCATTGCTTTCATAACCGTCCATTCAAATGGGTCTCTAGGGTACACTACCCAATTAGATTACAGACGAGCTCGTGTTGATATTGGCACCACTCTCACTCAGACTGGTAATTAATGTACAAATGATGTATTCATTTATTTACTTGTACTTATTTTTTTTTTACCGAATGTTGTATTTCCTCATCCATATAATGACTTTAGAGGGCAAACTGTTTAGGTCGGGCAGAGATTTGGCTCCCCCTGTTGAACCCTTGGTGACCCTTCCCCTGAGAGGACCTCTCATCACAACAGCTATCTAACTGGCTCAATCAAAATAACTCTGTCATTTCCTTTATTTAATGTACCTTTATGACTGATATCGGCACGGTTAAGGTTGTTCTAAACAATCAAAACTGTATGAATTCTTAGTTATTGTCAAGATGCTGTCACTGTGGTTGATCCCCTCTAATACACTGTTTTTCAAACCACAGTGTGTGCAGGCTTTTGTTCTAGCACAGCACACACATACAGTGGGGCAAAAAAGTATTTGGTCAACCACCAATTGTGCAAGTTCTCCCACTTAAAAAGATGAGAGAGGCCTGTAATTTTCATCATAGGTACACTTCAACTATGACAGACAAAATGAGAGAAGAAAATCCAGAAAATCACATTGTAGGATTTTAAATCAATTTATTTGCAAATTATGGTGGAAAATAAGTATTTGGTCACCTACAAACAAGCAAAATGTCTGGCTATCACAGACCTGTAACTTCTTCTTTAAGAGGCTCCTCTGTCCTCCACTCGTTACCTGTATTGATTGCACCTGTTTGAACTTGTTATCAGTATAAAATACACCTGTCCACAACCTCAAACAGTCACACTCCAAACTCCACTATGGCCAAGACCAAAGAGCTGTCAAAGGACACCAGAAACAAAATTGTAGACCTCCACCAGGCTGGGAAGACTGAATCTGCAATAGGTAAGCAGCTTGGTTTGAAGAAATCAACTGTGGGAGCAATTATTAGGAAATGGAAGACATACAAGACCATTGATAATCTCCCTCAATCTGGGGCTCCACGCAAGATCTCACCCAGTGGGGACAAAATGATCACAAGAACAGTGAGTAAAAATCCCAGAACCACATGGGGGGGACCCAGTGAATGACCTGCAGAGAGCTGGAACCAAAGTAACAAAGCCTACCATCAGCAAGGGCATTGAAGATGAAACGTGGCTGGGTCTTTCAGCATGACAATGATCCCAAACACACCGCCCGGGGCTACGAAGGAGTGGCTTCGTAAGAAGCATTTCAAGGTCCTGGAGTGACCTAGCCAGTCTCCAGATCTCAACCCCATAGAAAATCTTTGGAGGGAGTTGAAAGTTCGTGTTGCCCAGCAACAGCCCCAAAACATCACTGCTCTAGAGGAGATTTGCATTGAGGCATGGGCCAAAATACCAGCAACAGTGTGTGAAAACCTTGTGAAGACTTACAGAAAACGTTTGACCTCTGTCATTGCCAACAAAGGGTATATAACAAAGTTTTGAGATAAACTTTTGTTATTGACCAAATACTCATTTTCCACCATAATTTGCAAATAAATTCATAAAAAATCCTACAATGTGATTTTCTGGATTTATTTTTCCCATTTTGTCTGTCATAGTTGAAGTGTACCTATGATGAAAATTACAGGCCTTTTTACAGAACTTGCACAATTGGTGGCTGACTAAATACTTTTTTTGCCTCACTGTACTTAATTCAGCAAATCAACTAATTATCAAGGTGCTGAGTCATAACAAAACACTGCATACTGTGGGTCTCTAGATTCAGGAAAAAAGGACACTGGACTCTAAAGCACATGGAACAAATATTTTGCCCACCTGTACCGTACAACAAGGCAACATGACTGAAGCCTCTTGATTCAACAAAGCTTTTTTGTGTTCAGCACCCATTCAGCACCCTGCCTCTCCAATATACCATCAATTGCTCAAGGAGATGACACTAAACCCTACAGCCACCAAGCATTATAAAACTCTGAGCCATTGCAGGCCTTGTTGAGATAATTTTGTTTACCCCTTTTTACACCCTAACAATTGGATACCAATTTCATGGTATCCAATTGTGAGTAATTACTATCTTGTCTCATCGCTACAACTCCCGTACGGGCTCGGGAGAGACAAAGGTTGAAAGCCATGCGTCCTCCGAAACACAACCCAACCGAGCCGCACTGCTTCTTAACACAGCGCACATCCAACCCGGAAGCCAGACGCACCAATGTGTCGGAGGAAACACAGTGCATCTGGCGACCTTGGTTAGCGTGCACTGCGCCCGGCCCGCGATGAGACAAGAATATCCCTACCGGCCAAGCCCTCCCTAACCCGGACGATGCTAGGCCAATTGTGCTTCGCCCAACGGACCTCCCGGTAGCACAGCTAGCGCTGCGATGCAGTGCCCTAGGCCACTGCGCCACCCGGGAGGACCTCCTTGTTGAGATTCTACGTACACTGTGGCTAGTGATCGAGGTCATCTGTCTGAGGTGATTTTCTCTCAGAAAGTAGAGGGGCAGCAAAAAGCATTGCTGGGCTGGCAAGAGAGATGACAATTGGTGTTGAGGGGGAAGCTAGCTACTGGCAAAGGGGGATTGTTGTTTTGGGGTCTTGGCTGGCACATGGCTGGCACTTCATTGATCTTCATCTGCTGCTTTGTCAGCCAAGAGTTGAGTGGCATAATTGTGTTTGCAGTCACTATATTTGTACACCGGGATGAGAAAGTAAAAGAAAATGTGTCACTGAGTGGAAAGAGTTGGTTGAGTCATATTCTACACTCAAAGGCCTTGAGGTTAGAGAGTAACCTTGCTTGAATCATATTGTACATTATGAGTCTTCATATTACATACTGTACATTCAAAGACCTAGTGAGGTGGCGGTAGCCTTTTAGGAGGGTTGTTGGTTGGAATTCCAAGCTGCTTGGAAAAATCTGGTTGTATTTAAGACGACAACTGGAGGGCTCCTGGCATTAATATCCCAGGTGCAACCTACTGCCGTTGTACCCTTGAGCAAGGCACGTAACCTCTAAAACTGCTCCAGGAATGCAGTTATGCGCTGCGGATGATCATTTGCTGCTCTCAACGTGTAATGTAATGCATGTAATGCGTTGGGATGGGTAATGTGGCAGCAATTACATTTCTGTGAAAATCTCTATCCCATTTAAGCCTAGGTCTGAGGAATGGACATTTGAATAAATATCACACAAACAGTCTAAAATATCCACTAACAGTGCTTTTTAATGTATTAGGCCAAGACAATCATTTGCAAGAGCGTGAAATACAAAAACATTTAATTTTGGCATGAATGTTGTCACTGATTGATGAGAAAGATTGGCCTAATTTGGTCTGATATTGACTATTGTAGAATCTCTCATTGCTATGTCACTATGACCAGAACAAATGCAGCTGACCATGGACGTTTGGGTAATCAATTAACTCCACTCACAGAGTCCAAATGACTGCTTTGGTGGGGTAGGAGGGAACTAGTGGGGGTTAACACCTCGCACTCTGTTGTAAATCACAGAGAGAAGATTCAGGTTTCCCTCCCTAAATTCACCAGAGGAATTCCCTCCCCAAATTCACCCGAGGAATGTGACTTTGTTTCACAGACTTTTCCTGCCAAAACTCTTAACACGTTCTAAAGTAAATACTGAAAAAATATTTTGAACATAGAATGTGGGGAATAGTCAGAGGTGGTCTAAAAAACACTAATGTCATAGTGTGTGTTATTTTGTGATGTCATTGCAAATCTTATAAAAGGAAATACTGTAACTTGGAAAGTATACATACTACATGCACAAAGTTTCCATTCAGCTATGAAAAATTATGAACATGTTTTTGTTAAGAGAGGGATGTAATTTTAGAAAATATAATAGGAAATTGTTTCTATAATGGTGCCCAGTATGTAGTCACCATCCCCTGAGTGAGGTCAGAGAGTGTGTCAGCCTGTCGGAACAGCCCCTTTGAACGAACTGTGTAAAATAATGGGTTAAGAATTAACATATACGACCAGAGAGACGTAGCTCTGCAGCTCACGTTTAAAGTGGTTTGAATTCTGAATCTCAACACGAGGTAGAGACGATAAAGTCACCTCCTGTACAATCACTGGCACTACACGACAAGCCTTACAAGTGTGCCGCAATAAGGTCCAACCCCCTTTCCAAGGCTGCCCGGTTAGGAGAGACACACGGCAAACAAAGGCATTTTCACGTAAATACAGTTGAATTCGGAAGTTTACATACACCTCAGCGAAATAAATGTAATGTTAGTTTTTCACAATTCCTGACATTTAATCCAAGTAAAAATTCCCTGTCTTAGGTCAGTTAGGATCACCACTTTATTTTAAGAATGTGAAATGTCAGAATAATAGTAGAGAGAATGAATTATTTGTCCATTTGGAAGACCCATTTGCAACCAAGCTTTAACTTTCTGACTGATGACTTGAGATGTTGCTTCCATATATCCACGTAATTTTCCATCCTCTTGATGCCATCTATTTTGTGCAGTGCACCAGACCCTCCTGCAGCAAAGCACCCCACAACATGATGCTGCCACCCCGGTGCTTCACAGTTGGGATGGTGTTCTTCGGCTTGCAAGCCTCCCCCTTTTCCTCCAAACATAACAGTGGTCATTATGGCCAAACAGTTCTATTTTTGTTTCATCAGACCAGAGGACATTTCTCCAAAAGTTGCAAACTGTAGTCTGGCATTTTTTGTGGCAGTTTTGGAGCAGTGGCTTCTTCCTTGCTGAGTGGCCGTTCAGGTTATGTCGATATCGGACTCGTTTTAGGGACCTGTTTCTAATGTATTGTGTGTATTTTTATCCTGTGTTACCATTTAGTTAGCTAATATATAAATAATTGAACCAATTTTTGTAGTACTGAATCATAAGTAAGGCTTGGAGTTTTTCAGATGCAAGGAGGTTACGACTGTTCAGAATGATGATATGATATAAGATTATGATTAATAAGTTGACTGTTTATGGATGTAATAGGTAAAGACCTTTAGAGTTTAATTCAGGAGATGGTAACTCTTGAAAGAACCGCTCTCGTGGTGCCCCAATTCCTAATGAGTTAATAGTTGCATGATTAATTTAATTGGGTTACAATTAAACATAGTTGGTTGATTAGATAAATACCAGTTATCAGATTAATGTTATCAGTCAAGTCAGGACAAAATAATTTAGAGAAGTTGAACATCATTTCTTTAAAACCACTGTCAACTCTTCTGCTCTTACTGACATTCCCATGATTATGTTCAGGTTAGTCAGCATTCATTTGTATGTTCAGTCACTTCAGTAAGTTCTATAAAAAATCTACACTAAAGTCCTCTCTGCACTTTACTGGATTATTATGATTTTACTGTTTAGGTTAGTGAGCATTTGTTTGGAAGTTTAGTCAGTCATGTAAAAGATATACACCGAGTCCTCAAAGTATTTTAAAAATGTTTTATCGTTATTTAACTAGGCAAGTCAGTTAAGAACAAATTCTTATTTTCAATGACGGCCTAGGAACAGTGGGTTAAACTGCCTGTTCAGGGGCAGAACGACAGATTTGTACCTTGTCAGCTCGGGGATTTGAACTTGCAACCTTTCGGTTACAAGTCCAACGCTCTAACCACCAGGCTACCCTGCAGCGAGAGTAAAAAGAAAATCTGTGACCAGACTGCCGTCTCCCAGGTTTATTTCTGCCTCTGCTCTGTGAGATTATGTCTGAGTTGATCGATGGTGCTCCAGCCACACTAAGAACAAATGACCCCTAGCCGCCAACTATTTTCCCCCCAGAAACTGCTCCTATTTGGGCAAATAATTAAGAGGTATTACTTTGGATGGGAGGCAATGTGTTTTGCTTTGCCGTTCACCACTAGCTCGCCCTTGCATTTCGGTGAAGCGCCGGCCATCATCCTCATCAACCTCCACTTTCTATTTTCTTGACCTGATAGGGCGGGCAGGAACAGGACATGCAAACTAGTGCCGGTTGACCCAGTATCTCCATGCCAACATGCTTGGATACATGGCAGTGTGTGGTGAGGATGGCCACATTGCTACATTCTCTGCGTTGAAAGTGAAACCAACCTCTCCAATCACCAGAAAACATGTGATGAAAGAGAGAATGTAACAGTTGGATTTACTTAGTTGAGGGGAATTCTGACTAAAATTGTGCCAGTTTCCCAGACAGATTATCAGAACTAGTCCGAGACTAAAAATCACTGTCAATGGAGTGTTTAGATTCTCAATTGAGCATGCTTTTTAGTCCAGGACTATGTTTAATCCGTGTCCAGGAAACCGGTCCTTAAAGTCTATATTAAAAACTCTGATTACATAGTGTACCATACAAGACAGTGGCAAACCCTATTAGCGCATGTTAACATGCATGATCATTCACTCTATAAATGTTTAAAGGGCTGCATTTGGAACTTACTCCCTCCTATTTGGAATGGGAACATCTGTGCTAATGGCAACTACACACAGATGGGTGATATGATTCGTTTGTGGGGCTAAACATTAAGTGACCCACCATAGACCCCAATCAAGCTTTGCTCTTTTCCCCAGATGTGTACATGTTCAGCAAGGGTATATAGGCTCACTCACAGTGGGGTTGGGGTCAATTCCATTTCAATTCAGTCCATTCACAAAGTAAACTGAGATTCCAATTCTTATCGAAAAGAAATGACAAAAATGAGTGGCAATGGAATTGACCCCAACCATGAATCACAGAGCACAGTGGAAGAGCTGTACTTCCCACACTCTTGAGCTATGCCTCAGAGAGAGATAGACATGCTTGTATTCAAAAGCTTTAGACACCAGAAGACTTTTCTTTCCAACCTTTTCAACCCTTTAGAATCAACAAACCTTTTTACGATCCACCACTAATGAGAAAATATAGATTAGTTATTTAAAGCATTCACCTTTAATCTACCCCAAAGCAATGGAGGACTGGAGAAACCAGAGACCATAGACACCTGGTTGCTGTTGAAAGCCTCTACCCCCTAATGCACTGACCAACCTTGAGGGCTTTAAGCTCATTCACTCACTCGTTTTCCACAGCAGCCCTATGTCAACTCTAGCCTAGCTCTTTCCCTGCATTATACAAAGTTTTGAATTATATATATCCTGCCGCCATGCGTTTTGTCTGAATTATCAACCACCACAATTACCCAATTACCCGTGGTCCCTGGGTATGGGAATGTTTCTTCCAACTCATTTCACAATGAATGTCCTAAATTGAACCTTATCTGAAAATGACCTGAAATGATTATCACTCAAGTTACTGTCAGATTTCCATTCATATAACAGAACTGAAAGATACAATTGATATGTAAATGCATCAGGCTTTTTGTTGGGCCAAAGATCCCAGTCTGGAAAACACTGCCCTACCTTGAGGATGAAATGACAAAGCCAAGCAGGTTGTGTAATTCTTTACACTTCCAGATGGTGGCGCTCCACCACCGTTCAGCCCGCCTTAATGCCTGCTCAGCCAATTACCTCTGACATGGAGATGCACTGTCAGCCTGTATTCACTCAGTCTGTAACTAACTAGAAAAGACAATTCAAACAAGGGGTAGTAATTAAAGCTACAAAATACATTTAAACGAGAAGTCAGGGGAAAAAATGAATTATCCCTGATGTTCGTTGGGGTGTAATTACAATACAGTCTGCAATCTGTCCAATTAAATCAAATCACACCAAAGTTTATTGATCGCATACACAGTTTAGTAAATGTTATAGTGGGTGCAGCTAAATGCTTGTGTTACTAGCTCCTAACAGTGCAGTACAAATTTGAAACAAGTATTAATCAAAACTTGAATCAAGAAATCAGAAATCATGAATGTCAGTGCCGGGTAGAGATTATAACAGAACATGGCCAAGATTTTAAAATGTTCATAAATGACCAGCATGGTGAAATAATAGTAATCACAGTGAACAGGTCAGGGTTCCATAGCCGCAGGCAGAACAGTTGAAACTGGAGCAGCAGCACGGCCAGGTGGACTGGGGACAACAAGGAGGCATCATGCCAGGTAATCCTGAGGCATGGTCCCAGGGCTCAGGTCCTCAGAGAGAGAAAAATAAAGAGAGAGAATTAGAGAGAGCATACTTAAATTCACACAGGACACCGGATAAGACAGGAGAAATACTCCAGATATAACAGACTGACCCTAGCCCCCCGACACATAAACTACTGCAGCAAAAATCTAATTTTGATTAGTTTAAGCTAGAGATATCTGGCATGGGCGTCTCAAAGCACCGCACCCGCCTATGTCAGCCTTCCTCATCTGCGGTGGAAGGTGGCAGAGCTACAGCGGTGCTTGTCAGGCCACGAGACATCCCGAAAATCGGTCTTCTCGCGAAAATGTCTGTAGCGTCCGAACTATAGACTAATACCACTACGGAAAGATGAGACTAACTCTCACGTTGGTGTTCTCCGTTTTTGACGAATCTCAAATATAAAATATATTTGTTTAACACTCTTTTGGTTACTACATGATTCCATGTGTTATTTCATAGTTTTGATGTCTTCACTATTGTTCTACAATGTAGAAAATAGCACAAATAAAGATTTGGGATGTGCAGTTTCCAGTTTGCTCAAAGTCCTGTGTAGTTCCTTGAGTGCCGCTGTGGTGTCGGCTTGAGGGGTGATATAAACGGCCATGGCAATAACCAATGTGAATTTTCTTGGGAGGTAATGGGGTCGGCATTTGATGGTGAGGTATTTCAGATTGGGATAGCAAAAGTTTTTCAGTTTTGTACTTTTTTACAATCACACCAAGAGTTATTAATCATGAAATATACTCCTCCACCTTTTGATTTTCCTGGAGGGTTCTTCCTGTCTGTGCAATGTACGGAGAAGCCAGCAGGCGTATGGCCCAGGAAGGTGTATCTTGCGAGAGCAATGACTCTGTAAGACAAATTGTTACAATCTCTCATGTCCCTCTGGAAGGAAATCCTCACCCTGAGTTTGTCTACCTTATTGTACAGAGACTGTATATTAGCAAGTAATATACTCAGAGGTGGTGGGTGGTTTGCCCTCCTACAGAGTCTGACTAGAACACTGGCGCTCATTCCTTTCATCCCCACTCAGGCCGACAACACAGCAGCACTCAAGGAACTAGAGAACTAAGAAATAACACACATAAAAACAAAATGCAAAGTTGACTAGGAGCTAGAAGGTGGTAGGTGAATTAACAAGTGGATGCAACATTGGTGATGTCCCGGAACCCTTTGTTTGTGGTGGATTTGTGTTGTGTTTGTGTGTGTGTGTATGTGTGTGTGTAGGAGGGAGGAAAGGAAGCATATTGGTAAACATGTACGTAGTGATTTAGGTTGAGCTTTGGCTGAAACAGCGATTTCAATCTTGAGGCCAATTGGTTACTATAGTTGACCAACTCCATAGGCTATACATTTATTCAGCACAAACATCTGGGACCAGGCTATGTCTGCTCTGTTCAATGCTTTCGAACCTTTACCATCCCTTTGCAAACATGTACAGTATCTTATAACTGGCAAGGGTTGACAGTTATGGTTTACAGTAGAGGTCCTTTCCTGAAATCTGATTGGTAGACTGCAAATTGGATATTGTGACCTGTAGTATTATCAAAGACCTCATGATGTTGTGATGTGCACTTTCAAACTCATCGAAAGTAGGCTTAAAAAAATCCACATTATCTCACACAATCTTCCAATACAGCCATAATACAGTGGCAATAAAAATTATGTGAACCCTTTGGAATCACCTGTACTTCTGCATAAATGGTAATACAATTTGATCTGATCTTCATCTAGGTCACAACAATAGACAAACAGTCTGCTTAAACTAATAGCGCACAAACAATTATACGTTTTCATGTCTTTATTGAACACACCGTGTAAACATTCACAGTGCAGGGTGGAAAAAGTATGTGAACCCTTGGATTTAATAACTGGTTGAACCTCCTTTGGCAGCAATAACCTCAACCAAACTTTGGACCATTCCTCTTACCAAAACTGTTTTAGTTCAGCAATATTCTTGAGATGTCTGGTGTGAACCGCTCTCGAGGTCATGCCACAGCATCTCAATCGGGTTGAGGTCAGGACTCTGACTTGGCCACTCCATTAGGCATATTTTTTTCTGTTGAAGCCATTCTGTTGTTGATTTACTTCTGTTTTGGGTCGTTGTCCTGTTGCATCACCCACCTTCTGTTGAGCTTCAATTGGCGGACAGATACCCTTACATTCTCCTGCAAAATGTATTGATAAACTTGGGAATTCATTTTTTCCATTGATGATAGCAAGCTGTCCAGGCCCTGAGGCTCCCTTCACCATACTTTACAGTTGGGATGAGGTTTTGATGTTGGTGTGCTGTGCCTTTTTTTCTCCACACACAGTGTTGTTTGTTCCTTCCAAAAAACCCAACTTTAGTTTAATCTGTCCACATAATATTTTACCAGGAGCACTGTGGAACATCCAGATGCTCTTTTGCGAACTTCAGATGTGCAGCAATGTTTTTTTTGGACAGCAGTGGCTTCTTTTGTGGTGTCCTCCCATGAACACCATTCTTGTTTAGTGTTTTACGTATCGTAGACTCATCAACAGAGATGTTAGCAAGTTCCAGAGGTTTCTGTAAATCTTTAGCTGACACTCTAGGATTCTTCTTAACCTCATTGAGCATTCTGCGCTGTGCTCTTGCAGTCATCTTTGCATGTCGGCCACTCCTAGGGATAGTAACAACAGTGCTGAACTTTCTCCATTTATAGACAATTTGTCTTACCGTGGACTGATGAACATCAAGGCTTTTAGAGATACTTTTGTAACCCTTTCCAGATTTATGCAAGTCAACATTTCTTAATCTTGGGTCTCAGGGCAGCTCTAACCAACATCTCCAATCTCGTCTCATTGGTTGGACTCCAATTAGGTTTTGGAGAAGTCATTAGCCTAGGTGTTCACATACATTTTCCAACCTACACTGTGAATGATTACATTATGTATTCCATATAGACAAGAAAAATACAATAATTTGTATGTTATTAGTTTAAGCAGACTGTGTTTGTATGTTGTGATTTAGATGAAGATCAGATGTAATTGTATGACCAATTTGCGTAGAAATCTAGATAATTCCAAAGGGTTCACATACTTTTTCTTGCCACTCTAAGTAATTCTCACACATACAGTATACCGCCAGTACATCCACAATTAGTCATTCATCTACCAGGCTAAAGTGTGAGCTACACTACATGACCAAAAGTATGTGAACACCCGCTTGTCGAAAATCTCATTCCAAAATCATGAGCAATAATATGGAGTTGGTCCCCCCTTTTGCTGCTATAACAGCCTCCATTCTTCTGAGAAGGCTTTCCACTAGATGTTGGAACATTGCTGCATGGACTCAGCCACAAAAGCATTAGTGAGGTCAGGCACTGATGTTGGGGGATTAGGCCTGGCTCGCAGTTGGTGTTCCAATTAATCCCTAAGGTGTTTGATGGGGTTGAGATCAGCTCTGTGCAGGCCAGTCAAGTTCTTCCACATCTATCTCAACAAACTATTTTTGTATGGACCTCGCTTTATGCACGGGGACATTGTCTTTCTGAAACAGGAAGCGGCTTTCCCCAAACTGTTGTCACAAAGTTGGAAGCACAAAATAATTTATCATGTTAATACTGTGGTATTAAGATTTTCCTTCACTGGAACTAAGGGTCCTAGCCCGAACCATGAAAAAATCCCCAGACCATTATTCCTCCTCCACCAAACTTAACAGTTGGCACTATATATTCGGGAAGGTAGCGTTCTCCTGGCATACGCCAAACCAGATTAGACCGTCGGAATGACAGATGGTGAAGCGTGATTCATCACTCCAGACAACACTTGACATTGCATATGGTGATCTTAAGCTTGTGTGAGGCTATTCGCCCATGGAAACCCATTTGATGTACCTCCCGACGAACAGTTCTTGTGCTGAAGTTGCTTCCAGTGTCAGTTTGGAACTCGGTAGTGAATGTTGCAACTGAAGACAGAAGATTTTTACGCGCTACTTGTTTCAGCACTCGGCGGTCCTATTCAATGAGCTTGTATGGCCTACCACTTCTTGGCTTGGCAGTTGTTGCTCCTAGATGTTTCCACTTCACAATAACAGCACTTACAGTTGACTGGGTCAGCTCTAGCAGGGCAGAAATTTAGTTGAAAGTCACTGACTTCTTCAGTAATGTCATTCCACATGCCAATATTTGTCTATAGAGATTGCTTGTCTGTGTGCTCGATTTCATACACCTGTCGGCAACGGGTGTTGCTAAAATAGCCTAATACACTAATTTGAAGTGGTGTCCACATTTTCTATATCGTGTATCTTAGTGGCCCGATTATTTCTCATTTTGGCTTGAATCACCCATCAATCCAGCCACTCCAATCAATTTGTTTCTTGATGGCCAATGTCCTCCATATTCGATTCTATATCCATTAAGATCACGCTGAAAATGATTGATTCCTTACTCAATTAATTAGCTTATACAGTGGGGCAAAAAAGTATTTAGTCAGCCACCAATTGTGCAAGTTCTCCCACTTAAAATGATGAGAGAGGCCTGTAATTTTCATCATAGGTACACTTCAACTATGACAGAAAAAATTAGAAAAAAAATGCAAGAAAATCACATAGTTGGATTTTTAATTAATTTATTTGCAAATTATGGTGGAAAATAAGTAGTTGGTCACCTGTAAACAAGTGATTTATTTACTTGTACTTGTTTGTTTTTTTACCGAATGCTGTATTTCCTCATCCATATAATGAATTTAGAGGACAACTGTTTTGGTCGGGCAGAGATTTGGCTCCCCCTGTTGAACCCTTGGTGACCCTTCCCCTGAGAGGACCTCTCATTACAACAGCTATCTAACTGGCTCAATCTTTTTTCTCCCAAGATGGCATAGCAGTTCAGACGTATTTTTGTCCTCGTCCTGTCGTGTCCCGTATATATATATATATTTACAACTTTTTTTTCACATACATTTTTAATTTTCCAAAAATTTTTTCCAAAAACTTCAGAACACTCTCCTGCAATCCGTTTCACCAATTTATATTTATATAAAAAAGTATTATTTACCTCAGATCTGTGATCCTCCGAGAGGCTAGCCAGAAATTAGCCAGAAGCTAGCCGGGAGCTAGCCAGAAGCTGGTCCAGAAGCTACTCTGAAGCTGGTTCAGGGGCTAGTTCAGAAGCTAGTTAGCTTATTTACTGGCTAATCGTTGGTACTCAGCTGACCACGGTTTGTGGTCATCGGCTGTCCTTTGGCTCGAGAATCTATCGCCAGTTTTGTACGGCGCGGTGCAGCGCGGCTCGGAGCGGAACATATCGGACCAATTTTTCTCTCCATGTCCCTGGATTTCGGCCGCTGGCTCTGGACGTCCATGCCTGGATCTCGCAGCTAGCTAGCTGCTATCCGTGTGACTATCGGCTTTCGTCGATTCCGGAGCTAACATCAATTGTTCCGGAGCTAGCCAGCTGAAGAGTTCCATCAATCACTCCTGGGCTGCAGTCACCTATCCGGACCCGTTTTGCTGCCTACGCGGAGCCCCACCGGGCCTTCACGGCTAGACTGCCGACGTTGTCTACCCGAGGGAACTGTCCGGCTGGCTCCTCCGGCGCAACGTTGCCTGGGCGCTCATCTGCGGCCTGCTAGCCGTTGGCTATCTTATCGGCTGCTATCTGAATAGACAATCGGACAATTTTTATTTTATTTTTATTTATTGATTTATTTTTCTTCTTGGGCCTCTATAACTATGTCTATTGTTTTTATTTTTGTTGTTGTTGTGTGATTTGGATTCATCCCCTCTACCACACGGAAACCCACTAATCTACTGACGGAACGCAAGAGTTGGCTAATAACAGACCTCCATCTTATGCTAGCTTGCTCCTATGCTAGCTTGCTACCGATTTAGCTGTCTAAATCGCCGTGACCCCCAACCAACCTCTCCACTCACTGGACCCTTTTGATCACTCGACTGAGCATGCCTCTCCTTCATGTCAATATGCCTTGTCCATTGCTGTTCTGGTTAGTGTTTATTGGCTTATTTCACTGTAGAGCCTAGTCCTGCTCATTATACCTTATCCAACCTATTAGTTCCACCACCCACACATGCAATGACATCTCCTGGTTTCAATGATGTTTCTAGAGACAATATCTCTCTCTTCATCACTCAATACCTAGGTTTACCTCCACTGTATTCACATCCTACCTTTGTCTGTACATTATACCTTGATGCTATTTTATCGCCCCCAGAAACCTCCTTTTACTCTCTGTTCCAGACGTTCTAAACGACCAATTCTTATTGCTTTTAGCCGCACCCTTATTCTACTACTACTCTGTTCATCTGGCGATGTAGAGGTGAATCCAGGCCCTGCAGTGCCTAGCTCCACTCCTATTCCCCAGGCGCTCTCTTTTGACGACTTCTGTAACCGTAATAGCCTTGGTTTCATGCATGTTAACATTAGAAGCCTCCTCCCTAAGTTTGTTCTATTCACTGCTTTAGCACACTCTGCCAACCCGGATGTTCTACCTGTGTCTGAATCCTGGCTTAGGAAGACCACCAAAAATTCAGACATTTTAATTCCAAACTACAACATTTTCAGACAAGATAGAACTGCCAAAGGGGGCGGTGTTGCAATCTACTGCAAAGATAGCCTGCAGAGTTCTGTCCTACTATCCAGGTCTGTACCCAAACAATTTGAACTTCTACTTTTAAAAATCCACCTCTCTAAAATCAAGTCTCTCTCCGTTGCCGCCTGCTATAGACCACCCTCTGCCCCCAGCTGTGCTCTGGACACCATATGTGAACTGATTGCCCCCCATCTATCTTCAGAGCTTGTGCTGCTAGGCGACCTAAATTGGAACATGCTTAACACCCCAGCCATCCTACAATCTAAACTTGATGCCCTCAACCTCACACAAATTATCAATGAACCTACCAGGTACCTCCCCAAAGCCTTAAACACGGGCACCCTCATAGATATTATCCTAACCAACTTGCCCTCTAAATACACCTCTGCTGTTTTCAACCAAGATCTCAGCGATCACTGCCTCATTGCATGCATCCGTAATGGGTCAGCGGTCAAACGACCTCCACTCATCACTGTAAAACGCTCCCTGAAACACTTCAGCGAGCAGGCCTTTCTAATCGACCTGGCCGGGGTATCCTGGAAGGATATTGATCTCATCCCGTCAGTAGAGGATGCCTGGATATTTTTTAAAAATGCCTTCCTAACCATCTTAAATAAACATGCAATCTGGACCCTTTCTTTCTAAAATTATCTGCCAAAATTGTTGCCACCCCTATTACTAGCCTGTTCAACCTCTCTTTCGTGTCGTCTGAGATTCCCAAAGATTGGAAAGCAGCTGCGGTCATCCCCCTCTTCAAAGGGGGTGACACTCTTGACCCAAACTGCTACAGACCTATATCTATCCTACCATGCCTTTCTAAGGTCTTCGAAAGCCAAGTCAACAAACAGATTACCGACCATTTCGAATCTCACCATACCTTCTCTGCTATGCAATCTGGTTTCAGAGCTGGTCATGGGTGCACCTCAGCCACGCTCAAGGTCCTAAATGATATCTTAACCGCCATCGATAAGAAACATTACTGTGCAGCTGTATTCATTGATCTGGCCAAGGCTTTCGACTCTGTCAATCACCACATCCTCATCGGCAGACTCGACAGCCTTGGTTTCTCAAATGATTGCCTCGCCTGGTTCACCAACTACTTCTCTGATAGAGTTCAGTGTGTCAAATCGGAGGGTCTGCTGTCCGGACCTCTGGCAGTCTCTATGGGGGTGCCACAGGGTTCAATTCTTGGACCGACTCTCTTCTCTGTATACATCAATGAGGTCGCTCTTGCTGCTGGTGAGTCTCTGATCCACCTCTATGCAGACGACACCATTCTGTATACTTCTGGCCCTTCTTTGGATACTGTGTTAACAACCCTCCAGGCAAGCTTCAATGCCATACAACTCTCCTTCCGTGGCCTCCAATTGCTCTTAAATACAAGTAAAACTAAATGCATGCTCTTCAACCGATCGCTACCTGTACCTACCCGCCTGTCCAACATTACTACTCTGGACGGCTCCGACTTAGAATACGTGGACAACTACAAATACTTAGGTGTCTGGTTAGACTGTAAACTCTCCTTCCAGACCCATATCAAACATCTCCAATCCAAAGTTAAATCTAGAATTGGCTTCCTATTTCGTAACAAAGCATCCTTCACTCATGCTGCCAAACATACCCTTGTAAAACTGACCATCCTACCAATCCTCGACTTTGGCGATGTCATTTACAAAATAGCCTCCAATACCCTACTCAACCAATTGGATGCAGTCTATCACAGTGCAATCCGTTTTGTCACCAAAGCCCCATATACTACCCACCATTGCGACCTGTACGCTCTCGTTGGCTGGCCCTCGCTTCATACTCGTCGCCAAACCCACTGGCTCCATGTCATCTACAAGACCCTGCTAGGTAAAGTCCCCCCTTATCTCAGCTCGCTGGTCACCATTGCATCTCCCACCTGTAGCACACGCTCCAGCAGGTATATCTCTCTAGTCACCCCCAAAACCAATTCTTTCTTTGGCCGCCTCTCCTTCCAGTTCTCTGCTGCTAATGACTGGAACGAACTACAAAAATCTCTGAAACTGGAAACACTTATCTCCCTCACTAGCTTTAAGCACCAACTGTCAGAGCAGCTCACAGATTACTACACCTGTACATAGCCCACCTATAATTTAGCCCAAACAACTACCTCTTTCCCTACTGTATTTTATTTATTTATTTATTTTGCTCCTTTGCACCCCCATTATTTTTATTTCTACTTTGCACATTCTCCCATTGCAGATCTACCATTCCAGTGTTTTGCATGCTGTATTGTATCTACTTTGCCACCATGGCCTTTTTACCTTTACCTCCCTCATCTCACCTCATTTGCTCACATCGTATATAGACTTGTTTATACTGTATTATTGACTGTATGTTTGTTTTACTCCATGTGTAACTCTGTGTCGTTGTATGTGTCGAACTGCTTTGCTTTATCTTGGCCAGGTCGCAATTGTAAATGAGAACTTGTTCTCAACTTGCCTACCTGGTTAAATAAAGGTAAAATAAAATAAATAAATAAAAAATCAAAATAACTGTCATTCCCTTCATTTAATGTACCTTTATGACTGATATCTGCACGGTTAAGGTTGTTCTAAACAATCACAACTGTATGAATTCTTAGTTATTGTCATGATGCTGTCACTGTGGTTGATCCCCTCTAATACACTGTTTTTCAAACCTGGTCCACAGTGTGAGCAGGCTTTTGTTCTAGCACAGCACACACATACAGTGGGGCAAAAAAGTATTTAGTCAACCACCAATTGTTCAAGTTCTCCCACTTAAAAAGATGAGAGTGGCCTGTAATGTTCATCATAGGTACACTTCAACTATGACAGACAAAATGAGAGAAAAAAAATCCAGAAAATCACATTGTAGGATTTTAAATCAATTTATTTGCAAATTATGGTGGAAAATCATTATTTGGTCACCTACAAACAAGCAAGATTTCTGGCTCTCACAGACCTGTAACTTCTTCTTTAAGAGGCTTCTCTGTTCTCCACTCGTTATCTGTATTAATGGCACCTGTTTGAACTTGTTATCAGTATAGAAGCCACCTGTCCACAACCTCAAACAGTCACACTCCAAACTCCACTATGGCCAAGACCAAAGAGCTGTCAAAGGACACCAGAAACAAAATTGTAAACCTGCACCAGGCTGGGAAGACTGAATCTGCAATAGGTAAGCTGCTTGGTTTGAAGAAATCAACTGTGGGAGCAATTATTAGGAAATGGAAGACATACAAGACCACTGTTAATCTCCCTCTCCACGGGGCTCCACGCAAGATCTCACCCCGTGGGGTCAAAATGATCACAAGAACGGTGATCAAAAATCCCAGAACCACACGGGGGGGACCTAGTGAATGACCTGCAGAGACCTGGGACCAAAGTAACAAAGCCTACCATTAGTAACACACTACGCCACCAGGGACTCAAATCCTGCAGTGCCAGACGTGTCCCCCTGCTTAAGCCAGTACATGTCCAGGCCCGTCTGAAGTTTGCTAGAGAGCATTTGGATGATCCAGAAGAAGATTGGGAGAATGTCATATGGTCAGATGAAACCAAAATATAACATTTTGGTAAAAACTCAACTCGTCGTGTTTGGAGGACAAAGAATGCTGAGTTGCATCCAAAGAACACCATACCTACTGTGAAGCATGGGGGTAGAAACATCATGCTTTTGGGCTGTTTTTCTGCAAAGGGACCAGGACGACTGATCCGTGTAAAGGAAAGAATGAATGGAGCCATGTATCGTGATATTTTGAGTGAAAACCTCCTTCCATCAGCAAGGGCATTGAAGATGAAACGTGGCTGGGTCTTTCAGCATGACAATGATCCCACACACACTGCCCGGGCAACGAAGGAGTGGCTTCGTAAGAAGCATTTCAAGGTCCTGGAGTGACCTAGCCAGTCTCCAGATCTCAACCCCATAGAACATCTTTTGAGGGAGTTGAAAGTCAGTGTTGCCCAGCAACAGCCCGAAAACATCACTGCTCTAGAGGAGATCTGCATGGAGGAATGGGCCAAAATACCAGCAACAGTGTGTGAAAACCTTGTGAAGACTTACAGAAAACGTTTGACCTCTGTCATTGCAAACAAAGGGTATATAACAAAGTATTGAGAAACTTTTGTAGGTGACCAAATACTTATTTTCCACCATAATTTGCAAATAAATTCATTAAAAATCCTACAATGTGATTTTCTGGATTTTTTCTCTCTCATTTTGTCTGTCATAGTTGAAGTGTACCTATGATGAAAATTACAGGACTCTATCATCTTTTTAAGTGGGAGAACTTGCACAATTACTTTTTTGCCCCACTGTAGATCTTGACCTGAGCCAATGGGAGACATGTGTAATGGCAAAGTAAAAGCCAAAGATTGCATTCATCCATGGAGTTATCCTGGTTGATTTTTGCACTCGAGCATCGGAGCTCATTTATAGGAAGAGTGAATCTTCTTCCAGTGGAGAACTCTACATAACAAATGGCACCATTTCCTTTATATAATGTACTACTTTTGTATAGGGCTCTGGTCAAAAGTAGTACACTCTTGGAGAGTTTGAGTGTCCTTCAAATGTAAGCTGAGGGGTATATCAGGTCTTTCCCAGAATCCCTCTCTGGTGGTGCACATGGTCACACCTGTACCCCAACCACCGCCTCTTGCGTGTTTGATTAATTTGGTTCTTTGATGGTTGGTTCCCCAAGGTGGTTCCTGTTCGGTGAGCGTGAGTGGAGGACACGCGTAGGGTTACACACAAGGCCATATATTGTACACATATACAGTATGGCTACAAATATACATACACACGCACATGCAGGGCTACACACACAGAAAAACACACTGACGGCTACACCAACAGAGACAAACACACACACATAGTGCTTCTAATGCCGACGTGTGGCAATCTGGTTTTCCATTTGCTGTGATCAGACATACTCTGGCTCCTCATGGGAACATGCATCTTGGGCTGGCTCTCTATTCACTCTTACCTTTCTGGGAGGCATTGAAGCATCCAGCATCGAAGACTACTTGCGTGTTTTGAAACCTGCTCGCCTGTTCTCACCTTCCACACACTTTGTCCTTCTCTTTTTTCTCAACAGTTGGTTGAATCAAAGATAAAGACGTCAGCTCAACAATGGCAGGTGCCCTTAAACCTGTCTAACTCCTCGCAAGGATTAGGGTATTTCTCATGGGGAACTTGTTGCCTTTCCCAGAATAAAATGAAAAGCCTTTGTATGGAAAAGCTCTGTATTTCCCCCCTAACACCTTTTGGAGGCGTCACAAGTATACATGTATCACTCTGGTGTGGTTTTGTGAGTCTTGTCTTTGAAACTGACTATAAACCTCTCTGAGTTTCTCCTACTGCCGCATCTCTGACAAAAGTTTGTCTGCAGGGATGAGGGAGGATTTCAAGGAAGTGCGGATGATAGGACACGTTATTCTATTCTATTCTGTTTATCATGTTGGCTAGGAAAGGAAGGTATTGTCTGGACATGGCAGAGTGAAAACAGACCAGAACATTAGCCAGAGTAATGACGACTGCCTTTCACAGATGAAAATGAAATTAGAGGGGCACCACGGCCCTCATTTAGGGCCATACCTTGCAGGCCAGACTCCCATTGGGTCTCCAGAATGTGCCTAATAAAGAGGTAGAGGTTGGGAAACCAAGTGTGAATGTAACGGCCGTTGGTGGAAGAAGGTGAGGACCAAGGTGCAGCATGGTACGTGTTCATCTTTTATTCGTTGAACTGATCACTGAATAGCCAAACAATAAAGAGCACAACCGAAACAGTTCTGTCTGGTGCAGACACAAAAACAGAACGCAACTACCCACAAAAACCCAGTGGTTAAAGGCTACCTAAGTATGGTTCTCAATCAGAGACAACGATAGACAGCTGCCTCTGATTGAGAACCACACCCGGCCAAACAACAAAGAAATATAAAACCTAGAAAATGAACATAGTCACCACCCTAGTCACACCCTGGCCAAACCAAAATAGAGAATAAAAATCTGTCTTTGGCCAGGGTGTGGCAGTACCCCCCCCCCCCCCCCCCCAAAGGTACGGACTCCGGCCGCAAAACCTGACTCTAAAGTGGAGGGTCCGGGTGGTTCTTCTTTACGGCGGCGGTTCTGGTGCGGGACGTGGACCCTGCTCCACCTTAGGCTTGGCCCACTTAGGTGGCGCCTCTGGAGCGAAGACCCTCGTCGCCGACCCCGGACTGGGGACCCTCGCAGCAGGCCCTGGACAGGCGGGCAACTCTGGCAGCGCCGGACAGGCGTGCGACTCAGTCAGCGCTGGACAGGCGGGCGACACTGGCAGCGCCGGACAGGCGGGCGACTCGAAATCTAGAAAATTAACATAGAATGCCCACCCTAGTCACACCCTGGCCTAAACAAAATAGAAAATAAAAACCTCTCTCTGGCCAGGGCGTGACAGTGAATGAGGCCGTTGTGTCTTCAATCAAGCCAAACGAATAGGCTGTAAATATCACGTTGGTGACAAATAAAATGAGTGTGTGATTAGAACTAGATGAGCGCAAAGTCAGACCAGGTGAGGCCTTTTGAATGCCCAGTGTTGTACTTTTATAATCTCTAATAGTTTAGCAATCAAGACAAAATATTGATATTGTTGAGAAGTGACCCAAGATAAATCAATTAATTCACTTCTTCGGGATCAGTGTCCCTTCCACGGGACGGTTGAGCTAACATAGGCTAATGCGATTAACATGAGGTTGGAAGTAACAAGAATATTTCCCAGGACATATCTGATATGGGCTTAAATGAGATGGGATTAAATTCTTGTTAATCTAACTGCACTGTCCAATTTAGAGTAGCTATTACAGTGAAAGAATATCAGGCTATTGTTTGAGGAGAGTGCACATAATTTTGAACATAAAAAGTTACTAATAAACAAATTAGGCACATTTGGGCAGACTAGATACAATATTTTGAACAGAAATGCAATGGTTCATTGGATTAGTGTAAAATTCAATGGTTCATTGGATCAGTCTAAAACGTTGCACATACACTGCACCTGGGCTGGAATAATACATTTTGACCTTTCTCATTGCATTTCAAAGATGATGGTACAAAAAAATTACAAAAGAACGGTTGGTATTTTCTTTGTATTATCTTTTACCAGATCTATTGTGTTATATTCACCTACATTCCTCTCACATTTCCACAAACATCAAAGTGTTTCCTTTCAAATGGTACCAAGAATATGCATATCATCAGGGCCTGAGCTACAGGCAGTTAGATTTGGGTATGTAATTTTAGGTGAAAATTGAAAAAGAATGGGCGGATCCTCTAAAAAACACCAGCCTCAGCTGTCGCCACAAGCTGCTGTCACCACATATAGTAATTATTATTATGGAATTGAAAATGAAAACAATTTACCGTCTCTGGCAATAAAAGTGAACGGGGCCTTAGTTTAGGATATGTAAATGTGTTTAAGAAGCATTCTTTGATACCATTCCTACTGATGAGTGCCTAAATTGGAACACAGTGCTATAAATTATGTCAGAGCTCAGGCTCTGCACTTCACAGCACTGTATGGGTTTTGATTGACAGAAGTTCTGGACTTCAGCACCACACGCTACAAGAATTTGCCCACATCCCTCCCGCTAATTGGCCAACCTTTTTTGTTGTGAGGGAAATTCTCTAAATTAAGAGGGCTGGATGTATTTTGAAAGATGAGACGTTGAGGATTATAATAAATATTGCTTTTATGTCGTTAAAAAGCAAGCTAAAACACCCATGAGTCCAAAGTTGCACTTCACATTTCCATATCATAAACCTGTCATATACAGTGTCAACATTTATGATCCCTGTTTGATGTACAGTTACAATATGACATGGCGTCATACCCCGGTGTGTTTTGAACAGAATGAGCCTATGTTTATCTATTGTGAAGGAAATTTGCGGTGAAACTTGCTCTTGAATGCACGCATCCTTTCTATGCACTCCACAATTACGCTAAGTTTCTCTGAATTGCCCTGTGAAACCTAACACTGCAAGATAATATTTTATGACTTAGCTAGTCATGCTGGCAATAGAACAAGCTTTCAAATGATGCACATTTGACCCAGATTGC
This sequence comes from Oncorhynchus mykiss, assembly GCF_057628025.1. NCBI lineage: Eukaryota > Metazoa > Chordata > Actinopteri > Salmoniformes > Salmonidae > Oncorhynchus > Oncorhynchus mykiss. The sequence goes on along the minus strand of NC_143046.1, from coordinate 50,114,559 downwards.
GATTTATAATGGGCCGTTTTTGGATTGCGTAAACAACAACAGTAATTGTGTGATGGCGGGGGACCAGGGCTGTGATCCAAACAAAACAACCACGAGTGCGATAGTTCCTCAACAGCACAGCTATGAGAGCTCAAAAAAAGCACCTTATAGTTGAAGACTTCTTTGAGTCATAAAAATGAACTTAGGGCCTGAGAGGTGTGGCCACTTAGACACCAGTTAGTCCTCTCACTCAAACCCTCTTAGGTTGCACCTACCTCACATTTTCCAGGAATATTACTCTAGACACATGTTACTGAATGTATCCAAAGTATTTTTTGATTTTGTTATCAACAATTGCAGATAAAATCAACAGTGTATTGTTTGGATTCAGCCTTGTCCGGTGAACTGTTGTGTCCTCAACTTTGGTCTAATAATTTTCCCATAATCTCCAAACTGTTCCCTTTCAATTGTTACCATGCTTATGGGGGGGGGACTTGCACCTAGAAAAGCACTCCTACTCTGAGATGATTGATACATACGGCCGCAGGTGCCGTACGAGTATGTTAGATCAAATGGCTGAAGCCTCATTCTTAGCCATAGTTGGCCAAGTCTTGCCTCATATTATGGGAGAGTTAGAGGCACATTTTTTAAAAATAATTTAGCGGACGCTCTTAACCCTAATTGCTCCTGTAAGTCGTTCTGAATAAGTGTCTTTCTCAAGGGCACTTCGACAGATTTGTGGCTCTGGGATTCTAACAGTGGCCTTTCGGTTACTGGCCCAACGTTCTAGCCCAACATTCTTAACCACTAGGCTAAAGTTACAAAAACAACACGACTCAACAGCAAGACCTTGACTGCTCCAGGGGCACTAGCTCCTGGCTGACACTGTGCTTCCAATCCCTTGAGTGTGTGTGCGTTTTGTCTCAGGGGGTTGGGTAAGCAACAAAAAAAATCTGTGGACACTAGGGATATTGGACTATGAAGCAGTCTTCTAAGAACATTGAATTAAAGTTCAACTTAAAACATCAAGAAGCCCAACAACTCTTTGACCATTAATGCCCTTGCAACCCCCTGGACTAAATCACCCGCACTCACTGCAATGACTGTTCTAGTTTTACTTTCACTAGGGGGGCTTCCCCCTCTTTCAGACTTTATACCCAAATGACTAATTCTGCAGGACCATCAGGACAAGCACAGTTCCACAAAACTGGTGGAGAAAGACCCACGCTAGCCCATTGCCGTTGACGCTGAGGATGGCAGTGCTTCTGCAACAAAACAGCAAAAGCTAGATTTCTGTTCGGCTAAACCTGTCACCTCGAGAGAACTAAATGAACATGTATGCTTATTTGATGATTGTAAGTAATTATTTTGATTGCATGCTATTTATTTCAATGGATTATCTTTAGGATTTATCTGACAGTTTGCATTCATTGTCAGCAGTTTATTGCACGTTATTTTTATTTTATTTTTCGATAATTCAAGTCGGGCTTGTTGTTACCTAATAGCCTGTATTTAATGGCTATAATATATATATTTAATTTCATAAAGCTGCTTAAATGTTGGTTTTGATTAATGGAAAAAGTTTCGCTGAAGCGTTTGAATTGATCAAGATAGAATTTCGTTGTGTTGCAACACTTTTCTCTGCATTCACATTTCGATAGTTTAATGTGGAATTTCGTTAGAACACTTTGACATAGGCAATTTATCAGGTTTGAAGGTAAGACCCAGATACCGACTTCGTCGAATTAACAACAGTTTAATAATCCAACAGGGGCCGGCAAAAGACAGGTCAAGGGCAGGCAGGGGTCAATAATCCAGAGGTGGGGCAAAGGTACAGGATGGCAGTCAGGGTCAGGGTAGGCAGAGGTCTATAATCCAGAGGTGGTGCAAAGGTACAGGACGGCAGTCAGGCTCAAGCAGAGTGGTCAGGCAGGCGGGCTCAGAGTCTGGACAGGCAAGGGTCAAAACCAGGAGGGCGAGAAAAAGAGAGACTTGGGAAAAGCAGGAGCTGAGACAAAAACCGCTGGTTGACTTGGCAAACAAGACAAACTGGCACAGACAGACAAAAAAACACAGGTATAAATACACAGGGGATAATGGGCGACACCTGGAGGGGGCAGAAGACAAGCAGAAGGACAGGTGAAACACTCTTATTTATACATCTTTCTTTATTATTATAATGTGTATCCATTTCTCCTCCAACACTCATTTTTGTTGTGGAACAGTTACATTTCAAAATAGGCTGCTTAACTACAAAGGCCAAATAATAATGGGTTTAAAAAATAAGATGTTGTTTTATGCAAAATACACAGATCATTTTACTAAAACAACTAAAAACAACTATTAGGAAATCTGACAGAGATCTCGATCTTGAGCTATGATGTCAGTGCTGCTGACAGTGTGGCATGCTGACCACACCGCTGGCTTCATGTGCGTGAGCGCTGCAAAATAAATGTACACACGTTTATTCAATCATTTAATCTAAACTGCTCGCATGCGTCAACGAGCGTCTGCATAGCCAGGCGTTAAAATAGAACTTGGTTCTATTTTTAGAGCTTGATGCGCGGCAAGTCCATTCTCTATCATTGTTTTTTTAGAAGTATATACCCACGTGGGTGATTGAAAGATGAACTGAGATCCACACTCCAGTCCAGTTGGTGGTGGTAATACACCTTAAAGTTATTTGCATACCGGCATATAAGGTCCAAAGAAGAAGACCGAAGGAGGCAAGATTACTAGAAACAAACTCGGTTTACCCTTTTATCTGTGGATTCATTGTCGGAGTAGAGGACCTTGTGCATTTCAGGTAAAATAACAACCCAATGTTTATGTCCCAGGATAAATTAACTAGCAACAGGAAGCTTGCTAGCTAAACTGCCATGAACATTTCATGTGTTTCGACCTGACCCCAAATTAATATAGTTGGTTCAGAGTTTGTTTTTATATTTCAACCTGTGTGTCCTGATCGTGTCCTGAGGCATGTTCAGAGGGTTTTATGTTCTTGGTAACACAAAAGTAATGTAACGAATTACATTACACCGTTACTTACTCTTACTTTTAATGGCTATAACGTTGTAACCTAATGAGTTGCTTTTAAAAGTAACCTCAAGTGGTTTGTTTTTTATTTATGTGTGTGTGTGTGCACGCGAGCGTAGGCATAGCACTGCGACACACAACTCATTTGTCACACTTGGGGGATTTTTGCTATTCACTGTGTCAGCAACTTCTGGAAAAGAGAGTCCAGAACCTTTTTCTTTCTCCAATGGCCTCTTTGGCAGTCTTGTTTTTTAAGTAACCAAAAACATTTAACATCTAAGAACTGGTTGTCCAGCTGCAATGTTCCATAAGAACTGCTCACAAGTGTATTATTAGTTATGCATGGCAAAGGTCAGCTGGATATTATTCTGGTGACCTAGCACACTCTGGGATTTAGCAATGAGAAGGAGCTCTAGTCATTCCGTGGGAAGAAACAAACACTTTAAAACATTTTTCAGTTCAATAGTGTTGACTCCCGAGCTACCACCCACATTTTAAATGTTAATATATTTCAGTTTGTCTACAATTCAACTTTCTTGATATTATTACATTGTTATTATGCTAAGGCAAATCTGTGTGTTTTTCCTCCCAGCCATTGCCTACGGTTAGTTTGAAGCGCAGTTCAAGACTTCTCTGCAATCTTCCTGTGCCCTGGCTCCCCAGGCTTTTGTACTGTACTGGATTCACATTACATTCAAACTCCTCAGCACTTATAAATGCTTATTCTACTGAATAGAAAACAATGTGGATTTATTTCCCCTTGCATAAATTCTGCTTGGGGCCTATGGATTTCCCCTGCCTTGTCCTCTTTTCTTTCATCAGAATTCTCGCACTCATCCCGTAGGGTAGAGAATGGGTTTATCGTTTTCTTTCCCCCTCTATTTGAACAAACTGTTATTGAATCCCAATTCTGGGAGGAGGTACTGCTAATTTAATAGCTTGAATTGTTTGTATCCCACAGTGTGTGTCAAGGGATCCAATGACCTTGAAAAAGTAGAGACCACTGAAAGAGGCTGTGATATTTAAAACTTTCATATCTGTTTTATCGACATTATTTAGACCAGGAATTCCCATTGAGATATAGTGATACATTTCTTCCCCCAGGAAAACATTGCCAGGAGGGCAGCTCCAGTAAAAGACAGGACAAAATTAAATTCAGGATTTGCATTACTAAATGCTAACTTCTGGATTAAAAATGATTTTAAATAGAGTATCTCCCATGAACATGCTTCACAGTTTAGAAATAGGCTTAATCTGTGTCAAGGGAACAGGACTTTAAATACGCAATAAAGTAAACACAAGATACTATAAAAGGAAAAGCCCCATATGAATTAGATTGATTTACAAATGCTACTTCCTGCAGAGGATTTTTATTTATTTTTTAAATTAATCTAATTTAATGCACTCTAATTTGAGTGTGTTCTAAAGTATATTCCGGGACCCAATGAAAGTACATGTAAGATGTAGAGTATTCTAAAGTCTGGCTTTGTTTCATGAAAACTGATATTGTCATAAAGAGATATTTCGGGATTTTGGCAATGAGGCCCTTTATGTACTTCCCCAGAATCAGATGAACTGGTGAAACCAGTTTTATCCATCTGTGTCCAGTATATAGGAAGTTAGAGTTAGGTTCGCAAGCCAATGCTAACTACCATCAGCACAATGTCTGGAAGTATATGGGTGTCTGTTAGCATGCTAGTAGAGACCCATAGACTTCCAGTCATTGCTCTAACGCTAGTTAGCATTGGCTCGAGAAACTACCTCTACCTTCCTTCATACTGGACACAGAGACACAAAAACAAGTTCATCTGACTCTGGGGAAGTGGATTAAGATTATCATGGCCTAAATCCCAAAGTATCACTTAAAGGTACATTGACTAAATTGGAACATTTTTGTGAAAGTTAGTGTTAATGAGAAAGAAGTTGGACAAACAACAATTGATTTGCATTGCCAGACAGACCTTTGAGGGTTGCTGTTTTGAGTAGAGATTTCCTGCTGTACAGTTTTGTATGGTTATCAGTCTCATCATTGAGTCACCTGATCATTGATTACACATGCTAACACCATTGACAACTACATGCTGTTTTCAAGGGATTGTTAATGTAGTGTCTTAACTCTTAGTACTTATGTATATAATAAGAAAGACTCTGAATACCAGAAATTGAACTGGAGCTTCACATTTGCTAAAACGAGTTAGTACCAGAATAACATAGTCAACAGGCAATACATCAGAGAAATAAAAACAGGTGCTATGTCTGTCTCCAGTCTGTCTCATCTACACTGCGCATGACCAAGAGTGCTCCATCCTTAAAGGGGACATCGGTAATTAACAGAACATAACATTTCTTCTCTTATACAATCAGAGTTACTTTTACCAAACCACAACTGAAACATTGGGTTGTTATTGTAGTTATTTTGCATCTTTTAATTTGACTTGAACAGTTTGTTTTTGTTTGTTTGTTTATATGTCCAGTCTGTCTGGTGGACGGTGCCTTCGTTCTGGGTAGCGCCTAGGATTGTCTGGAGGCTCCTGAACATCCTCAGTGTGTGCTTGTTCCATTATAGCTTCTGCTATAGCAGCACTTTCATCAACACGTTCCCTTCTTTCAGCCTGTGGTCTCTTTACTGCTCCACCGTCCTCTACAGTTCCCTGTGTGTCACTCTTAGGATCTCTCTGTGCCTGTTCTCTCTCGATTGTTGTGTTGTTTTCAAAATCTTCCTCTCTCATGTTCAGACAAACAACAATTGATCATGTATTTTCAGATACGTGAGGGTAGCCTATCCATTTGGCATGTAGCTGGCTAGCTAAACAACGTGTCATTTAGATTGGTTCATCAGAGATTAGGCTTTTGGAAAGAGATTAACATCGATCATGTACTTTCAGATAGTTACATATCTAGCTAGTTAAACAAACAACGTGTAATTTAGCTTTCTTCAGCAGAGATTAGACTTTTGGAAAGAGCTTGACATCGGCAAGTCCTCATCCTGGTAAAGTTGTCAGTCGGACTACAGTAATCACCACAATAGATGGCAAGCAAACCAAACAATATTTGGATATAGTCATATAGTTTATCCCCTGAAAGTTAGCTTGTTAACTAGCCATATTGCCATGATCTGTTATTAGCTAACTAGCCAATTTGACATGTTCCATCAATCAATGTAGCCTATCATGTCTGTCAGCAATCATGATTAAACACTCTTAAAAACAATGTTGAAAAGGGAATAATTTTAGCTAACTTCGCTAGGTAGACCTACGTTGGTTGGAGTAAAAAAGTACATTAGGTCTACCTACCACTATGATTAGCCAACTGTACAAAGTTTCTACCAGTTGCTTGCAAAGTTAACATTATTAGCTAATAGTACATCGGCAAATGCGCCATTCTGCTGCTTGACAGGCAGAGGCCACAAAGGATAGGAAATTAACCTAAACATACCTGTCAGGTATAGTTCACTTTTATATCACTCAAATGTCCTATTGAGAGATAGTGAGGTTACCCTCATGTATCTGAAATTACATGATCAATTGATGTTTACAGATCATGAAAGGCATGCAGTTACTTGCTGTATAACTGATGATGGAGATAAATGTGCTCAATTGTTTTGCATGGAATAATTGAAAATATATAGTTCTAACTATGCTCTTCAAGGTGATGATATTACAACCAAATAGTTAACGTTTATTTAACAATCCCTTGAAAATGGCACGCAGGTGTCAGTGGTTTTAAAGGAGCTGGGGGTCTCCTTGTCCCCCCAGCAGGCAAATTGCACGCTCTGCACCTTAGTGACTTTTTATTGCTTTAATGTGGACAATGTTAAGAAGCTGTAGCAATTAACTCTGCTTGAGTAATGATTAGTTTATTGTCGGATTAGCTTATTGTGTATGTTACATGCACAGTAATCATTTGATATTAAAATTACTCTGGCAGTAAGCAGATTATGTAATAGTCATGTCAAAATCGGAGTAAGCACACGCCGATTGAAACACCTGGTTTTCCAAGCAATCTTTTGAATTATTCGGACATGTTTACACACCTTAATTGGCGTTCGTTCCAGCTGTATATTTGATCTGCACGTGTGCTAGCACCAGCCAAGCGAGCCTCCCTCTTTAGCGTGAGTGAAATGGGTTCGGGAACAACTGAATGTATGCGTCTTAGAAGTATATGTTTTTCTGCATTTATCAGGTAGCCTGATTTCAGATGTGTCCATGTAAACAGGATTATTAGGGAAATCGTTGCTCTTGCAAAGCCTGTATAGTTTTTAATTAAATGCTTTATATTAATCTGACTGTGTGCATTATTGTGTGCATGTAACTGCACTCATTGACCATTTGGTTTTACACCAATGGGTTAGACTTTCACTGATTACAATGTGGAGTAACGTTGACTACAGTACCATTATTTTTTCCGTATTTGTTGCTTAATTGATGAATTAACCAGATGCACAATTAAGCTAGAAAATATACCAAAACCAGGAGCAGAAGCAGGGCAGTAATTCCACCCCGCTCCCTTTTCAATTTTCAGATAAGTCTATGGGCCAAATGCCTCCCCCTTTCTGAAATATGAACGATGCGAACACCTGCGAAATCGTTATCAGTCCAAATGATCAGTGATCATTCTAGCTAGAGAATGAAAGGACTGGGTGAAATCACGTAGGGCCAGTTTCTCGGACACAGATTAAGACTACTCCTAGACTAAATAGAAAATTCAATGGAGATTCTCAATTTAAACAACTTTTTAGATCATGACTAGGCTTAATCTGTGTCTGATAAACTGGAACACAACAAATTAAGTCAAACCGCCAGATCACTAAGAACTTGTCTATTGGTTGTCATTCTCAGAGAGCAAAACCTACACTACCTCACTCACTTACTCACTGTCAGTGGTGGGAAAAGTACCCAATATCACACTTGAGTAAAAGTTAAGATACATTAATAGAAAATTACTCAAGTAAAAGTGAAGTCACTCAGTAAAATACTACTTGAGTAAAAGTCTAAAAGTATATGGTTTGAAATATCCTTAAGCATCAAAAGTAAGTTATTGCAAAACAGATGGCACAATTTAACGTTTTTTTTTTTCAGACACAGAGGCAGTAGGGATGACCAGGGTTGTTTTCTTGAGAATGCGTGAATTGGACCATTTTCCAGTCCTGCTAAGCATTCAAAATGTAATGTTGGGTGTCTGGGAAAATGTATGGAGTAAAAAGTACATGATTTTCTTTAGGAATGTAAGTGAACTAAATGTATAAGTTGTCAAAAATGTAAATAAAGTACAGATACCTGCCAAAAATGACTTAAGACGTACTTTAAAGTATTTTTACTTAGCATTTTACATCACTGCTCACTGTGTCCCCTAGTCCAATGGTATGCTTTGCCTTCCCCTGACCCAAGTGACCTGGAACAGTTTCACAATAGTCATCCCAACTTCCTCTCCCACAAACCACTCACAAGGGCAGCACGCACTGGTTTGAAGTCCTGCAGGGTTGGTAGTAAAGGAATACTATAGTGAATGGACTGCAGAAGTTCAGACTTTTCAAATTTGTGATTTAAGTGGAAGAAAACTCTGTAGGGGTGAACTGTATGGGCTTTTACTAATTATATAATGGTAAGAGGCTTGATAGAATTTTAATTGCGTGTGTCAGCACCTGAGTGAAATAAAATTTCACTTTTCAGGGGAAAAGGAGTCTGACAGAAGTTAGAAATTCAATTATTGCAAATATTTGTTTTTTTAACATTGTCCTTTCGGAAGCCTATTTGATGTGCACAGCGTCACATTTTGTGATGGAAGGAGTTGACACTTAACCCTTGTAGTCTTAACATTCTGTATACTCCCCATGTCTGAAGGGTAAAAAATGTCACGCCTTCACTAAACCCCTAAAATAAAGCAGCTTAATTGAATTTTAAACCCCAAATCTATTTTTCATGAAGAAACATGACAACCTGTCATTCATAACAAATATTGCGAATATCTGGGTTTTCCCTTTCATAATGCAGAAAGTCTGCATTTAATCAGTGGACACCACTCCTTTTTCTTACACACCTGTAATAATTGTTTTCTTTACTAAAATAGAGGTTATTTATTATTGCTAAAGGTACTGCATAGGTGTAAAAAAAATTTTTAGCAATAGATATCACTTCTATAGCCTAAGAAATTAGCAGAAAAGTGCAGGAAGTTGTTTTGAATGCATTTTATTGAAGGGAAACAATAACAGTCTTGAACGTTTTTGGCAAAATAGTGATATATACTTATACTGTACAATGAGGAATTCAACTACATTCTCCCATTTTTCAAACCATTGCCCCCACCCACAAGGTGTACAAACAACAAGAATAAGAAAATAAGAATAGATACAAAACAAAAACTTGAAGAACATAAATCAATCAACTCTAATTAGCACATGTAAAACAGTATGCAAGTGTGTGTGCATGGACTTTGCTTTGTTTTACTACAGTCCTTCTTTGGGGGGTAGAATTGAATTGGCATCTCCTCCTCTTGCCTGCCCCAGCTGCAGCCTCAAGTGGATCAGGACAAGATTCAGCCCCCTGAACAGCTTTGCAAGCGCTGCAGAGGCTGTTGTGCAGGGGAAGTGCTCCCTTCTTTGAATGTATGGGGTTACAAGTGCCTTTCCCAGCTCCTCCAGGAACATCCTCCTCTTGTTTCGCTTATCATGCATCCAGGTAGGGTTGATCTTGTTCCGTATCACGAAGGCATTGTATGAGGACACATCAATGATGTTATGGAAGATGACCAGGGGCCAGCGGGCAGTCATCCTCCTGCAGATGCAGAGTAAAAGTTCTAATCACCTTGTCCAGGTTGTCCATGCCTCCTTTGTTATGGTTGTAGTCCAGGATGATGGCTGGCGTCCTGTCCCCACGATCACTGATCTCAGCCGTTTTGTGCAGTGTGCTCAGGAGGATCACATTATAGTTCCTCTTTGGGAGGTAAGAAACTAGAATGGTGGTGGGGGTGAAGACAAACTTCAATGAGAAGCCCTCTCTCCCCCTTGTTGTGAGGAGTGCAGGGGGGAACTCAGGCTTGTTCTTTCTAACTGTGCCAACCATGGTGATCTTCCTCTTCAGGAAATGCTGGCTGAGTTCATAAGATGTGAAGAAATTGTCACGTGACATTTTGTCCCCTCAGTCCATCTGTCACATCAAGCACAACCCGCATCCCCTGGTTCTTCTCCAGGTCTCCACTGGTCGGCTTCCCTGTGTAGACTTGCATCTTCCAAGCATAGTTGGATTGTGCATCACAGGCCACCCATATATTGATGCAATATTTTGCTGGCTTGCTGGGCATATACTGCTGGAAAGGACAGCAACCTTTTTACTAAAGAGATTACTATCCGTGTCACAGAAAACAATCATATAAATCAATGATATTAAAGCAATACATAATAAAATTAAGAGTGAAAATCAATTACATTACAGATATGAAAATAAAAATGTACCTCTGAATTGAACCAGTTGCTCATCCACTGTTACATCAGGCCCAGGGTTGTAGAGGTATGTCAGACGCTCCACCCACTTCTCCCACCTTGTCTCTCATACATCTTGCAGGTCTTAACCTTTTCAAGGTTATCAAATCGTAGCATTCCTGAGAAAGTGTGAAAGACTTTCAGTGGCATCGTGGCACGGAAAATCGCCCTTCCACTCTCTGCATCCCAGAGACTACATGCAGCCTCGCCTCGGGACCTATACACACCAGCTAAGATTAGCAGCCCTATGTAGGCACACAGGTCAATCTCATCCATCCTTTTCCAGTTGTCTCCATATTTAGGGAAACGCTCCAAATTTGTCATCCTGCCCTGGTTGTCTTATGGTGACAAGGACCATGTTATTTTTCTGTTATTTGACAAAAATGTCTCTCTTTCAGCTTGGGGGGATTTCTTCTTCATCTGAAGATGATGCATCGTGCTCTGGGTTGTATTCTTCCCCATTTTCTTCTTCAGATACCACCTCTTCTAAATCATTGTTCTCTTGTTCCTCCTGGACAAAATCAGATCTACAACCTGTTGGGCCCTGAAACGTGCACTCATGGCTTCAGCAAAGAGAGAACTTGGGGGACTGTCATCTGCAGCACCTTTATAGCCTCTGATTGCATTCCACATTAGTAAACAATGCTTTCAATAAATGTTTATTTTGTCTGAAAACTTGAGTCGTGTGGGGTCGTGGAGGGGTGATGCTGCACATGCACAAAAAAGTTGTAGTTTTATCTGAGTTCAATCAGTAGCACACAATCTCAATTTCTCGTGTGTGTGTGTGTGTGTGTGTGTGTGTGTGTGTGTGTGTGTGTGTGTGTGTGTGTGTGTGTGTGTGTGTGTGTGTGTGTGTGTGTGTGTGTGTGTGTGTGTGTGTGTGTATATATGTATATATGTATATATGATTTTATAACAGCCAGGTCAAAAATGACCCTAAGACAACATTTGTACCCTGGTGGTGTACAGCTTTCATGGAAATATGAACAAATGCGATGTTCCACTTTTTCTAATGTTGGGGTCACTCTCGGAAAAGTAATCAAATTTCAAGTTGAAAAAATATAATTTAGGGGGTTTTCTCTGCTGTTAAACATTTGCATAATGTTATCTGACATTCATATTTTAACATTTATTTTGTAATTTATGGACAGTCTTTCAAGTCTAAGATTATAATTAAACTAAATCGAAACAGAAAGAAGTGTGTTCTCAATCTGTGTTCCACACTCGTGTTTTGCTGTATTGGCGGAGGCTCAAACGGGATCTGTGGAGATCACAGCTGATCAACAAGGATTTAGAGAAGCGAGCTTACCACAGTCCAGCTTACACAGTGCCTTCAGAAAGTATTCATACATCCATCTTTCATGTAGCGACACAATCTTGATTTATTTTTCATTCTTCCTTTCTCATCTCTCTATCGCAAACACTTTTGTCTTTGTGAACAGCTCCTCATCTTCCGAGAACTAACAAGTCCATGTCCCTCTGTCTCCGGCTCTCCCAGAAGAAATACTGTCAGGGAGATATAAGCTAACTTGACACAAACCATACATTTTTATGTTCAGTCTTTCCCCCCTTCTTCCATTATTCATGGTTTGAGCAAAGTATGACTACTGATGGGTAATGATATATCAGTAAGGGACAGTGAGAAGGAGTCGGAGCAAGCTGGGAAAAAACAGATGAGAAATAGAATGAGATAACATGAGTAAAAGAGAAAGAAATGCAAGGAAAAAGACAGGGAGAGAACAGAAAGAAAGAGAAAGAGAACAGGGAGAAAAAGAGAGATAAAGGGGAGCCAGACACAGACAGAGAGGAAAGACTGTGAGAGGGAAAGAGAGACAGACAGAATGAGCGGCAACCCAATGATAGGCAGAGAGTAAACGAGGACAGCAAACTCCCTCTGGCATTTGATTTGTCTCATTTATTTTCACTGTGATTTAATAACGTATTTTTGGTCAGGCTTATTGACCGACCGCATCCCTGTCTCGCAGGTGTAAAAAGGACTCCAGGCCTAGCGAGCTGCCGTCTGCCTGACTGGACTTTATAAAAAAAATATATAAACAAGTAGGCCAAATCATAATACATATGACGGGCTGTAGTTGGAGCCCCTCCTGAAAGAATCATGATCCATCTGTGTTGCCTCAACGTAGTTCAACAGGGCCAGATTGACAGTGGGAGCGCATGACCGTAGGAGTTTAGTGAGAATGCACAAATGGATCTGAGACCAGGCTTAAGTTTTCTTGTTCAGGAAGTTATTAGCGCTGCACTAACGTGGGGACGGTGCACCATCCTAATTTTTCCCCGCCCCCGCAAAGAATGATCCATTAGAAGGAGTTCCATATACAGAGGAAATGTATATAATTGAGTTTTGGGTGAGTGGTATTGAGGAAGATGGATATACCTGCTTCCTCTCGTTATCTTCTTAGGGGTTCTTAATGGTTTTTCTCTTCCTCTACCTGGGGTGGTGATGACTTATCGGTGGTCAACTCGGAGATTCAAGCATCAGGAAGCCGCTAACGCGTTCTGAGTGGAAAAATGAGCTAGGGAATTGACACATGCTAGTGAATCAAATTATTTTAAAAAAGGATGGTAGAGAGGAAGGAGATGTAAGGAGATTGAATTTCTTTCCCTCGTCATTATTAGCACAGACAAAGACATTATACAAATATATATTGCTGCTGGACTTTTTCATCTTGCAAACCCAATCTGTTTACGGAAATCCTTGAAATTGAAATTGACAGAGAAAAAGAAAGAAGACATTGTCAGAATATGTGGGAAGTTGAGTTTTATCTTAGCTGTGCTTAACGACAAGTGCATCTACCGTACCTACTAATGATCATTTTAATCTCCAAAAAAACCTCTCACATCTAGTAAACATAATTCATCAAACCTTTCAACATGAGACACAGTGCAAGACAGTGAAATACTCAAATGTCTGGGAGTAAAACCCTTATAAATAACCTTTTTGCTCTCCTTATCCAACTCCACAAACTGCATATTCAATTCATTCATATTTCTTCCCAGTTCTTCATACAACTTCAGAGATATGACTTCATTTGGTTGCAGCTTTGTTCAGTGACTTGTGTGTGTATAGTGTTCATTTTAGGAGACCAGTGCCAAGCCTCACCCATTAGCGCCAAGCCTCAAGCTAAGTGTCGCCCAAACCCTCTGTTTGAACTTTGTATTATCAAAAGGTACAGTGCCTTGCGAAAGTATTCGGCCCCCTTGAACTTTGCGACCTTTTGCCACATTTCAGGCTTCAAACATAAAGATATAAAACTGTATTTTTTTGTGAAGAATCAACAACAAGTGGGACACAATCATGAAGTGGAACGACATTTATTGGATATTTCAAACTTTTTTAACAAATCAAAAACTGAAAAATTGGGCTTGCAAAATTATTCAGCCCCCTTAAGTTAATACGTTGTAGCGCCACCTTTTGCTGCGATTACAGCTGTAAGTCGCTTGGGGTATGTCTCTATCAGTTTTGCACATTGAGAGACTGAAATTTTTTCCCATTCCTCCTTGCAAAACAGCTCGAGCTCAGTGAGGTTGGATGGAGAGCATTTGTGAACAGCAGTTTTCAGTTCTTTCCACAGATTCTCGATTGGATTCAGGTCTGGACTTTGACTTGGCCATTCTAACACCTGGATATGTTTATTTTTGAACCATTCCATTGTAGATTTTGCTTTATGTTTTGGATCATTGTCTTGTTGGAAGACAAATCTCCGTCCCAGTCTCAGGTCTTTTGCAGACTCCATCAGGTTTTCTTCCAGAATGGTCCTGTATTTGGCTCCATCCATCTTCCCATCAATTTTAACCATCTTCCCTGTCCCTGCTGAAGAAAAGCAGGCCCAAACCATGATGCTGCCACCACCATGTTTGACAGTGGAGATGGTGTGTTCAGGGTGATGAGCTGTGTTGCTTTTACGCCAAACATAACATTTAGCATTGTTGCCAAAAAGTTCCATTTTGGTTTCATCTGACCAGAGCACCTTCTTCCACATGTTTGCTGTGTATCCCAGGTGGCTTGTGGCAAACTTTAAACAACACTTTTTATGGATATCTTTAAGAAATGGCTTTCTTCTTGCCACTCTTCCATAAAGGCCAGATTTGTGCAATATACGACTGATTGTTGTCCTATGGACAGAGTCTCCCACCTCAGCTGTAGATCTCTGCAGTTCATCCAGAGTGATCATGGGCCTCTTGGCTGCATCTCTGATCAGTCTTCTCCTTGTATGAGCTGAAAGTTTAGAGGGACGGCCAGGTCTTGGTAGATTTGCAGTGGTCTGATACTCCTTCCATTTCAATATTAACGCTTGCACAGTGCTCCTTGGGATGTTTAAAGCTTGGGAAATCTTTTTGTATCCAAATCCGGCTTTAAACTTCTCCACAACAGTATCTCGGACCTGCCTGGTGTGTTTCTTGTTCTTCATGATGCTCTCTGTGCTTTTAACGGACCTCTGAGACTATCACAGTGCAGGTGCATTTATACGGAGACTTGATTACACACAGGTGGATTGTATTTATCATCATTAGTCATTTAGGTCAACATTGGATCATTCAGAGATCCTCACTGAACTTCTGGAGAGAGTTTGCTGCACTGAAAGTAAAGGGGCTGAATAATTTTGCACGCCCAATTTTTCAGTTTTTGATTTGTTAAAAAAGTTTGAAATGTCCAATAAATGTTGTTCCACTTCATGATTTTGTCCCACTTGTTGTTGATTCTTCACAAAAAAACACAGTTTTATATCTTTATGTTTGAAGCATGAAATGTGGCAAAAGGTCGCAAAGTTCAAGGGGGCCGAATACTTTCGCAAGGCACTGTAGTTTGTATGATCATGCCCTCCCCCCACATAGAGATGAATATGTATACGATCGACTATTGTCACGTGTTAAGGACAAATAATTAAGGCTTCACTAGGGTAGGGGCAGCATTCGGAATTTTGGATCAAAGCGTGCCCAAATGAAACTGCCTGCTACTCAGGCCCAGTAGCTAGGATATGCATATATATATATAGATTTGGGTAGAAAACACTCTAAAGTTTACAAAACTGCAAAGATATTGTCTGTGAGTGCAACAGAACTGATGTTATGATGACTGTGAGTATAACAGAACTGATATGGCAGGCAAAACCTGAGGAAAATCAATCCAGGAAGTACTATTATCTTGAAAGGCTGTTTTTCCATTGGAAGCCTATCCACCATACAAAGACTCAGGACCCAGTTCACGATCTCTATGGCTTCTTCTACATGTGGCCAGTCTTTAGGCATTGTTTCAGGCCTTTACTCTACAAAATGAGGGAGATACAGCACTTTCAATGAGTGGACAGTGTACATTTCCAGAAATGAGTCCAGCGTGTGATTGGCATCGGGCATATATTGTTTCTCCTTTTCTATTGACGAAGCTTTTGTCTGGTTGAAATATTATTGATTATTTAAGACAAAAACAACCTGAGGATTGATGTTAAAAATCGGTTGACATGTTTCTACAAACTTTTATTGTACTTTTTTGACTTTTTGTCTGGATGTTGAGAGCGCGCTTTGTGCCTTTGGATTACTGAACTAAACGCACCAACAAAATTTAACTTTAAATTTGTAACTTTGGCTTTCCTGGATATAGTCACTATATTGTGATCACTGCATCCAATGGGTACGGATACAGCTTTAGAACAAAGTTATACAGTATTGGTAAACATGTGATCGATACACGTGATTGATCTTGTTCCTGTAGTGTTTGTAAACACCCGGTAGTTTGATTAATAACCTGAACCAGATTACAGGCACTGGTTCCAGTGAGAAGCTTCCTCTTGAGCGGACAGCTTGATGAAAACGAGTCAATATTCAGGTCCCCAAGAAAGTAGACCGCTCTGTTTACATCACATACACTATAAAGCATTTCACACACATTATTTAAATACTGACTGTTAGCACTTGGTGGCCTATAGCAACACCCCAAAAGAAAAGGCTTTAGATGTGTCAAGTGAACCTGCAACCACAACACTTCAATAACACTTGACATAAGATCTTCTCTAAGCGTTACAGGGATTTGGCTCTAAATATATACAGCAACACCTCCCTCATAAGCGTTATATCCTTGTAAAGCTACTGCTGTATCATCAAATGAATTATCTAAGTGAGTCTCAGAAATGGCTAATAAATGAATGCTATCTGATGTTAGCAAGTTATTGATTACATTAACATTATTTCTAAGGTTACATATATTAATATTGGCTACTTTCAGCCCTTTTGTAGGGGGTGCGTACTGGCGGCAGAGAAGTCAGGCACAGGAGAGCAAAAACTGATTTACAACGGCGCAGTTTAATAAACAAAACCACCGTAAACAGAACAATAAATCAATGGGTTAACAAAACCTGTTACACACCAGCATAACGTGCACAAGCACTACAATAAACAATACCGGACAAGGACATGGGGGGAACAGAGGGTTAAATACACAACATGTAATGATGGAATTGGAACCAGGTGTGTGGGTAGATGAGCCAAAACAAATGGAAAATGAAAGGTGGATCGGCGATGGCAAGAAGACCGGCGACGTCAAATACCGAACGCCGCCCAAACAAGTAGAAGGACCGACTTCTGCGGAAGTCATGACAGTAATCCCCCCTTAACGCATGGCTCCAGCAGCGCACCGACACCAGCGTTGGGGACGACCCGGAGGGCGAGGCACAGGGCTAGGCGCAGGGCGATCCAGGCGGAGACGGGGGAACTCCTGCAGCATTGAAGGGTCCAACACGTCCTCGACCGGAACCCAGCATCTCTCATCCGGACCGTACCCCTCCCACTCCACGAGATACTGAAGGCCCCTTGCCCGACGCCTCGAATCCAGTATGGAGCGAACGGAGTATGCCGGGGCCCCCTCGATGTCTAGAGGGGTCGGAGTAACCTCCCGCACCTCAGACTCCTGGAGCGGACCAACCACCACTGGCCTGAGGAGAGACATGGAACGAAGGGTTAATACGGTAATCTGGGGGAAGCTGTAACCTATGACAAACCTTGTTCACTCTCCTTAGGACTTTAAATGGCCCCACAAAGACCCAGCTTCCGGCAGGGCAGGCGGAGGGGCAGGTTTAGGGTCGAGAGCCAGACCAGTCTGACTAGTTGGTGCGAACACCTGGGCCTCACTGAGGTGACGGTCTCCGTTCTCTTTTTGGCGCAGCACAGCCCACTAAGGGTGAACACAGGCAGCTTCCCATGTCCCCTGCGCGTGCCTGAACCAGTCGTCCACCGCAGGAGCCTCGGTCTGACTCTGATGCCAAGGCACCAGAACCGGCTGGTACCCCAGTACGCACTGGAAGGGAGAAAGGTTCGTGGGGGAGTGGCGAAGAGAGTTCTGTGCCATCTCTGCCCAGGGCGCGAACGCATCCCACTCCCCCGGCCGGTCCTGACAATAGGACCGCAGAAACATGCCCACATCCTGGTTTACTCTCTCCACCTGCCCATTACTCTCGGGGTGAAACCCCAACGTAAGGCTGATCGAGACCCCCAGACGTTCCACGAATACCTTCCAGACCCCAGACCCTAGACGGAAGATGTGGGTAAACAAGGCCTCTACAGTCTGTAGGGCCGCAGGGAGTCCGGGCAGAGGGAGGAGACGACAGGACTTAGAGAACTGATCCACAACGACCAGCATCGCGGTGTTACCCTGGGAGGGGGAAAGATCGGTAAGAAAATCCACCCACAGGTGCAATCAAGGCCGCTGTGGAACGGGTAATGGCTGTAGCTTCCCTCTGGGCAGGTGCCTAGGCGCCTTACACTGGGCGCACACCGAGCAGGAGGAAGGTTACCCCTCACGTCCTTAGTCAAGGTAGGCCACCAGTACCTACCGCTCAAACAGTTCACTGTCCCACCGATCTCAGGATGACCAGAGGAGGGTGATGTGTAGGCCCGATAGATCAACTGGTCACGAACAGCAGATGGGACGTACAGACGCCCAGCGGGACACTGGACGGGAGCGGGCTCTGCACGTAACGCTTGCTCAATGTCAACGTCCAGCTCCCACACTACCGGCGCCACCAGGCAGGAGGCGGGGAGTATGGGAGTGGGATCATTGTCCGCTCCTCTGTGTCTTACCCGGACAATGCGTCTGCCGTCACGTTCTGGGAGCCTGGTCAATAGGAGAGGGTGAACACAAAACGGGTGAAAAACATGGCCCACCTTGCCTGGCTAGGGTTCAGTCTCCTCTCTGCCCGAATGTACTCCAGATTGCGGTGGTCAGTCCAGACTATAAAAGGGTGTTTAGCCCCCTCAAGCCAATGTCTCCATGCCTTCAAGGCCTTGACGACAGCCAACAGCTCCCGGTCCCCCATCTCAAAATTAGCTTTTTCGAGAAGGCTCGGGGCGGAGCTTCGGTGACGTACCCGAGCTCTGAGAGAGCAAAGCTCCTATCCCAGCCTCGGACGCGTCCACCTCCACTATGAACGCCAAAGAGGGATCCAGATCGGCCAACATGGGAGCTGAGGTAAACAGAGCCCTCAGGTGACTAAAAACCCTGTCCGCCACAGCTGACCACTGCAAACGTACCGGGCTCCCCTTCAGCAGTGAGGTAATGGGAGCCGCTAACCTCCTTTAGTAGTTGGCAAACCCTAAGAACCGCTGCACCTCCTTTACCTTTATTTACAGTCCAGGATTTGGTGTAATCTGTGTCTGCAAAACCGCTCCTACATTTGACCTAGCTTAATACATAAACCTATTCGGATGAGAAATGGACAAGGTAGTTGACAGCTTTTGAACATAAATATAAATGCTACATGTAAAGCATTGGTCCCATGTTTCATGTGCTGAAATAAAAGATCCAAGAAATTGTCGATAAGCACAAAAATCGTATTTAAAAAAAACTGTTGTTCAGAAATTTGTTTACATGCCTTTAGTGAGCGTTTATCATTTGCCAAAGATGACCCATCCATCTGATAGGTGTGGGATATCGAGAAGCTGAATAAACAGCATGATCATTACACAGGTGCACCTTGTGCTGGGAACAATAAAAGGCCACTCTAAAATGTGCAGTTTTGTCACACAACACAATGCCACAGATGTCTTAACTTTTGAAGGAGTGTGCAATTGGCATATTGACTCCAAGAATGGCCAATCGAGCTGCTAGAGAATTCATGTGAATTTCTCTACCATAAGTCACCAAAATCGTTTTAGAGAATTTGGCAGTGTATCCAACTGGCCTCACAACCGCAGACCACGTGTATGGCGTCGTATGGGTAAGCAGTGGATGATGTCAACGTTGTGAACGCAATGCCCCATGGTGGTGGAGGAGTATAGTGTATAGGTGTAGGGGTTAGTTTTTCCCATTCCCCTTTTCCCTTCTTTATTTGGTGACCAGAATGTGCAATCCGCACACCGACTTGCGAAAGGAAGCAATATGTAACACAGTGTCTTGCAGAGGTGTGGACTTGTGTCACATGACTTGGACTCGAGTCAGACTCAAGTCACAAATATGATGACTTGGACTCGACTTTGACACCAATGACTCGTGACTTGATTTGACACCCTCCCCAAGCCCAAATTTTAAAAAATGATGCTATTAAAAGTGTTCAGCGCATCAACTCTTCATTTAACGGATTACAGTTTGAATTGGACAGCAGCCAATAAAATTGTGCCAGCTGAGAAAAAGTTGTGTGTGGCAATGCAGAGGAACATCGGTGTGTGAATTCAGATGGAGCCCTTAGAAAGATACCCTAAATTATTATTTTTGGATATAAAGACCACACTGTATCAACAAAAAATGGATTGAAAATTACAGACGGAGATGCAACATTTTTCCAACTTTGTTTGATATTTGAAGCTGCACAAAGAACTGTAAGTCTTGGCTAATATAGCCGACAGCTATATATTTTTATTACTTTACTAGTGTATCATGTAGGCTAGCGTAAAGTTAAATCAATGAGCCTCCACACAGTCAGTCAGTGCGGGAACGTGATCATTGCACCCAAGATTGAGCTACAACTGGCTAGGCAGTTGGTACCCTAAATTCTGCCTGACGTTCCTAAAACAAGGTTGGGCGATTGTGTACAAGTCTACATCGCCTGATTGCGCCCCATAGCAATCATCGATAGTCGATCCCTATTGGGGGGGGGTGTCTTTCTTATGACTACCCATGTATTTCCATGGAAATATAACGTTTATTTGGAAAGTAATAAATATCTAGATAGTTTTAAAAGCATTCATGATTTGCGTAAATGTAATATACTAACTATTACTCTTGTTAAAAATATGAAATGGTATTTGGTGAAGAGCACACATAGCACATTCATCTCCTGCACATCTATCACGGCAGTGTTTTATTGGTATATTGTAATTACTTCGCCACCATGGCCTGTTTATTGCCTTACCTCCCTTCTTACCTCATTTGCACCCACTGTATATAGACATTTTCTACTGTATTATTGACTGTATGTTTGTTTATTCCATGTGTAACTCTGTTGTTGTATGTGTCGAACTGCTTTGCTTTATCTTGGCCAGGTCGCAGTTGTAAATGTGAGCTGCATTATCTGTTCACAATGCACATTAGTGACATCTGCTGGTCAGCAATAAATAGCAGTGTGTGATTATCATATACTTTTTATTTCTCTGCTGTGTTCATCAAAACATCATCAAAAAACTATGTTGTGCCTTATGTAGGGCGCTTAAGACATAAGATAATACTATACTAAATAAAAACAAATTATTTGAACAGTGCAGAAATTGTGTTTTCACATAAAAAAACAAATTCTAAATAGTGTGTCTTCAACAGGATTTGACCTCATACCCTCAAGACCCTGAATGTACCATAGTTCCCTACTCTTCCTGCTATGCTGCAGGTCAGGTAAATTTTTGTACAAAATCCTAACCATATTTGTAAGTACGTGTCCAGTAGTGGTCGGTGTTTGAAAGCTGCTTGGATTTGAAGAAAGCACCAGAACCACAGGAAAAACTGTGGGATCTAGCATTTTGCATCACAAGGTTTGAAAAAGCATGTGATCAAACAATGCTTTGGGCGTCATTGATGACGTACTTCTGATAGCGATTTCGACATGTGCCTCGGAGCTCCGGTATGTATCAAATATTACATCACTATCAACTAGCTACTATGTTAAGGTAAGAATTATCTCAAAGTTGTTACTTTGTTTGTTGAATCTGTCTTTGGGCAGTGATGGTTGGCGATAGTTAGCTAATAGACCAAGCTTGGTTGCCTTTTTGTGCAGATCATTCTGTGCATGGTTCTGTTTGTGTCTAGCTAACAATGTTAAATGTTGAACATGGCGGTACTAGCTATCCACCTAGCTAGCTAGATAGCAAGCTCTAGGAACCACATTCCTGCTGTGTAAACAGTGGTCGATTTTGTGGTAGGAAGTCTCACGTGAAGTGCATGGCAGCCCCCTGTCTAACAGGAATATGGTGCTTTTTTTTGGTGAAACAGGCTATATTGTGGTATGGTTATTTTCTATGGCCAACCACCAGAACGATGCAACCAATACACAGCCTCCTGATGTTGTGTCCCAAAGCGAGCTATACATTGCTTTGACCTAGCTAGTTAATGTTATCAACCAGAGATACGTTCAACGCTTAGATATGATTCCTAGTTAGTTGTCTAATGCTAGTTGTATACAGCCAAGTTGACTTCCTATTTTAAAGGCTTGATGAGCAGAATAACTAGCTAGCTAGCTAATTAACGTTAGTATTTGAAACCATCCAGTCCTATCATTAGATGTCTATCATTTACAAAGTGTTATTTTTTTTACCTCATTTTCTAGATCAAGGATATCCACCTGTAATCCAGTACAACCCCAATCAAAGTAAATACAGAATAACATATTTCTTTGTACATTTACCCGCTTCTTAATATTGTAATAACATGATGTTCTTCTGGAAACCTGCCTTTAGCTATGTACGTGGTTGTGTGTAATAATGTGTACATCTCCCTCTAATGCGACACCCCCAGGTGTGAGCCCGCTTATAGAAGGTTCTGGAGGAGGTGACCCGCTTCACCCCTTGCTACATTCCTAATTACTGATTGGTTTGTACATTTTTTTGTATACAGTATTAGTGCATGGTTTATTTACAGTTATGGAAAAACCCAACAGCATAGCATTTATTGTCGCAAAGCGATGCGCCTGGCATCTACAACCATACCGCGTTTAAAGGCACTTCAACCTTTTTGACTTGCCCATTCACCCTCTGAATGGCCCACTTACATAATCCTTGTCTGAATTGTCTCAAGGTATTTCAAGGCCAACCTTTAAAGTCAATGCCTCTTTGCTTGACACCATGGGATAATCAAAAGAAATCAGCCAAGACCTCAGAAAAATAATTGTAGATCTCCACAAGTCTGGTTCATCCTTGTGAGAAATTTCCAAACACCTGAAGGTACCACGTTCATCTGTACAAACAATAGTACGCAAGTATAAACATCATGGACCCCGCAGCCATCATACCGCTCAGGAAGAAGACGCGTTCTGTCTCCAAGAGATGAACGTACTTTGGTGCGAAAAGTGCCAATCAATCCCAGAACAACAGCAAAGGACCCGGTGAAGATGCTGGAGGAAACGGGTACAAAAGTATTTATATCCACAGTAAAACGAGTCCTATATCGACATAACCTGAAAGGCCGCTCAGCAAGGAAGAAGCCACTGCTCCAAAACTGCCATAAAAAAGCCAGACTACGGTTTGCAACTGCACATCGGGACAAGCATCGTACTTTTTGGAGAAATGTCCTCAGGTATGATGAAATAAAAATAGAACTGTTTGGCTATAATGACCGTAATTATGTTTGGAGGAAAAAGGGGGATGCTTGCAAGCTGAAGAACACCATCCCAACCGTGAAGCACAGGGTGGCAGCATCATGTTGTGGGGGTGCTTTGGGACAGGTGCACTTCACAAAATGTATAGCATCATGAGGAACGAAAATTATGTGGATATATTGAAGCAACATCTCAAGACATCAGTTAAGTTAAAAAGTTTGGTTGCAAATGGGTTTTCCAAATGAACAATGACCCCAAGCATACTTCCAAAGTTGTGGCAAAATGGCTTAAGGACAACTAAGTCAAGGTATTGGAGTGGCCATCACAAAGCACTGACCTCATCCCTATATCAAATTTGTGGGCAGATCTGGAAAAGCGTGTGAGAGCAAAGAGGCCTACAACCCTGACTGTTACACCAGCTCTGTCAGGAGGAATGGGCCAAAATTCACCCAACTTATTGTGGGAAGCTTGTGGAAGGCTACCTGAAACGTTTGCCCCAAGTTAAGCAATTTAAAGGCAATGCTACCAAACACTAACTGAGTGTATATAAACGTCTGACCCACTGGGAATGTGATGAAAGAAATAAAGCCTGAAATAAATAATTATTTCTACTATTATTCTAACATTTCATATTCTTAAAATAAATTGGTGATCCTCACTGACCTAAGACAGGGATTTTTTTTGTCAGGAATTTTAAAAAACTGAGTTTAAATGTATTTGACTAAGGTGTATGTAAACTTCTGACTTCAACTGTATATGTGTGTGTGTTTAATAGGACTGTTCCTTATCAATTTATCTGACCTGTCCTCGGGCAGAATTCCTCACTCCTCCCTAATCCACGGCTGTCCTACCTTATCAGTGACTGAAACCAGACTCTTGCCCTTTGCCTCCCTAACAATAACATGTTTGACAGAATGTAAATTTCCTGCAATCCACTTTCTCACTCAGTGACTTTTCATACACCTATTTCCTATCCACCCTCCATTGATCCCAACATATACATTCCTTATACATGTAAAGTAATCAATAAGTTCCAGTATAGTAACATGAATAAGCATATCTAAAGCTAGAATCCAACAATAACAACCAAATGTGTATATCCCAGGACAAATTAGCTAGCAACAGCAAGCTAGCTAGTTAAATGTCCATGGATGCTTCATGTGTTTCGACCTGTCCCAAAATTACTATAGTTGGTTCAGAATTTGTTTTGATATTTCAATGTGCATGTCCTGATCGAGTCTGGTGTGGATGGACAAAATCATCATCTCTCTGTTCATGTCTGTCTCTTTTGTAGCCATATTTTCTCTTCCTCTTCACTATACACTTTCTCTAACTTTTATTCTATCTCTCTGTCAGTATCTCTTTCTCTTTTCCATCACTCTTTCCATCTCTCTTTCTGCCAGTATCTCTCTCTTTGTATCTCTATCCATCACTCTCTCTTTCTCCTTTATGACTATCCCTCTCAATTTCTTTCTCTTTCCATCTCTTTCTTTCTCTCTCTGTCTCTTGCCACATGTTCATTGTGTTGCTGCAGAGCCTCAGCCGAAGCTCACAGTGTCATATCGTTCCATTAATTCCACTACTGTGATCACGACATTCACTTATCTACACCACTCCACACACACATACAGTACACACACAGAACCACAAACACACACAGGTGCATGTGCACATGCACATAAACACAAAAGCACAAGTGTGTGTACATGCACACACACTTGAATGTTCACACACAAACAATCATGCAGTGTCTGGGCTATCAGTGTCATTGCTGCTAAGTCTACTCTGAGGGAAGCAAGAGAGAGATAGAGCTGTAAGAAATAGAGATAGTTGGAGGGGGTGAAGAGAAAGACAGACAAAAAGGAAAGAGTAAGTTTAAGATCCACAGAGTGAGCATTGAGCAGGGTAGGGTAGGGCGAGACGGAGAAAATAAACTCCCTCTCCCAGCACCCAGATCCAGATTAGCATCACCCTGTGTCCCTTCCACCCTCTCTGTCCTTCCCTCTCACCCCTTTCCTCCCCCTAACCCCCCTCAATCAGCACCTTTCTCAATGACATTATCCTGGGGAACCAGCAACAATGCCCACTCTGGGTTAGATAAGCAATCCTTTTATTCTCAACTAAGATTTTGTGTGTGTTCTCAATCTCCAGTCCTTACCCAGTGCCAATTGATCTGTGTGTTTGTGTGTATGAGAGAGAGAGAGAGAGAGAGAGAGAGAGAGAGAGAGAGAGAGAGAGAGAGAGAGAGAGAGAGAGAGAGAGAGAGAGAGAGAGAGAGAGAGAGAGAGAGAGAGAGAGAGAGAGAGAGAGAGAGTCCAATCTTCTGTCCTCTCTAGGCTTGGGCGATATACCGTATAATTGGGTATTTCGAAATACCGACTGTATGATTTTCCATACCGTTTGGGTAGCAAGGGGTCCATGCTACGCCACTGCTTAAGGAAGTTAAGTATAGCTACAAGAAATGTAAGATATGTCAAATAAATTATATCGTGCTCAGGGCTCCAGCTATGCATTTGGTTTGCTAAGGGAGTGAACGTTGTTTATAAAAAGGGTTACATGGAGAAAATCGGACCTCTCTGACATGAAAATGGATGGTCCTCCACTATACCCAAAATAATAATTTTAACATAGTGGATAGCAAAGAAAATGCCTACTGTTTACCCTCACTTCTTGGACAGACCAGATCATTAGATATGCAGTTTTAGAAACTGTTCTTCATCCTGTAAGCATTATATGGCAACGCAGGAATTTTGAACGTGCAGAGGGCTGTGGGCCAGAAGGTTGTTGGTTCACAGACCACCGTGGGTGGAAAGATCTCCTTTATAGTAAAAGCATTGCATGAATCTATAATCGTATTTGCAGGTATGAGAAAAAAAATCATTTTTTATAAACATTTCAAGCAATTTTACGTCATTTGACATATCAACAGAATATGTTTTAATACCACACACATTAATGAAATTACAGGCTAAGAATGGACAGAGATATACAGTGGGGCAAAAAAGTATTTAGTCAGCCACCAATTGTGCAAGTTCTCCCACTTTAAAAGATGAGAGGCCTGTAATTTTCATAATAGGTACACTTCAACTATGACAGACAAAATGAGGAAAAAATATCCAGAAAATCACATTGTAGGATTTTTTTATGAATTTATTTGCAAATTATGGTGGAAAATAAGTATTTGGTCAATAACAAAGGTTTATCTCAATACTTTGTTATATACCCTTTGTTGGCAATGACAGAGGTCAAACGTTTTCTGTAAGTCTTCACAAGGTTTTCACACACTGTTGCTGGTATTTTGGCCTATTCCTCCATCTCCTCTAGAGCAGTGATGTTTTCGGGCTGTTGCTGGGCAACATGGACTTTCAACTCCCTCCAAAGATTTTCTATGGGGTTGAGATCTGGAGACTGGCTAAGCCACTCCAGGACCTACCTCTTATTTCTTAACCCTCCTGTTGTGTTCAGGTTTTCTCTCTGTAAAATGTAGTTCACTTAATCTGATTGTCATAAGGTTCCATGACTTTGTCCACACAGGGCATCTGAACACACAAACACTTTGATGATTTTCATAACATTTGGGTGTTTTATTTCACTTTTGTATACCTGTGGTGTTCCATGTCAAAAATGACTGATCATTAGAAATGAATGGGTGAGACTACAGTTAGTGTATACAATTGAGTTCAGGCACATGCCCATTCATCAGATGGACACACTTCCTCTCCCAGACCCCACATGCATGTGTGTTTGAGCACACACACACACACACACACACACACACACACACACACACACACACCCCTTCTTGGCTTCCATGGCAACCCCCACGGGAACCACACCTTTTGGCATTCTCAAAAACAATCGCAACATTGTTTCACTAATATATAGAACTTTTCTCGCAGCTCTGGTATATAAATCTTTTTTGAGGCCTTTTTTGAGGCTCACAATTCATTCTGTGGCAGCACAATGACCAAATGATATACTGTATGTGAGGCTCTTGATCATATCTTTGATCATGACACTGGTGAGGAGGAGAGAGGCCAGGAAACTGACAGTGAAGATGCATTAGAGAAGGAAGTGTCAGAAGTTGAAGACAACACAGAATATGATCCAGACCAAGAGACAACCGATGTGGAACAATCCAGTGATGAGGAAGAGGGCCCTGCTGAGGTTGTTGTTACATTCTGATCAAAGAATGGGAATTTGTCCTGGTCTTCATCCCTACCTGAGAGGAGAGGTCGGCTGTAGGCCGAAAATGTTATCAGGATGAACCCAGGGCCAAAATAATCCATACATTATGCTTTTTTTACTAAAACACATTGTATTAGCTCAGGTCAATGAGGCCTACCGGCCATAAATCACAAATAGAAGTTAAAAACTTGTAATGTTCACAAGAACTTAAGTTGATAAAAAGATCTAACACAACATTAGCTGACATATGTATTATTATGGATTTATAATCAGCTATAATGGTGGTCATTTTGGACCGGGAACACATAATTCATTAACATGAAACAAACGCAACAGGAGGGTTAAATAGGAAGTAATAGCCTCCAACACAAAGCCATCTTGTTGTTAGTAAAGTCTAATTAAAATGAAGACGGATGGTTTAAGATGGTTTATATTAATTATGCCTACTCAAATTTGCTTACTTTCAGCACCATAAGGTGTCCATTTCCGATTGACTGTTGCTGCTGCTTCCAGGTTTCAGCACCACAATGAAAGTAATTAGAATCTGGGTTATTATGAGGTGAATAACTCTGACAAGAAGCATTATTATTTTTATTAAAGTCAATTATAGTTGTAGCAAGCTATCAAAGTTGACCTCCGGTCCTCCTTCTGATCATCGTGTTCTCCTTCTCAAACTGAACAGGCTATAGGCTAATCCACCCGCAATATATTGCATTGTGTGGACAAGGCCTAATAAACAAATATTTTCTAAAAAAACCTTTGACTCTTCTCCTGAACTGCCTACACAGCAAGAGCAGGCCGGGGCTCAGGGTTGGAATATCTATTTCAGTGTATAATGCAGCCTAGATTTATTTACAACATCCCAGCAGCTATCTTAGAAATATAACTTTGCTCTGCTTCTCCTAACATGCACTTAAGGCTATGGATTATTTGATTGAGACCACACTAAATAGCCTATAGGCGCTCTTAATATTTTGCGCCCAGCGGAGAATCAGATTTAAGGGTCGGCATCGGGCACACATCGATATACTGCATAGCCCCACCCACTTGGGAGCCAGGCTCACCCACTGGAAAGCCAGGCCCAGTCAAACAAAATAGTTTTCCACCACAAAAAAAGGCTTTATTACAGACAGGTTGGACGTACTGACAAATTCTCTAAAACGGCTTTATGGTAAAGAAATGAACATTCAATTCTCTGGCAACAGCTCTGGTGGGCAATCCTGCAGTCAGCATGCCAATTGCACGCTCTCTCAAAATTTGAGACATCTATGGCATTGTGTTGTGTGACAAAACTGCATATTTTAGAGTGGCCTTTTATTGTCCCAAGCACAAGGTGCGCCCGTGTAATGATCGTGCTGTTTAATCAGCTTCTCGATATGTCACATCTGTCAGGTGGATGGATTATCTTGGTAAAGGAGAAATGCTAACAGGGATGTGATCCAATTTGTGCACAAAAGTTAAGAAAAATAAGCTTTTTGTGCACATGGACCATTTCTGGGATCTTTTATTACAGCTCGTTAAACATGATTTTCTATATTTAGACATTTTTCTTCCAGTCTAGCCTGAAAGCTGGAAGATTGCATTTTGAATACTTTACTGGAGGAAAGTATACGCCCGGGGTTCCTTAAGACAGAAACGTAAACCTTGCTTCTAAAGAATTTGATTTTCCATCCAGTGAATACCTCTCTTCTTCCTTTATGTCTCCCCCTAATTCTCTTATTTTCCTTCCCTCGCTGACGACAGGTCTCTCTCTCAGACGGTGCACCGAGTCGGCCTCAACAAAGCTCCTCCTCATTGATCAAGTGTCACATCCTGTGTGCCTCTGGCTATGCTCTTCTTCTCTCTCTCTCACTTTCCCTTGCTCTCTCTCCAGGCTGCCGTTTTCTCTAGTGCCACACACATAAATACATAAAAACATGGTTGCTGGAGCGCCGGGGTGACAGGCGGACCAGGTCGAGAGAAAGGCATGAAAGAGAGAGAGAGATGACGAGATACAGAGCAAGGGAGAGATTAAATCACTGGGGAAACCAAGCCAGAAAAAAACAAACATATTACAATCTATGTGTTTTGATAA
This sequence comes from Oncorhynchus mykiss, assembly GCF_057628025.1. Classification (NCBI taxonomy): domain Eukaryota; kingdom Metazoa; phylum Chordata; class Actinopteri; order Salmoniformes; family Salmonidae; genus Oncorhynchus; species Oncorhynchus mykiss. Next base: position 50,085,065 of record NC_143046.1, on the reverse strand, counting down.
TTGCGTTGTTTGCTCTATAACCTGTTCGTCGTGATATATTGGCCTGAAGGCCGAGACAATAAGACACAGTCGCAGAATAAATTCAACCACACCTTTGTTTCATCACAAAACCAGAGAGTAACCTCTGTCCGGGGAATTCCAAAATTCATATTGCATGTAAAAAGCAGTTAATTGACCTGCAACGTGGTCAAGAAAGTTAATATTTCTGACATTTTCGCTCCACTAAACAACAACCTCATCAAATCACCTCTGCTTAGTCTAATGCAGTGACAATTAAAAGATACCAAAAACAATTTAGTCCAATCAACCAAAGCTAAATATGATGTGGCTGTCCATGGTTCTGATTTGTGTCTGTGTGTGTGTGTTTGTGTGTGTGCATGCATGCATGCATGCATGCGTGCGTGCAAGTAAGAAAAACATGTTAACTCAGCCTACTTGTAAAGAAACAATGTCATCCTCCTCTCTTTCATGTTAACGAAACAGTTTATGGCTGTCATACAGTACAAACTTTAATTGTTTTGTTGTTCTAGTCTACCTGGCTAAAATGCTTGCTCGCTAGCCTAACTTCCTTTTCATGGGCAATGTTAGCTAGTTAACATTAGCCTTCTACATCAAGCTACATATGAAACTTACTTCCTCTCAGGCCAGGGGCACAATGAATGAATTAGTGGTTGGATCAGAATTGCTGTTATAATCATTGTACGGAGAATTAAGTAAAACCACAAGTCCAACTCCCTATTGCCATCCATGGCTAATTTAGGAAAGGGACAATTTTAGCTAGCTACCTACCCACTGGACAATGCAATTCAAGTTGTTTCTGTCAATCACTTAAATCCAAACTGGCCTACCATGACAGTTTTGTTTTGGGTGCGCCAGGACCATTCACAGTTGAGCTAACTCAATTTAGCTCAATGCTGATTGGCTCTTATTTATACTTTTTTTATCAAGGGAGGCCTTGCTTCCTTTCCCTTGCAATCAATGCTATGGGCGGCAATAATGTCATACTCTTTTTGATCAGACGGCATCAGACAGATGGCCTACACATACCGAGACAGAGGGGAGCTGTTTCACTCACTCAGATACCTTCTCCAGTGAGATACATTCAGCCTCTTGTGAATTAGAGCAAAATTATGAAAAGATACATTATTTTTTTAAAGTATATATTTTTATTGTAAAATGTTTGGGGCAAGCTTGTTTCCCCTTTGAATCCATGAATACACACTATTGGAGAGGACATAGAGAGCATTGGTATATCTCCCTCTCATGTGAAGAGATGACTCATGCCTTCTGCCTCTGGTTCAGAGGAAGAAGTGCCTTTGGTATAACATTGTCGGGATGAAGGATGTTGCCAGATCTGTCAATTCAACGTCTAGTTTTGATTTACATTTGGTTGAGTTGTCAACTAACCTGAATTCAACGTGAACCAACAAAACATTTCACCATTTCATTGGATTTAGGTGTAACTTTGGGTGGAAAACACACCAAATTCCCTTAGGTTGATGACTTTCTTTCACGTTGAAATGACATGGAAACAATGTTGATTCAACCAAACCAGTTTTTGCCCAGTGGGTAGACTCTGAACAGTCAATAAACTGGCCCCCTTAATTTTTCATGCTCAAAGAATACATTAGCACAATTATTACTAGAGGATCAGTGAGTGTTATGAAGCAATGTTGTTCTGAAGAAGCCATACTTTTATTCTCTGTGTCTTAAGCGAAGAGAACTTGAAATGTACACAATGAAAGAAACATCCAACTACCTTGCTTTTGGAGCTGTGACACACTTTGGTGTGGATTCAGGTTGTTATAGCAGAGGGAGAGTCAGAAGGCAAACACACGACAGGCCTGCACTCTGCTGATAATTCGACAGCCGTCACATTCTCATTTGAAATGTACTGTAGCTTGGCCAGAAGAACCTAGCATGTGTCCTGCAACTGTCCCTTGGCACTCCGTCCTATAATTATTTAGAGTTATCTAGATCTACAGACGTCGCTGTGAGCATAAGCTGCAAGGATCTGTGAGTGAGGCAATAACCGGAGGCAGTATGGCGTGAGGCAGACTGTTTAACGTCTTAACGGCGAGATAAAAAATAAAAAAAAACACTGGGAGAAGTAGCTACAGACAGCATAGCAGCCCTTAGTGCTGTACAGTATATGTATCTGGGAAACCATAATTGTGTGATGACCTTGCCCGAGCCAGAATATTTGCATTAGCTCCTTGCGCTAATGCCTGGGCTTAATCTGTGAGGGTTAACAAATCAAATGAAATCAGTCCTGACGTGCAGGATTCCAAGTGTGAACCCCAGTTGGTCACATGAAAATGCAGTAATATACAATAGCTGTTGCACTGTGTGTGGTTTATCACTAAGTACAAATCGAGATCGCACCTGGCAGCAACACACATTTTTAACTAAACTATTTACCATCTTATAACACATATGTGTTGTGACGAGCAGTGATCAATTAACTGTATGCACATGTTTACATGTAGCATAGCAGTCCCTTTCTAAGCCTCGTTGATACACAAAGTGTGTCACACAACGTGGTAGCAAATCCCTAGGCGCTAGGCCCTATTACTTCAGTTGCAAAGCCTGACAAATCTCCCACGAGAGCTACCTGCCTTGTCTCATTTTGGACTTCAAAGATGGCAATCTTAATTGAGTCAAGAGCTTTGATGGTGAGTGGGTAGAAATTTGAGCCGAAGAGGAACTGAGCGCTGACACTAATTATATCGAGAGAATGTCAAAGTCTACTTCCTGGCGTGCTGAGGTTGTCAGTGCAGGAGGTAAGTGGGTTGTGGATCACAGGTGTTAGGGGAGATGGGTGATGATAATGATTAGTGAGCATAGAAGTGATTCGAGTTGAAAGGTTGAGGACAGATGGTACTCAGGTTGTATGCAGGGACAATGCTCAGTAGGTGGTCTTGCACGGTGGTGATGAGAATCATAAGTGAAAATAGGAGTTGTTTGAGTTGAAAAGTTGAGGCCTGACAGTATACGGTTTGTATGCAGGCCTGTTGCATTTACCCTGGAGGAAACCGGTGGTAAGCGATTCACATAGAAAGTTTGCATGGAGAGGCAAGAAGGAAACAACTGTTGTTCCTAGGGGGTATATGCCCGAAGGTGGTCGCAATGGTAGTATCACAAAGTTTTTTAGTGTGGCTGTGTCTCACTTCAAATTGGATCCGAAGAGAGAGAGGCTCTTCGGAACAGAGTCTGAGCGCATCGCAAGTTAACCAAACACATCAGACACATCAGAACATTGTTAGGCTTTGAGAGACTTGTCTTTGAGTTTGTACTGGGAATGCCACGACAAAACAAAACACTGACACACACCAAAGGCAGTCTGAACGAGGACCAATCTGAAATTGTCAGCTAAACTCTGTTTAAAGTTTCATCCAATAGTCCTAATGGGGTGCAACGCAGAAACACCAGTAGAACCTAGCTCCTTTGCGAACACGTCTAAATTTCCCTCCCTCTCTCGCTCTCTGTTCTTCTCAGCATATTTTCTTCTCTCCTTTGTGAGGTTGTGTGTGTGTGCGCATGTCATGCTGCGCTACTTGCTTGTTCTGCTTATGATTGTGTTGCTTTAATCTTTGAAATAATACATGAAGTGCCTCTAGCGCCGAGTGCCACTCTTGACGTGAAAAGAAAGAAATCTTGGAGATACCAGTGAAGGCTTCTTTTTTACACCCTTCAAAGGCCCGAGTCACAGCCAGGGCCTTTGGAACGCTGGTTTGGTTAACGGGAGGGAGGGAACGAGAGAGAGTGGAGAGCTAAAGTGAGAGAGAGAGCAAGGGACAGAGATTGAGAGGCCGAGCAAAGGGGGAGAGTAAAAGAAAGAGAGAGAGTGAGTGTTGGGGAGAGCAAAAAAGAGAGCTGGAGAGAGACAGATCAAAAGAAAGAGTGTGTCACGCCCTGACCTTAGTTATCTTTATTTTCTTTATTATTTTGGTTAGGTCAGGGTGTGACGAGGGTGGTATGTGTGTTTTTGTCTTGTCTAGGGTTTTTTGTAATTCTATGGGGTTTTGATATGTCTAGGTATATGTAGGTCTATGGTGGCCTGAATTGGTTCCCAATCAGAGACAGCTGTTTATCGTTGTCTCTGATTGGGGATCCTATTTTGGTTGCCATTTCCATTTTGGTTTTGTGGGTTATTGTCTATGTGTAGTTGCCTGTCAGCACTCGTGTTATTAGCTTCACGGTCGTTTTTGTTGTTTTGTATAGTTTGTTCAGTGTTTATTCTTCATTAAAAGAAGTATGTATTCTTATCACGCTGCGCCTTGGTCTCATCGTTATGACGAACGTGACAGAGTGAGAGTTGCAGAGAGCGAATGAGAGAGGGTAACGCAGATGCTGACATTGGCCATGCAGGACTAAGAGAGAGAGCAAAAGAGAGAAATGGCTCTGGATGGTTAAAGGAGGGAGCAAGTGGCTTAGTATGAGACCAACAGTGAACGGGTCACTTACACAGACAGAGAGAAAAAGGATAAATCTGAGATGTAGAGATAATCTGAGGCATGGAAAGAAAGATGGAAGTAAAAATACCAGAGGGAGATTGTGAGTATGAGAGAGCGATTGAGAGAAAATAACCATCTGACAGATAATGGTGTGCGCCCTATTTTCTCTCTCTCCGACACTTGAGGTTGATAAAAGGTTGGCTCCATACTATTACATAATAAAATAGATGAAATGCTTTTGAAATAAGACACCATCATACATACATAAATCAGATTACATGACGAGGTAATACGTTAACATTTACTCCTCCGAGGTCATGAAATGGCGTGCATTCCCCAAATGAATCACATGTCTATTAATTATTTCCTAATTAAACATTTACAGCCATGCATTCCATGAACTAATTATGTTTCATATCATCCCCTCTATGAAAGTTTGAACAAGAAACATATGACTCAATGTAATCCCTTCTCAACACCCGGATAACCAAAAAAATAACCATATCTGGTCCCACTCATTGTCAAATAAATCTATTTTCACAGCGGCTACATTGGCAGCTACTGTGAAACATACTATGGGTAGAACACAGCAGACTACATCTATACAACTTCTGAGAATTACTGTACTGCCAATATAACTACCCTGTAAATACCTTGTTATATCATTGCTTCACAGAAACTCAGACCATTTTACATGAAAAGCTTTGCCGTAATAAAAACCTTCCAGTCAGACATGTAGATTGACACCCTCGTTCTGGAGTCGGCTCATGTCTCCGCTGACCAGCAGGCTCTCTCTGGACTGATAAGGCTGCCGACAGACCATTAGAATTGTCCATCACCCCAGTGCTAAATGCCAGTGTGATGGACTGACTGGCTGCTGCAGAATATCACCAGCCCAGATAGCGAGGGGAGGGAGGGGGCAGCCTTGCCCAGTACCGCCCCCTCTTTGTGACCGAGCTGGAGCTTGATTGCAGCCGGAGCCCATGGTGTAATTGAGCCCATGGTGTAATTGTCCCCGGCAATCGAGAGTGCCATTACCAAAGAAAGAAACCAAGGGAAAGACGGGGGAGGTGATAGGAAATCAACTGGGTGTGCTATTGGCTTGATTAAATTGTTTGATGCGTGGTTAAGCTGAAGCACCAGCTCATCTGGAGTGATACCCAGATGGTTGACCTGTTGATGCTTCTGCTCTACACTGCCATCTGTTGATGTGGGGCGTGTACTACTGGAGCCAAGAGTTGGAAAAAAAGGAGAGGAACTTGAAGTATATTGAATTATTCTCAATATAGACAGGAACACCAGTGCCAATAGCCTGTGGGAGTCTAGATTGATCTACAGGCCAAACAGTGAATAATACAAGTAATGACAAGAGGAAGGGAATAGTAAGAGTTCTTGTTAGGGTATATTAGTCAATAACAGCAAGCACATGGCAGTTCTGCTCACCATCGGTTCCGCAAAGACTTTTCCCACCTGCTACTAAAACAAAAAAATCTATAATCCCCCGAAAAGAGTCTTATTTGTGTATGCTAGGCTGTTCTTGCCAATATCTGCTGGAGAGAAGTAAGGAAGCGTATTTTACAAAGTAACTCATGCCTGAGCAGATTGCATTAGGGAGCTGTGTTATTTTCGTCCTCAACAGGTAGTCATTATTTCACACTGGCTGATTGTAATTCAAATAAATTAGCATCTCTCACTATTTTCCTAGAAATTACTCAGGTGAGAAATGAATTGGTAAGGTGCACAGAGCAAATAGTGGCACCATAGATCAAACGCGGCATTCTTTGCACTTAATTAGGAAAAAGCCTGTTTTGCATTATTTAGATATTTATCATCAAATCTTTACATGTGGTCTTTCAGCTTAGGCATTTTCAGTGGTTGTGGCCACCATGGATATTACCTCCTTTGCATCGATAAATCACCCTTGTGTGTGTGTTACAAAGCAGCACTAGAGGTTAAAGGAGGAGGACGAGCCTTGAATGGTAAGCTGGTGTCCTGTAGTTAAGGCAGCAGGACACTGACGTGGAGGCTCTGGCTATGTTCCAAGAACCATTCTACTTAGAATGCATGCCCACTAAATTGCTTAATTCTCCCTAGTGTGCTAGTGTGTACATGCAATCTGAGCTACTTTCTACTGCTTGGCGTGACTCACCCAACCTTTGACCCCCAACTCCTCAGGTTCTGATGCATATCTCTCACCGGTTCCGATCCACCGTTACTCAGTGTTCGAGAAACAGGAGCAACATTGCTATGAGGATCACGTTATTCACACCCACAAGCAGGGCAGGACCCCTTTTGGAGTGCTGGAGAGATAGGAATGACTGGCTATCGGAGGAGCACATTTAAAAAAATCTGAGAGTGCTTCTTCAGAGCACAGCTGTTTTTTGGCACTGAAGGTTAGGGCTTACTTGCGGCTAGTATATGAGCAAAGAAACAACCAACTATATCATGAGAAGACATAAAGAATATCTAATTGTATTGCTATGTTGTTAAGGTGTAGCTTAAAGAAAGGTACCAAGTACTTTTTTGTGGAGTCCATCATGAGGCTCACAGTCTGGGGCATAACTTTGATTTGAGATGTAGTGGGAACAACATCTGCCAAGTGCCTGGGGGTCTGGGAGTCCCACCTCAGAAAGATCAAACACCCTCCTGAATTTCCTTGGTGCATTTAGTGTCACATATATTTGAAATATACAACCTTAAATGAAAGTGGAATGGGACAAAAATGCTATTCAAACTATTTTGCTCAGCGGATTGTTACTAGGCAGACCTCTTTGTGGCTACAGCTGACTTTGACTGATTCACATTTATTACCCAGACCCCGAAAAAGTGTATATCTTCGTGTATATACACTTCTGTTTAAATCCTTGTCATGTGTGCATGCATACTCACAGGCAGTTTCTCTTTCAGACTAAGCACAGAGGTTGGCAGCTCAGATGGGGAAAAGCGATCGATAATAGCTTCTAAACGTGAGCACGGCCACTATTGGGACCAGTCGAACCATACTCATGCTGGATGATGACAGATCACAAAACACCATTTTTTTGTGGATTTCCTCAAATCGTAGTCGATCAAACCGGCCCAGCTCATCGTTCCCTCAAAATGTCTAACAGGGTTTTGGAGATTAAGTCAAAAACAAGACGACGTCAGAGCACCAAGAAATTATGTTTAATTACAATTGAGATAGTTTTTTTCAAATTGAAAAAACATTATTTTGGTTGGTACATGACTCTAGAATCTTTTAAAGGATGTTGTTTTCTCAATTCTCCGGGTAATGCTGATTTGATTGAGTGTAGCCCACAGTCATTTCAGAGCGTATGGTATCCACAGCTCCATCGTCTACATACGGTCTGATCATTTGTTAGAGAAACCCTGGTGAACACAGGACTGTGTCCCAAATGGCACCCTATTCCCTATATAGAGCTCAAATTTTAACCAAATTTTTAACCAAATTTTAACCAGAGCCCAATGGCCCTGGTCAAAAGTAGTGCAGTAAATAGGGAACAGGTTGCCATTTGGGATGCAATCCTGTTCTTCTCAGAGCTGTAAGATATGTTGCCTGCCACAGTGGTAAATAATTGAAACTGCTCCTGTCTGGCAGGATGGGTAATTATCACACACTGTTATGGACGTGCTATTTGCGAGATCATCAGGGGGGCTAATTATGTGTGAGGAAGGCTAGGGGTTTGTGTGTGTGTGTCTGCAGTAGGAGTGGGGGGGGGGGGGGGGGGGGGTAGGGTTGTGTATGGGTGATATCATTGCTATACACTAAAATGTAAAGATTAGTTCTTACATTTGTACAAATGCTTGTCACTGTAGTGATAGTCTATAAGGTACCTCCTTTGCACATGTACAGTGCCTTGCGAAAGTATTCGGCCCCCTTGAACTTTGCGACCTTTTGCCACATTTCAGGCTTCAAACATAAAGATATAAAACTGTAGTTTTTTGTGAAGAATCAACAACAAGTGGGACACAATCATGAAGTGGAACTGTAAATTGGATATTTAAAACTTTTTTAACAAATCAAAAACTGAAAAATTGGGCGTGCAAAATTATTCAGCCCCTTTACTTTCAGTGCAGCAAACTCTCTCCAGAAGTTCAGTGAGGATCTCTGAATGATCCAATGTTGACCTAAATGACTAATGATGATAAATACAATTCACCTGTGTGTAATCAAGTCTCCGTATGAATGCACCTGCACTGTGATAGTCTCAGAGGTCCGTTAAAAGCGCAGAGAGCATCATGAAGAACAAGGAACACACCAGGCAGGTCCGAGATACTGTTGTGAAGAAGTTTAAAGCATGATTTGGATACAAAAAGATTTCCCAAGCTTTAAACATCCCAAGGAGCACTGTGCAAGCGATAATATTGAAATGGAAGGAGTATCAGACCACTGCAAATCTACCAAGACCTGGCCGTCCCTCTAAACTTTCAGCTCATACAAGGAGAAGACTGATCAGAGATGCAGCCAAGAGGCCCATGATCACTCTGGATGAACTGCAGAGATCTACAGCTGAGGTGGGAGACTCTGTCCATAGGACAACAATCAGTATATTGCACAAATCTGGCCTTTATGGAAGAGTGGCAAGAAGAAAGCCATTTCTTAAAGATATCCATAAAAAGTGTTGTTTAAAGTTTGCCACAAGCCACCTGGGAGACACACCAAACATGTGGAAGAAGGTGCTCTGGTCAGATGAAACCAAAATGGAACTTTTTGGCAACAATGCAAAACGTTATGTTTGGCGTAAAAGCAACACAGCTGAACACACCATCCCCACTGTCAAACATGGTGGTGGCAGCATCATGGTTTGGGCCTGCTTTTCTTCAGCAGGGACAGGGAAGATGGTTAAAATTGATGGGAAGATGGATGGGGCCAAATACAGGACCATTCTGGAAGAAAACCTGATGGAGTCTGCAAAAGACCTGAGACTGGGACGGAGATTTGTCTTCCAACAAGACAATGATACAAAACATAAAGCAAAATCTACAATGGAATGGTTCAAAAATAAACATATCCCGGTGTTAGAATGGCCAAGTCAAAGTCCAGACCTGAATCCAATCGAGAATCTGTGGAAAGAACTGAAAACTGCTGTTCACAAATGCTCTCCATCCAACCTCACTGAGCTCGAGCTGTTTTGCAAGGAGGAATGGGAAAAAATGTCAGTCTCTCGATGTGCAAAACTGATAGAGACATACCCCAAGCGACTTACAGCTGTAATCGCAGCAAAAGGTGGCGCTACAAAGTATTAACTTAAGGGGACTGAATAATTTTGCATGCCCAATTTTTCAGTTTTTGATTTGTTAAAAAAGTTTGAAATATCCAATAAATGTCGTTCCACTTCATGATTGTGTCCCACTTGATGTTGATTCTTCACAAAAAAATACAGTTTTATATCTTTATGTTTGAAGCCTGAAATGTGGCAAAAGGTCGCAAAGTTCAAGGGGGCCGAATACTTTCGCAAGGCACTGTAGTTATAGGTACAGTACCAGTCAAAAGTTTGGACACACCTACTCATTCAAGGGTTTTTCTTTATTTCTACTATGTTCTACATTGTAGAATAATATGAAACTATGAAATAACACATAGTATGGAAACGTGTAGTAACCAAAAAAGTGTTAAACTTCAATTTAGCCACCCTTTACCTTGATGACAGCTTTGTACATTCTTGGCATTCTCTCAACCAGCTTCACCTGGAATGCTTTTCCAACAGTTTTGAAGGAGTTCCCACATATGCTAAGCACTTGTTGGCTGCTTTTCTTTTCTCTGCAGTCCAACTCATCCCAAACCATCTCAATTAGGTTGAGGTTGGGTGTTTGTGAAGGCCAGGTCATCTAATTCAGTACTCCATCACTCTCTTTTTTACTGTTGAAAAACAAATGATAGTCCCACTAAGCTCTAACCAGATGGGATGGCATATCGCTGAAGAATGCTGTGGTAGCCATGCTGGTTAAGTGTTTCTTCAATTCTAAATAAATCAGACTGTCACCAGCAAAGCACCCCCACACCATCACACCTCCTCCTCCATGCTTCACGGTGGGAACCACACATGGAGAGATCATCCGTTCACCTACTCTGCATCTCACAAAGACACGACTCATCAGACCAAAGGACAGATTTCCACCGGTCTAATGTCCATTGCTCGTGTTTCTTGGCCCAAACAAGTCTCCTCTTCTTATTGGTGTCCTTTAGTAATGGTTTCTTTGCAGCAATTCGACCTTGAAGGCCTGAATTCACGCAGTCTCCTCTGAACAGCTGATGTTGAGATGTGTGTTACTTGAACACTGTAAAGCATTGATTTGGGCTGCAATTTCTGAGACTGGTAACTTTAATGAACGTATTCTCGGCAACAGAGGTGAATCTGGGTCTTCCTGTGGCGGTCCTCATGAGAGCCAGTTTCATCACTTGGTCTTTTACCAAATAGCCCCATCTTCTGTAAACCACTCCTACCTTGTCACAATACAACTGATTGGCTCAAACACATTAAGAAGGAAAGAAATTCCACAAATTAACTTTTAGCAAGGCATACCTGTTAACTGAAATATATTCCAAGTGACTACCTCATGAAGCTGGTTGAGAGAATGCCAAGTGTGCAAAGCTGTCAGAAGGCAAAGGGTGGCTACTTTGAAGAATCTGAAATATAAAATAGATTTTAATTTGTTTAACACTTTTTTTGGTTACTACATGTTTCCATAAGTGTTATTTCATAGTTTTGATGTATTCACTATTATTCTACAATGTAAAAAAATGTTTTGTAAAAACAAAGAAAGCCCCTTCAATGATTAGGTCTGTCCAAACTTTTGACTGGTAGTGTATTGGACTCCACATACCTCAGTACCTTTCTTACATACAGTCCACAGGTAGAAAAGAGTGCCTTTAGAAAAGGAACAATTTGTCTTCATAGGATCCCACCACAGTTACAGAGCCATTTGTTCCTTGCGAGTGGCAATAATGTATCTCTACTATACACCACTTAAACAGGGTAGGTAGCATAAACGTAACCACATTTAACATATGGATTTGCATTAGTATATGTTCTAAAGTTACACCTCACAATTTTTTGAGTTATTACATAAAATCTATCAGAATTCCGAAGAATGCCAGAAAATGTTTTGGCGGGTTAGGACATAATATGGAGGACCCGGCAAGCCAGCCTATTCTCTATAATGTAAACTCCGACAGTAATAACTTAACATGTATAACTTAAAATCTAACCAAACCATTTGCATTTAATTTACATTTTCAGCCAACTCACAAGTAAATACTTTATGATTTATTGTTCCAAATAAGCTTGCATGGTTGCTAGCCAACTAGCCTGCTAACATTAGTCCTACTAGCCTGCTAACTTTAGCCCTACTAGCCTGCTAACGTTAGCCCTACCAGCCTGCTAATGTTATGTTAGCACTGCAAGAACCAGCCAGTTGCTCTTAACACTTAGCTACATAGAAGTAAACCAAAGCTTTTATATATAACGCCATCTAACCAGTTATCAAACAATGTTACAGGTACTGTATATTCAGTTATCTTAGCCAGCAATTCAACTAGCTAAAGTTAGTTATTTTAGCCTGCTAGCTATCCTAGCTAGCTAACTAGCCTAGCTAGCCAACCACCACGGTCGACATAACGAAGTAGTAAGCCAGAGAACGACACCAACTAGTCTAGCACAGGCAGGAACCTACGGAACACACAAAAAACTCCAGCAGATATAAAGTAGAGAGAGAGGAGGCTTCCCGACACTGAGTTAGCTACCAAAAAAGAGCCAAGGAGAGAGGAGCTTCAGAGAGAGAGGCCATTTCACCGGCCGAGGGAGAGTCAGCTAATCCAATAGCGATATATTGAGTTAAATCCAAAGTAGATGGGTTCCAGAGGCAATAACCCAGAGGCGGCATTGGACGCAGGAGACAAGGGGAAGAATCAACAATAAGACTGCGATCGGATGAAGGCTCCAGGCAGATGGAAATGCTCACAACAGCACAGTCAGTCAGCTATTGTAGCGTGCTAGTCCTATGTCAAGGTTAAACAACTCTGGTAGCCTACTTCACGGAGAGCAGGTTGAAAAGTTGACCAAACAAATTGGAGGACAAAAAGCAAGCAAGCACAGACAAACTATTAAACAATTGGAGCTGGCAGGAATGATTTTCCACTCTACTTTTTAGCCAGAAGCAAGTCTGCAGGTGCAGGAAGACTAAGGTGTGTGCAGCATCTGACCAGCATCAAGGGAAAGGGGGATACCTAGTCAGTCACACAACTGAATGCATTCAACTGAAATGTGTCTTCCACATTTAACCCAACCCCTCTGAATCACAGAGGTGCGTGGGGGGGGGGGGGGGGGGGGGGGGTGCTAAAATTGACATCCATGTCATTGGAGCCCAGGGAGCAGTTGTTGTGGGTTAACTGGGGAATCTGATTGGTTGTTTGTAGAGTCTCCATATGACATTGCGAAATAGTACATTGTGGGTAGTTTACAAGCTATCCATTAAGTAAAACCTTCAAAACATGACTATTTTTGAAGTTATAGGTAACATGGTAATGATTACACGTTACTAATCCTTTGACCACACCATGTTGTTACTTTTATGAGTAAAACATATTGGTTCATACACTTTGAACTGGTACAACACTTCCACTCACGGGTGGCCAAAATAACTAACTGAAAGCCACTCCCCCACACCTCCAATATAATTTCCCAGTGTACCTTGCTTTCTAGGGGATTGTTGAGTTACTACCCATGACTGTATTTCTTAGTGTCAGAGAGATGACTGTTGATTTTTTTAAATTATTAAATATGTATCTCATATGTTGAGTCATATTTTTTAACAATAGTGTCCTGTTCAGCAATTTTCTTCCTCCCATTTCCAGGAAACTTCCAAACAATTGTAAAATATCAACCTGCAGTAGAGCATGCTGGTAAATGTGATAATGATGATCGTACAGATTTGCCTTTTAGGGTATCACCACAGTGAGAAAGCCGTCAGTACACTTTAAGTGGCAAAAATGTATCATTGTACCTTATGGTGGATACTGAGGGTACACAAAATACGTTTGTACCCTTGGAAACAGAAATGTAATAGATTTTACTGAGTTATAGTTCAAATAAGGAAATCAGTCAATTAAAGTGAATTCATTTAGTCCCAATTTATGGATCTCACATGACTGGGAATACAGATATGCATCTGATGGTCACAGATACCATTAAAAAAAGGTAGGGGCATGGATCAGAAAACCTGTCAGTATCTGGTGTGACCACCATTTGCCTCATGCAGCGTTGTTTGAGGCCTGTGGAATGTTGTCCCACTCCTCTTCCAAACATGCTCAATGGGTGACATGTCTGGTGACAGGCCATTGAATAATTGTGACATTTTGGGACATTTTCAGATTCCAGGAATTGTGTACAGATCCTTGCAACATGGGGCCTTGCTTTATAATGCTTGAAAATGAGGTGATGGCGACGGATGAATGGCATGACAATGGGCCTCAGGATCTCATTATGATATCTCTGTGCGTTCAAATTGACATCGATAAAATTAAATTGTGTTCGTCATCCGTAGCTTTTGCCTGACCATACCATAACCCACAGCACTCTGTTCACAACGTTGACATCAGCAAACCTCTCGCCCACACGGCGCCGTACACTTGGTCTGTGGTTGTGAGGTCAGATGGAGGTACTGACAATGGAAGCGGCTTATGGTAGAGAAGTTAAATTTAAATTAATTGGCAAGAGCTCTGATGGATATTCCTGCAGTCAGCCTGCCAATTGCACGCTCCCTCAAAACTTGAGACATCTGTGGCATTGTGTTGTGTGACAACTGCACATTTTAGAGTGGCCTTTTATTGTCCCCAGTACAAGATGCACTTGTGTAATGCTGTTTAATCAGCCTCGTGATATGCCACACCTGTCATGTGGATGGATTTTCTTGGCAAGGGAGAAATGCTTACTAACAGGGATGTACAGTGGCTTGCAAAAGTATTCACCCCCTTGGCATTTTTCCTATTTTGTTGCCTTACAACTTGGAATTAAAATGCATTCTTTGGGGGTTTATATCATTTGATTTACACAACATGCCTACCACTTTGAAGATGCAAAATTGTTATTATTTTGAAACAAACAAGAAATAAGACAACTTGAGCATGCATAATTATTCACCCCCCCAAAGTCAATACTTTGTCAAGCCACCTTTTGCAGCAATTACAGCTGCAAGGCTCTTGGGGTATGTATCTATAAGCTTGGTACATCTAGCCACTGGGATTTTTGCCCATTCTTCAAGGCAATGGGTTCCACTGGTGTACAGCAATCTTTGTAAGTCATACCACAGATTCTCAATTGGATTGAGGTCTGGGCTTTGACTGGGCCATTCCAAGACATTTAAATGTTTCCCCTTAAACCACTTACTTGTATGTTGCTTTAGCAGTATGCTTAGGGTCATTGTCTTGCTGGAAGGTGAACCTCCGTTCCAGTCTCAAATCTCTGGAAGAATGAAACATGTTTCCCTCAAGAATTTCCCTGTATTTAGCGCCATCCATTTTTCTTTCAATTCTGACCAGTTTGATAAATCCCCACAACATGATGTTGCCACCACTGTGCTTCACTGTGGGGATTGTGTTCTCTGGGTGATGAGAGGTGTTGGGTTTGCGCCAGACATAGCATTTTCCTTGATGCCTAATAGCTCAATTTTAGTTTAATCTGACCAGAGTACCTTCTTTCATATGTTTGGGGAGTCTCGCACTTTACTTTTGGCGAACACCAAAGGTTTTTGCTTATTTAAAAAAAAAAGTAATTACTTTTTTCTGGCCACTCTTTTGTAAAGCTCAGCTCTGTGGAGTGCACGGCTTAAAGTGGTCCTATGGACAGATACTCTAATCTCCGCTGTGGAGCTTTGCAGCTCCTTCAGGGTTATCTTTGGTCTCTTTGTTGCCTCTCTGATTAATGCTCTCCTTTCTTGGTCTGTGAGTTTTGGCAGGTTTGTTGTTGTGCCATATTCTTTTAATTTTTTTATAATGGATTTAACGGTGCTCCGTGGGATGTTCAACGTTTTGGATATTTTTTTATAACCTAACCCTGATCTGTACTTCTCCACAACTTTGTCCCTGAGCTCCTTGGTCTTGATGGTGCCGCTTGCTTGGTGGTGCCCCTTGCTAAGTGGTGTTGCAGACTCTGGGGCCTTTCAGAACAGGTGTATATATACTGAGGTCATATGACAGATCATGTGACACTTAGATTGCACACAGGTGGACTTTATTCAACCTTTCTGCGCACTGAACCCGCTAGCGGGTCTGAAATTCCACAACATACGGATGATCGCCTCATAAATAGTCATATTAAACATTCATGAAAATAAAAGTGTCTCACTTGTATCGAAAGCCTAGAATCTTTCTTATCCAACTGCGTTGTCAGATTTAAAAAAGGATTTACTGCTAAAGAATACGATGCGATTATCTGAGCATAGAGCCCCATAAAAAAACAACTATTTCAACCAGCACAGGCGCAACAAAATCACAAACTGCAATAAAATAAATAGTTTACCTTTAACGATCTTAGTCTGTTTGCAATTCCAATGCTCATTGTTACACAATGAATGATCTTTTGTTTGATAAAATCGTTTTTTATAGCCTAACACAAAACATTTTGTGATCCGCTTGTGTAGTGAATTCCGCCTCATTCCATTTTCGAAGACACATTCCAGGTAAATCACCCACACAGAACGGGACTTTTCCAGTCATGTTTGGTTTCACTGCAATCAACTGGTTTGTTTGTAACACAATCAATCCTGATGGGCCATTTCGCGGGACGTATTGACTGAAAGAAACCGATTTGAAGACAACAAGTAATGACATCATTGTTCACCAATGATTTGCCCGCTGTTTCGTTGATTGACTGTCTTTTAACCCAATGACCACTGATCGTCTTGAAATCTAGCTGGGCAGATAGCCAATGAGCTGAGCTAAACGACAAAACGCCATGTTTATGTGTTGCAAGACCAACCCATGTAGTAAGCTCCAGCGTAAAGAGAGTCATGCGCTATTGAATTTTAAATACCGGAAGGAGAAACACATATTGCGCATTGCATTGTTTTGTGAACGCGTAGATTCAGCTGTTTATATATCAATCATTATGGCGACTAAGTCAAGTCTAGATATACAGATGTACACACAACTTTAGAATAAATTGATTGGGAAGGTGAGACAGAGATTGTTGTAGGACGCTTCATTTAGCGATTGTGGAGGAAATTTTTTTGAACGGGAGAGGACATCGTTTTGGACTGGTAAGTTCTTATCATGCTAATGCCCTTGTTTGAAATTAATAATATAAAATATTATTTGTGATTTTTTAAATTTATTTTAGAAGCAATATATAAACATTTAATATCATGAAATGTGAGATGCGTGTGTCTGCCGCTCCACCCCAACCCACATGAAATAGCCTATTTGAGGCTGTTGAGGAGAGGGCAGGACCACATCAATGGCCAAAGTGAAATGGAGACAGTAGATACAGCTGGTCTGTTGTAATATAATAAAGACAGTAGATCTAGCTGGTCTGTCATAATATAATAGAGACAGTAGATCTAGCTGAAATGTCATAACATAAAAGACACAGTAGATCTAGCAGGTAATAATAATATAATAATATATTCAACTTTCAACTCTCTCTATATATCTGTTTATTATACCTGTTGATACAGGGCTCATATGTGAAACTATTCTAACTGAAAATTTTCTTTCACAGTGACACTGACTCCGAATGGGAGTCTTATCCGGTGTCCTGTGTGAGGTGCTATCCTGTTGCACCCTCTACAACCACTGCCACCCCTCATAGCCTGGTTCCTCTCTAGGTTTCTTCCTAGGTTTTTGCCTCTCTAGGGAGTTTTTCCTAGCCACCGTGCTTCTACACCTGCATTGCTTACTGTTTGGGGTTTTAGGCTGGGGCTATATGAATAGATTTGATTTGATAGAGGACTGAGGGTCTTCCAAATATTGAAAGTGTGTAAATAGTTACCCATGTTATTTTGTAAATGTGTATATATAAATATTTTTTAAACAATAATTATTTTTTTTCATTTATTTTTCCAATTATTTTTTTTGGGGGGGGTGTGTTAGAATACCATTTTGGTATTTTGTATATAGTTATTTGTTTCAAAATGTATACCTTCACCAATTTGGCCACTTGGGTACATTTGGGCTACTTGTCAGGGACACCTGGGTGACTTCATGATAAATGTCATGTAGCACACTCATTTTGGAAGTTATCATTCTGAAACTTTGCATAAGTTTTTTTTCATTGTTTTATCTAAACCAGATCTATTCTGTGTTATTCTCCTACATTCAATTCACATTTACACAAACCTCAGAGTGTTTTCTTTCAAATGGTACCAAGAATATGCATATCGTTGGTTCTGTGCCTGAGCTACAGGCTGTTAGATACGTCTTCAGGCGGAAATTGCACAAAGTAGGGGGGGAGTTGCAAGAGGTTTTAACTAATTATGTGACTTCTAAAGGTAATTGGTTGCACCAGATATTATTTAGGGGCTTCATATCAATGGGGATGAATACATACACACGCACAACTTTTCCGTTTTTTTTTTTTTTTTTTTAAATTCATTTTTTTTTCAATTCCCTTCACTAATTTGGACTATTTTGTGTATGTCCATTACATGAAATCCAAATAAAATAAATTTTAATTACAGGTTGTTGTAACGGCCGTTGTTGGTGGAAGAAGGTGAGGACCAATGCGCAGCGTGGTATGTATCCATAATATAATTTAATGAGACTGAATACAAAATAAGAAGAGAATCAAAATGAAAACCGAAACAGTCCCGAATGGTGCAAACACTGAAACGGAAAATAATCACCCACAACTCAAGGATGAAAACAGGCTACCTAAGTATGGTTCTCAATCAGGGACAACGGTTGACAGCTGCCTCTGATTGAGAACCATACCAGCCAAACACAGAAATCCCAAATCATAGAAAAAAGAACATAGACTGCCCACCCCAACTCACACCCTGACCATACTAAAACTAAGACAAAACAAAGGAACTAAGGTCAGAACGTGACAGTACCCCCCCCCCCCCCCCCCCCCCCCAAAGGTGCAGACTCCGGCTGCAAAACCTGAACCTATAGGGGAGGGTCTGGGTGGGAGTCTGTCCGTGGTGGCGGCTCTGGCGCGGGACGTGAACCCCACTCCACCATAGTATTTTTCTGCCTCTTAACCCGCCTCCGTGGCCTCTTTAGAGCGGCGACCCTCGCTACCGACCTCGGGCTGGGGACGCTAGCTACGGGTCCCAAATGGACGGGAGATTCCGGCAGCACCGGACAGGTGGGAGACTCCGGCAGCTCCGGAGTGAAGGGCGAATCCGGGAGCACCTGAATTACGGACGGCTCTGGCAGCTCATGACTGACAGGCGGCTCTGGCAGCTTCTGACTGACCGGCGACTCTGGCAGCTGCTGACTGGCGGGCGACTCTGGCAGCTGCTGACTGGCGGGCGACTCTGGCAGCTGCTGACTGGCGGGCGACTCTGGCAGCTGCTGACTGGCGGGCGACTCTGGCAGCTGCTGACTGGCGGGCGATTCTGGCAGCTGCTGACTGGCGGGCGACTCTGGCAGCTCAGGACAGACGGGCGACTCTGGCAGCTCAGGACAGACGGGCGACTCTGGCAGCTCAGGACAGACGGGCGACTCTGGCAGCTCAGGACAGACGGGCGACTCTGGCAGCTCAGGACAGACGGGCGACTCTGGCAGCTCAGGACAGACGGGCGACTCTGGCAGCTCAGGACAGACGGGCGACTCTGGCAGCTCAGGAAAGACGGGCGACTCTGGCAGCTCAGGACAGACGGGCGACTCTGGCAGTGCTGGACAGACAGGAGACTCTCTAGGGAGGAGACGGTGAGACAGCCTGGTGCGGAGGGCTGCCACCATAGGGCTGGTGCGTGGAGGATGCACCGGATAGACTGGACCGTGGCGGCGCACTGGAGGTCTCGAGCACCGAGCCTGCACAACCCTACCTGGCTGGATGCTGCCCGTAGCCAGGCCAGTGCGGCGAGGTGGAATAGACCACACTGGGCTGTGCTGGCGAACCGGGGACAACATGCTTAGGGCTGGTGCCATGTACCCATGCCCAAGGAGACGCACTAGAGACCAGATGCGCTAAGCCGGCTTCATGGCACCTGGCTCGATGCCCACTCTAGCCCGGCCGATACGAGGCACTGCTATGTAACGCACCGGGCTATGCCTGCGCACCGGGGACACCGTGCGCCTCGCAGCATAACTCGGTGCCTGCACGGTCCACCTCTCTCCACGGTAAGCACGGGGAGTTGGCTCAGGTCTCCTACCTTACTTAGCCACACTCCCCGTGTGCCACCCCCCAATACATTTTTGGGGCTGCCTCCCGTCCCAGCCGCGCTGCCGTGCTAGCTCCTCATAATACCGCCCCTCGGCTTTCGCTGCCTCCAGCTCTGCCTTGGGGCGGCAATATTCTCCCGGCTGTACCCAGGGTCCCTTGCCATCCAAGATCTCCTCCCAAGTCCAGGAGTCTTGAACCCGCTGCTCCTGGTTACCACGCTGCTTGGTCCGGTTGTGGTGGGTGATTCTGTAACGGCCGTTGTTGGTGGACGAAGGACCAAAGCGGAGGGTGGTATATATCCTTAATATAATTTAATGAGACTGAATACAAAATACAAAAGAACAAGAGACTCAAAATGAAAACCGAAACAGTCCCGAATGGTGCAAACATTGAAACGGAAAATAATCACCCACAACTCAAGGGTGAAAAAAGGCTACCTAAGTATGGTTCTCAATCAGGAACAACGATTGACAGCTGCCTCTGATTGAGAACCATACCAGGCCAAACACAGAAATCCCAAATCATAGAAAAAGGAACATAGACTGCCCACCCCAACTCACGCCCTGACCATACTAAAACTAAGACAAAACAAAGGAACTAAGGTTAGAATGTGACAGTTGTAATGCAACAAAATAGGAAAAAGGGGATGAATACTTTTGCAAGGCACTGTAAACACGTTTGTGCACAGCATTTGAGAGAAATAAGCTTTTTGTGCGTATGGGCAATTTCTGGGATCTTTTATTTCAGCTCATGAAACATGGGACCAACACTTTACATGTTGCGTTCATATTTTTGTTCCGTATCGATTATCCGTACATGCACCCTAAAAGGTACCGAACAGTATCATGTGAGATAATTGTGTACCTAACTTTTTGTAACCCAAAAAACACTTTTTACCCTAACCATACCCTTATTTCTAAGAATGAAAGTGTTAATATTGTAGAAAACAAACGGTTTATTTCACATGCCATGGAAGAACGGAAACAAGGTTTTTCCAGTCTAAGTGTTTATTTCCAAATATGAACAATGTTGAATTTCAGGTTTTTGTGTTAATATTCGGTAGTCTCTAACATGTGTTGAAGCCAGCTGTGCCTTCCGATAAAAAAAGCCAAGCAGCTGACTTGGTATTGATTTTTTTCAGCTGTTGTTTGCAGCCTCCCTGTAGGATACCGTTCTTGGTTTGGTTTTGTTTCCATGCTTTGTGTGTGTGGGGGGATAGATGTGTGTGTGTGTTTGTGCATTCACATTTTAATGTGGGTTTTGTGCATATGCCACACATCCCTAATTAATCCCATTATTATGCCTATGAGGCTCCATCAAACAGCACACATAAACCTTCCTCCCTCCCCTATAGCTGTCCTCCCTCCCCCTTGAAAGATGAAGCAGTGCAGCCTGTGCCCGTCTGTTATAGCTGTCAGCCTTGAGTGTTTACTTTCTGCATGTGTGTCCCACAGCAGTGGAAACGGAGGCTGCCATTTGATAATAAACAGAGTCTAGTTGAGCTTGACTGAGGAGCCCATGGTAATAGTTCCTAATCAGCCATGGCATGGCACTGCGAGATTTCAGCAGTCCTCCCACTGTCTCTGTGATCGCCCTGGCGTCTTGTCTGCCGGAGGACAGAATGTGCCACTGACAGGAGGTCACGTGGTGCTCTGCATGTAGAAGGTTGAATTGGTCAAATTTGTTCAATTAGATGATTGTTGAGCAAGCATGCTGATAAATTGGTAAACAAGAATAGAGGTGGTGTGAGGCACATAGGTGGTAGAGAGAAACACATGCAGATGCACTTGACAGACATATAAGTGAGGTAATAGGGTACACATGCTCACACATACAAACACCCTACCATATACCCTCTGGGTGCTACATTGTGTGGGAGGGTACACATATATTACCACACATACACACTCCCAAAACCCTCTGTGTCTGCCGACTGACACCTAGCCATAATAACTTTGTGTGTGTATGTGTGTGTCGTAATTACTGTGTGTGAGACTCGCAAACACACTCCCTACCCCCACATTCCATATACCCCTGTGGGTTGACTGGTACCGGCTCTGGCACACTGGCTTAGCTTAGCCTAGCCTTGGGAGGCTCTCTACCATTAGGCTGTGTTCGCAGGGGAGAGTAGCTGACGCCCCTCTGGAAAGTGATCCATCAAGGCCTGACCTCAGCTGACTTCCCTGCCCAACTCCCCTCGCTACCCTGTCTTGATTCTAGGGTTGAAAAATTCTGGTCACTTCCCCAAAATTCCCAGATTTTCCAGAAATCCTGGTTGAAGAATGTAATGCTTCCTGATTCTGGTAATCTTCCCATTGGGATCTCTGGAAAAGCTGAGAATTTAGGGAAAGTTACTGGAATTTTGCGAACCCATACTTGAGTTGCAACACATAGACATTAAAATAGAAGACACACACAGGTGTATAAGCAGGGAAGCACATACAGTATCAGCACACATGCACAATCATTGTTCACAGTTCACATCTGTGCACTCATTTGCACACTGCAAATCTACTCTCCTGAAGAGAAATAGAACATAAACGTGATGCACAGTTCATGATGGGAGTTTCAAAGCACATAGGTAAATAACTGATGTCTTGTTGCATCTTCAGTGCAATATTAATGGTATTCATCGTACTATTCCTCAATATGTCATCAAGCGATGACAGAAAATATGCTGGGGGTAGAAAGAGAGGGAGTTTGAGAGATCAAATGGATGGATCAGAAAGCTTCTGGAGAGCTTGTGTGTGTGTGTGTGTGTGTGTGTGTGTGTGTGTGTGTGTGTGTGTGTGTGTGTGTGTGTGTGTGTGTGTGTGTGTGTGTGTGTGTGTGTGTGTGTGTGTGTGTGTGTGTGTGTGTGTGTGTGTGTGTGTGTGACAGTGAGTAGATGGGTTTATATAGATTCTGGAGATGGTGTTTATACGTGTATGTGAGGAAAAAGAGAGTAGGAGTGGATGTAATTTGAGAGAATCCAAAGAGGTTGCGTGTGTGTGTGTGTCTGTATGTGTATGGCAAGGGAGAGAGGAAGACAAAGGAGCGAGTCCACTAATGGAGTTATTACCTCTGTGTCTTTTCCTAATGTAACTTAAATCAGGTAGATATCCCTGCCTCCAGGGATACGCTCCACATGATTCCAAATTCCATTCCCAGGGGCACCATCTCCCCACATTCTCCCTCCTCCTTCTCCTCTCCTATTTCCATTAAATGACCATGCCGGCGTTCCTTGGCCGGTATCTGTCGCCGTGAGGAGTTTGCTAGGGTCCTGTGTGTTTCCGGCTCCACTTATTTTATGGATTCATTCCTTTTGTCTCAACTACAAAGGCCATGGTGTCTTCAATTCTTTATATATTTCCCTGTTTTTGGATCTTGTGCCCGCTTCCCCCTTTCCCAGCGCCTGGTTGAGTTGAGCCACTACCATTTAGGCAACATTTGAAACAGAAGCCAGTCCCCCATAGATTGTGCTATGATGTTCCTTTAAAGTTGTGTTGCACTTTGATTAAGTTGTCACCTGCAAAATGTTGGGAATTGTCTTTTGATTAGCTCCTATAGAATAGGGAGGAACTGTGTAACATTACCGTACACAGCAAACTCATCAAAGAGATTAAAAAACATTGCTTTGATAAAATAAGTAAATTAAATCATTCCATGATTAATAAGCCTCCCCGGCAAACAAAGAACATTCCCAGGACATAACCTAACGTTTACATTACTTTCTATTTCAGTTTCGGTCTGACATTAGAAGGATAGGGAAGTGATATGAACTCATTTAATGTTTTCCATTCTCTGCTCGAACTCGAAGTTTTGCGCAATGTTTGTGGGATGCGCACTTGGATAATCTCAGCCAAACCTAGGCCAGGTAAAAAAATATTGTAGATTTTTTTGCAGTCTGTAGCTAAAGAAAATTAATACAAGAATAAGCCTCTCCTTGGTCCTTTTCTCCCCATTTCCTGGCTCGAGTGCACAGCTTATTAACGTACAGGCCTGGCACTGTCGACAGCCTATGTGGCATCTCTCACGGCATTAAGTGAAGGAAGGAAACAGCGATGACGCTTGCCTCCGTGGGTTGTCAGCTAGTCCGGCGCTAGCTCCCTCAGGTAAATGCTGCTCCCACTAACCCTCTTTAAAAATCACTGCTAAAGACTCTCTGTCATGTTTGCTTTTATTTGCTGCTTTTACACGTTAATAGTCTCTAACCCCTTCCATTCCACCTCACGGGCATGAATTGAAGTAATGAAAATGAAATCAGTTGATGTACGGATCATTGGGCTGTATAAGAAAACTCCCTTATGTTCTATACCTGTAACTTTCTTACCCCCTTTTCTACCTCAGTAAATCCTAAACAACTCTCCTGACACCTGTCTGTTTATTTGCGAGACAAAGTTGATGTCCCCATCTCCAAATACTTTAAGTGTGTTGTAACTAATTTGTTAATCTGTCGTAAGGAGCATTTGACTTTAACTACTTCCAAATTCCAGGTTTCGATGTTGGTGTTAACTATCCCTTTAAGTTACTTCCCGTGGAGGGTAAGTACAGTTCAAGAGAATAGGCTGTTTGTCGATTACTCTTACATTGTTAACTCTACTATTACAAGTAGAGGGAAACTTTCAAACACTGCTGTTGGTTTTCATACTGGTGTCTCAATACAAAATGTTGAACTTCTGAACTTCCAGCACTTATTTTTTTCATTGTAATCATCATACATTGCATTTGAATTCCGCCGGCTGTTCTATCGTTCATATGCTTAAGGAGAACAACTTTAAACTCTGGCTCTGGGTTAGAGAAGATATTTGACCTTTGACGTTAGACCTACTGTAGGTGGGAATGTGCAGTGTACTCTTTCTTACACTGGTGTTATTTAACATGGTTGATCCACAAGAGATAATCCCCCATAAAAACAGTAGTATGACATAACCTTTACCAAGGAAAATTGGGCAATTATCATATTTGAGCTTGATGCATAACAATGGCTGCACTGAGACACACAAATAAACGCTGTCATCAAGGCAAAGGGTGGCTACATTGAAGAATCTCAAATATAAAATATATATTGATATGTTTAACACTTATTTGATTACTACATGATTCCATATGTGTTATTTCATAGTTTGGATGTCCTCACTATTATTCTACAATGTTGAAAATGGTCAAAATTAAGAAAAACCCTTGAATGAGTAGGTGTGTCATCTTTTGCCGGGTACTGTAGCTACCTGCTTCGTGCCGCTTGTTCCCACCTAGATGGAAGAAAGGAAAGAGACATTGAAGATGCCATACTCTAAGCTAATTTAGCTAGCTAACAAAGAATGCACATTATTTTCAGCTAGCAGTGTGCTTGCTATAGCTAGGTTACTAACCTTTGAGGGTAATGATAGCTAGCTAAACACCAAGGATCGGCGAAGCACACAACTAGAACTAGCTTCTTTGCTCGCTCTCTACGGGCACAGCAGTATTATTTTCTCCATCTAGCTTTCTAGCGGCCTCGCTGGCTAGGCAGACCAGTCCTACCTTCCGGTACTGCGGTCGTGAGAGCCGTCTAGCCTGTAGAGAAACTCCAACTTGCGGTTCTCTCTGGTTTACTGCGTGCAGTTTACGACAGGCTTGCAGCTCACTCTCCGAGTCATGGCTACCGCTTCCCCTTGCCAGGGTGGCCCACGCCAGGCACCCGAGCAGTGTTCTTGCTATGACTAGAATACTGACCCACTGGGTGAATGCTAGCTAGCTATGACAGGACTAGCTAGCTACACAGCTAAACATCAAACAGCACATTTATAGTCCGGGTGCTGGAGCTATGGCTACTTTTACCTCTGCACAGGGTGAGTCCCTTAGCCTACGCCACACTAACGTTAATAGGCAAAACTAACCAGATACCTCACCTATGACAATCACTTTGTCTTCAGTTTGCAGTGTACTAGCAATATTTAGGCAATTGGCTCAGGGGGCTAATGTTGACTAGCTAACGCAAGGACCAACACCACAGATAGCGTCGCCCAGTACACGCTTAGAGCTAGCTCTTTCTGTTAGCCCTTTTACCTCCAACATTACCTCCCCCCTCATTTAGCTTAACCGTGCCCTCTCTAGCTAGAATGACTGGTTGTGCTTCTCGGTACATTAACATTTTTGTCATTTAGCGGACGCTCTTATATTGAGCGACTTACAGGAGCAACTAGGACCATGGGAGATTTTTCATCAACAGTGCTCTCCGGCTGGCTACTACTAGTTAGCTGAGCTGTACTGACCACATAGTCAAGCTTTGAGTAGCTCACATATAACCATCATCCATAGGTGGAACCCCTCCCCTCCCTAAAAAAAAGGTCAAGACAAGCTAAATGCCTTCTATTCTTGCTTTGAGGCAAGCAACACTGAACCATGCATGAGAGCACCAGCTGTTCCGGATGACTGTGCTCTCCTAAGCAGATTTGAGTAAGACCGTTAAAAAAGTTAACATTCACAAGGCCGCAGGGCAAAACGGATTACCAGGATCTGTACTCAGAGCATACGCTGACAAGTTGGTAAGTGTCTCCACTGACATTTTCTACTTTTCCCTGACCCAGTCTGTAATGTTTCAAGCAGACCACTATAGGCCCTGTGCCCAAGAACGCCAACCTGTCTAAATGACTATAGCCCCATAGCACTCACATCTGAAACCTTGAAAGGCTGGTAATTTCTTACCTCAACACAATCATCCCAGATACCTTAGACCCACGGCAATTTGCATAATTCCTTAACCCACAGATGAGGCAATCTAGGACAACAACCTCTCCCTCAACATCAGCAACACAAAAGAGCTGATCATGGACTACAGGAAATGGAGGGCCGATCACACCCCCATTCACATCGACAGGGCTCTAGTGGAGTGGGTCGAGAGCTTCAAGTTCCTCTGTGTCCACATCACTAAGGATCTATCATGGTCCAAACCAACACAGTCGTGAAGAGGGCACAACAACCCCTCTTCCCCCTCAGGCGACTGAAAAGATTTGGCATGGGCCCTCAGATCCTCACAAAGTTCTACAGCTGCACCATTGAGAGCATCTTCACTCACTTGGTATGGCATCCCGACTGCAAGGCACTACAGAGGGTAGTGCGTACGGTCCAGTACATCACTGGGGCCGAGCTCCCTGCCACCCAGGACCTCTATACCAGGTGGTGTCAGAGGAAGGCACAAAAAATGTTAAGACTTCAACCACCCAAGTTATTGAGTGTTCTCTCTTCTACCGCACGGAAGCGTTACCGATGCAAGTCTGGAACCACCAGGACCCTGAAGAGCTTCTACCCACAAGCCATGAGATGGCTAAATAGTTAGCTATTTGGTTAACTATTTAACTATCTTTGTTGACCCTTTTTGCACAAAACCTTTTGGCTCATTACATTCGCTGCTGCTACTGTTTTTCATGTGTCACTTTATTCATAGTTACATGTACATGTCTACGTAAATGACATTGTACCCCTGCACATCAACTCAGTACAGGTACCCCATGTATATAGGCAAGTTGTCATTACTCATTTTGCATTTATTATTACTTTTATTATTACGTGTTTTACTTTTCTATTATTTCTCAAATGTCTTTCTCTCTGCCTTGATGGGAAAGGCCCGTAAGTAAGCATTTACCTGTTAGTCTACACCTGTTATTTATGAAGCATGTGACAAATAAAATTTGATTATAACACATTTCATGCATTTCTACTATACTTTATATGAATGCAACATATTTTTTTATATAACACAAATTAGTAGCCTACACCTGCTGACAGTGACTAACATCAGTAAAAACAACCATTTAATTTAGGCCTACAAAAATATTATTGTCCCCCCAAAAAACTTTCCAGTGGTACTGTTGCAATGATAAAGACAGTGCATGTGCACTCACCCAGATGCTCTCTGCTGGTGCCAATAAAAAAGATTACTGTTCGCTCAATTGGGAGTTGAGAATTTTGAGACAGATTAGAGCCTTTTTGTAACCTTTCCAGCAAGTCAACATTTCTTAATGTTAGGTCTTCTGAGATCTCTTTTGTTCAAGGCATGTTTCACATCAGGCAATGCTTCTTGTGAATAGCAAACTCAAATGTTTTTTGTTGATTGGACTCAAGGTTCACTGACTCCTGCATCCAATTAGCTTTTGGAGAAGTCATTAGCCTAGGGGTTCACTTACTTTGTCCAACCCACACTGTTAAAAAAATGTGTTCAATATAGACAAGAAAAATACAATAATTTGTGTGTTATTAGTTTAAGCACACTGTTTGTCTAATGTTGTGACTTAGATGAATATCAGGTCAAATTTGATGACCAATTTAGGCAGAAATCCAGGTAATTACAAAGGGTTCACATACTTTTTGTTGCCACTGTATTTGCTGCCCAAATTGTGAGCAACACAGCAAATTTTTTAAGAAGCTAATGCTCATCTGTGGCCAAATCATGCTCTCTGGTGTAGTATTTTGAAATATTTTATTCATTACTGTATAGGCACAAGTAATTATGCAGATCATTTTGGCTAATTCAATTTACTTTAGGGGAAGCTGATCTTCCCTTAGCCTATTGGACACTCCGCCTATATCAACATCAATGTGAAAGTAACTAGTGCATAAAACAGCTGGCCATGAGGCTTACATCCACAAGGATGAATACAGATTGAAGGTTACAGCTGTCAGTCAAAATAGAGAAAATAATAATAAGCCAACAGAACAGGTTCTCGGGATTCGGCTGAGTGAAATAACAGTGACTACGTGCTGTGGAACAACTAAATGAACACACTGGCTTTTCAATTCATATTGTATCATGGCAAAATTATTGCCACAATATGCTTGCCAAGATTTAGAGAGAGAAACAAGTTAGCTTCTTTGCTTCTGTGTGTTAAAAAGCTTTCAGAAAGATCTATTTTCTGCACTCCAATAATGTACTGTAATTTGCACTAAGAAATGTTATGAATAGTCAAAACCCATGATCATTCAGAAGGAAAACGCATTGTCTTTTGAAAAACTACATTTACATTTTTTTTTATTCTCCCTTCAGCCTTCGACTGGGATTATATATTGATCCAAAGTAGTGCACTATAAAGGGAATAGGGCGCCATTTGGGGTAAAGATATAATCTCAGTCAATGCTGTGCTTGAGAAAAATTGGAATGATTTGGTGCGCTGTCAAGAAAAGCTTTATTTGATTTGACACAGGAAAACTGTAGGATAAGTGTTTACTAGCTTGTTGTAAATTATTTGGGATGTGGCTATCTCTTTGGATGTTAATTCCCTGCACTGTCTTCTGGGGTTAGGCTAACTTGCTTCAGGGGACAATATCCATATAATACACCATAACCATAATAAGTAATTGCCTTCAACAAAGTCCATTAAGTGTGGCAAAATGACCCAATTTACAAGAGCTTGCGTGGCAAATGGAGTACCAATCTTTGGACATTGACAGGTTCCCCTCTAGCAAGAGAATTGTGAGAATTTAATTTGTTTCCACAAAATGTTTTCCTTTTAAACCAAAATCATCATTGGCTTTTTGAGGAAATTGTGGAGTTGTTGCAGCAAGACGAGACAAAAGTTGGTGCTTTTTTTTATGATGGAAAAGCAAAAATTTCAAACAGAATTGTAAATATCAACGGACACTTTGAGTACTTTGGTTAGGACTGGATCTGACAACTAGCAATGGTGGAACCAGCCTGATTGCTGCATGCTGTTTAATTTCACTAACTGATATGTGCAGTAAACAGAATGGTGAACACAGCAATCAAGCTGGTTCATCCTGGCTATCTGACAGCCATTTTGAGCTACAATCTGGTGTTATGAGTCTGGCTGAGCACAGCAGAACTCAAACTTGAACTAACAGGTGGGGGAAGAAGCTGTTGGGTAAGCAACTCAAGCAATTGACAATACCCCAACTGCTTAAGTAAATACCCAGCTTTATCAAAGAACGAATGTCAAACATAAGCCTTCCCATTTTCCATATGGACAAAAGTGTTTGTTCAACCATTCCTGTTGCTGCAACTTTGGAATAAGCCAAAAAGCTTTTTTATATAAGGCTTAGGGAGGGAATATTATTACCAGAAAAAAGGCAAGTCTTGCCAATGTCAAGAGCACTGCGAGAAGGGTGCAGAAATCCGCTAATGGAATTCTAGTTTTCGACTTTGTAGTTTGTTGTGAAAGCTGTGACCTGCCAATAATTGTATTGAGCAGGTATTTTTCAGCATCTCCATGAGGAAAACACTGGATGATGCTTTCCAAAACTTTTTGGAAAACTCAGAGCCTAATACTCAGAGGCTCCAGTTGTTGGGAGCCTCTGAGTACTATACATCATGCACATCAGAAGAGAAAAACAAACAAGGCTTAGCAGGAGCACCATAAATTGAGGGCCTCCGAATTCACCATGGTCCCCGACAGCCTCTGGGAGACAATGGTCACCTTCAAAAGGGATAATAGGAATGGAAAAAGCTGTCTTTAAAAAGGTAGAAGATGGTACAGAAACAAATACACACTTTGAAGGTACTGATTGCTACGCTACTGTGCTCAGGCCTAATTTAATTCAGTCTCTGTATTTTAATTGATTTGGGACTGAATGTCCATGTGTTGACCTCTGGGTATTGTCATCATGTTCTTGTGGTAAGCTCCAGAGGCAGATAAAAAGTGTGCCATAGAAAATCAGCTAATTAAGTCATTTATCCACAGTAAAATTCATAGCCTATAGAAATGGATTCAAAAATACAACTGCAGCATATATACCCATAGTGCACCGTAACTTGTAACAGCAATGATGAAAGGAGAGAAACCTCTGCAATATGTTAAGTGTAGGAATATCAGGCCTTGTCAGTCACTAAACAGTGTGACCATGTAGAGACACTGAGCGCTCCACATCAAAGTTTTTCATTGGTTTGAATAACGCTTTGATTGATAGTACATGCTAATCCCACCCATCATGACATCACATCAGATCCTTCATGTCTCCAATTCATCACCATCCACTTCTCCATATGTTTCTGTAACAGCATTTCTCACATGGTGTCCATGCGTGGTTGAGGGAGTGCACAAGTGACACACAGTTCAGTCCATATACTAGTTAGTGTGGTGGATTTGATACATTGTGATACCACAGAAGCTGATATATTACAATGTCTTTGCCAAGCAAGTATTAAATGCTCGCTGGAAATGAAAAAATAATAAAACTACCTGAAAAACGACAATTGTCAAAGTCATAAATTCACGACAGCTTTCTCAGATCTGTAAATCCAAGAGCCGAGCAAGTTTCCTGCTCCATCATCACTTCAGTGGAAAACCAAATAAATAAAAAACAATGTCACATTAATTCCTTGTTGGATTTCACTCGGAATAATGAAAAACACGTTTAAAAAAAAATCTGTTTCCTCTCTCTCCCTCACCCTGACATTTTATTACTGCATTAAATAGGATTTTTCTCCTTTAAAAAGTGGTAAAGAAAGCCTTTGTAGTTTTCACCCCGCTGCTGTTTCCGGTGAACTACCTGATTGAATGAGCTCAATGAGTCTGTTGGAGAGTGGGGACTTCATATCAAAGCCTGTAGACACCGCTTTGATATAGAGCCTCTGTTTTTTTTATTCATTTGACTATTTTCATTTGACTGTTTTTCCTTAGTCATGGCGTTGATTGAGTTTGAGCAATAGGTCTTCTTCTTGTAAAAGGCAATAGCCGGAGGCTGTCCTTAATATGGACACCGTAATATCCAGATGAATGGCCCTTTGACATTGTTCTCATATCTCAGCCATGCCACACTCATATCTAAAAATGTGCATTTCAATGACAAGAGTTCATTGTGTCTTTATACTGTTGGTCTTTGCCAGTGGAAATTAAACTTACATCACAGTAGGCTTTTGCATCTGGCATGTGATTAGCATTTTATTGGTTATAAAATACAGCTTTTCAAGTGATAATACTCAGTCTAATTCAGTCTTTGCTAATGGCTTTCTCACGCATTACTTGTCTCACTTTGAAAAAGCTGACCTTAAGTAACCTCCAATACTCATGTTGAATAGAAAACCTTAAGAAGTCTACTGAAGTTGTTTTATGGGTATGTCTCTATATGATTCCAGTTTTGATCTAAGAACATTTCAGCCCCAGAACATAGGATATGTCCTGCATTCATGCTTTGATAGTCTACTTTACTTGCAGATCATTCGTATAGAGCACTATATTTAATGGTATTGTTCTTGCTATATTATCTTAGGTATGTTGTGGCTTTGTGGTTTTCACTACTTCTATACAGGATATAGATTAAATGTTATCTCAAGAGGTGATTGCACCATAATTGTGTATCAAAACATGATTTATTTGGCTAATTAACAATATTATAGTGATGGAGATGGAGCCTGAATTTTCCTACATTTGAACTAGAAAATCAGCATGGTCAGAAACAGACTGGCCACAGGGCATTTAAGGCAAATGTCAGATAAGCTGGTCTATCATTAGACCAGTAGGCCTGTTTTGTTTGGGCCAGTGTGGGGGACTCAAGGAAAAAAATGGGCTGGTATGTTAGAAATGCCAGTCCGATATCTTGTCCCAGTCCATCCCTGAGCAGGTTTGTCTTGTCCTATCCACTATTTGCAGTACCAATAACTGAGTCTCTAACTCTTACATTAAGCTGCCCCTATTACTATGTAAATCAAAGGTTAATAACATTGTACCTCTCTATCAGTTATTACACAATTGGAACAAGGAATGTGTAATTACACATCCACTTGCTGAAGGTTATTCCACATGTGTAATTACTGATGCTATTAGATATTGTCTTGTTCCCCCATGTAACTGTTTTGTAATTACACATTTGAAAGTCACCTGTGAATTTCTATGTTAATAAACCAAACCGAAATCTGACTTTGTTACATGTAACTACAGTGTCACTACATAGTAATTATAAAGGTTATACCTTTCTGGGTTTCACTTTACATTAAGTTGCTTGGTCCTGGGTAGGACAGTTAACCTGTGCTGCCCTCAAACCAAGGCAAGCTGCCTGCTAATTATCTATAGCCTATGTTCAACTTGCCAATTTAAATCATTTTTGAAGAAGTTTTATTTGTTCAGTTTTCTGCCTCCTCATTAATTCACATAGAAATAGCCCACTTCACTGTTGCAGACAATTTATGTTGTCTCTCTTCGACGAGAGCGCATACACTTCCAAAGTGTTTCCCCGGATCAAGTATGCAGATGTTTGCTGCATCTCCAGTCAGCTCTTGCACAGAACTTGCATTTTTTCCCCATCACATTTTCACAACTAACAATGGGGAAAATGGCTACCTACAGTAAATATGATCCCCAATCAGAGACAACGATAAACAGCTGCCTCTGATTGGGAACCATATCAGGCCACCATAGAATGACAGGCCACCACACCTAGATGACCCACTTTAGTCACTATCATGCCCAAGCAACATAAAGAATAAACAGCTTTCCATGGTCAGGGCGTGAGAGCTGGGCTATGGAACTCTAAAGCAGGGGTTCCCAAACCTTTCCACTCAGGGCCCACTTCCAGCATTGGGGAACATCCTGCACACCACTTCTATTTCTAAGGGTAACGGCACTGTTCATGACACAAACTGTTCACTCCCCTCTTGTTGGTGTAGACCATTTTGCAGGTTTAAAGCTCATTTCCTGCAATTCTACACATTTTGACATGGAGTGCAAAGGAAATGGTGTAGTTTTAAAACACATTTTCTTGCAATTCTATATATTTTGCCATGTCTAATGTGTATTCATGTGATATTTGAGTGAGAAAATAATTACAACAATGTCTATGGGCTAAAAAATACAAAATAAAAAGTTATTAGCTGACATGGGCTAGTTGATCTGGACATTTCTGACAAGTTATAAATAACTCTAAGAAGTACAGATCAGGGTTGGGTTATAAAAAATATCTAAAACTTTGAACATCCCACGGAGCACCGTTAAATCCATTATAAAAAAAAATTAAGAATGTGGCACAACAACAAACCTGTCAAAACTCACAGACCATGCAAGTAGGCCATTAATCAGAGAGGCAACAAAGAGACCAAATATAACCCTGAAGGAGCAGCAAAGCTCCACATCGGAGATTGGAGTATCTGTCCATAGGACCACTTTAAGCCATACACTCCATAGAGCTGGGCTTTATGGAAGAGTGGCCAGAAAAAAAGTAATTGCTTAACTCTTAGGGATCGTATCCCGGTAGTGGGATCAAATTCGACAACATCCGGTGAAATTGGATGGTGCCATATTCAAATGACAAAATCATAATATTTAACATTCATGAACATACAAAGTGTCTTACATCATTAAAAAGCTTAACTTCTTGTTAATCCAACCGCTTTGTCAGATTTCAAAAAAGCTTTACGGCGAAAGCATACCATGAGATTACCTGAGGACAGCGCCCCACATCAAAATACATTTTCAACCAGCACAGGCTTCACAAAAATCACAAATAGCGATAAAATAAATCACTTACCTTTGAAGATCTTCCTCTGTTTGCAATCCCAAGGGTCCCAGCTACGCAATGAATGTTCATTTTGTTCAATAAAGTTCTTCTTTATATCCAAAAAAGTCAGTTTAGTTGACGCCATTGATTTCAGTAATCCACTCCTTCAACATGCATACAAAGAAATCCAAAAACCTACCGGTAACCTTCGTCCAAACTAGTCAAACAATGTTTCTAATCAATCGTCAGGTACGCTAATATGTAAATAAATAATATTATTTCAGACGGAAAGAACGGTGTTCAATAGAAAAGGAAAATAACGAAAGGGCGCACCCTCATTCACGCGCGCCAAAAGCCTACCTTTCCCGATGAGAACCCCTTGGATAAACTACAACTATGTGTTTGTTTTTCAAGAAACAAGCCTGAAACCCAGTATAAAGACTGTTGACATCTAGTGAAAGCCATAGGAACTGCAATCTGGGAGCTATTTTTTTGTATATCCCATAGGCTTGCATTGAAAAGGCCTGCCTCCAAAAAAAACCCTCCTCGGGTTTTTGCCTGCCAAATCAGTTCTGTTATACTCACAGACATTATTTTAACAGATTTAGAAACTTCAGAGTTTTCTATCCAATGCTACCATATGCATATCCTAACTTCTGATTCTGAGTAATAGGCAGTTTACTTTGGGCACGTCAGTCAGACGGAAATTCAGGATACTGCCCCCTAGCCTTAAGAAGTTTTGAAGGAAAAAATAAGCAAACACCTTTGGTGTTCGCCAAAAGGAATGTGGGAGACTCCGTAAACATATGGAAGAAGATACTCTGGTCAGATAAGACTAAAATTGTGCTTTTTGGCCATCAAGGAAAACGCTATGTCTGGGCCAAACTCAACACCTCTCATCACCCTGATAACACCATCCCCGCAGTGAAGCATGGTGGTGGCAGCTTAATGCTATGGGGATGTTTTTCATCGGCAGGGACTGGGAAACTGGTCAGAATTGAAGAAAATATGGATGGCGCTAAAAACAGGTAAATTCTTGAGGGAAACCTGTTTGTCTTCCAGAGATTTGAGACTGGGACGGAGGTTCACCTTCCAGCAGGACAATGACCCTAAACATACTGCTAAAGAAACACTAAAGGGAAACATTTAAATGTCTTGGAATGGCTTAGCCAAAGCCCAGACCTCAATTCAATTGAGAATCTGTGGTATGACTTACAAAGATTACTGTACACCAGCGGAACCCATCCAACTTGACGAAGCTGGAGCAGTTTTGAATTGAAAAATGGGCAGAAAATGGGCAGCTTACAGAGACATACCCCCAGAGACTTGCAGCTGTAATTGCTGCAAAAAGTGTCTCTACAAACTATTGACTTTGTGGGGTTGAATAGTTATGCACGCTCAAGTTGTCTGTTTTTTTGTGTTGTTTCTTGTTTGTTTCACAATAAAAAAATGTTTTGCATCTTCAAAGTGGTAGGCGTGTTATGTAAATTAAATTATACAACCCCCCCCCCAAAATACATTTTAATTCCAGGTTGTAAGGCAACAAAATAGGAAAAATGCCAAGGGGGTGTCACGTTCTGACCTTAGTTCCTTTGTTTTGTCTTTGTTTTAGTATGGTCAGGGCGTGTGTTGGGGTGGGCAGTCTATGTTCTTTTTTCTAGGATTTGGGATTTCTGTGTTTGGCCTGGTATGGTTCTCAATCAGAGGCAGCTGTCAATCGTTGTCCCTGATTGAGAACCATACTTAGGTAGCTTGTTTTCACCCTTGAGTTGTGGGTGATTGTTTTCTGTTGAGTGTTTATATTCTGCACCAGACAGAACTGTTTCGGTTTCGTTCGTTCACTTTGTTGTTTTGTATTTCAGTGTTCAGTTTGATTCATTAAATATTAACATCATGAACACACCACGCTGCGCTTTGGTCCTCACCTTTTTCCCACCAACAACGGCCGTGACAGGGGGTGAATACTTTCACAAGTACATCCCTGTTGGTCAGCATTTCTCCCTTGCCAAGAAAACAGGTGTGGCATATCAAAAGGCTGATTAAACAGCATTACACATGTGCACCTTGTGTTAGGGACAATAAAAGGCCACTCTAAAATGTGCACTTGTCACACAACACAATGCCACAGATGTCTCAAGTTTTGAGGTCTTGCATACATAGCAGGGAGTAAGAATTCGAGTGGTTACATACAATACATGTTGACAGAATGGCTGAGAGACTGTAGCTGTACTCCCAGGTAAGGCCCTTGCTTCTAGAACCACTGAAAAACCCCAGTATTCAGTCAGGAAGCTTGAAGAAGATGTGTGTCACCATCCAAGCCCATGTTACAGCATGCAGTGGCCTGATAGGGAGATGACAATAAATGCATTATGTACCATCCATCGCCAAAGTCATGTTCACTGCACATGTTGATGATCAATTCAATCATTTTGTTAGTGTCATTGATATATGGAAATTCACATACAAATATTCAGTTCATAAGCATTGACGGAAATACCTCTAGGATCCTGTGGTGAAATACTGCTGTGCAAGGTATTGGGCAACAGCTTTCATCCAGGGCCTGTATTCACAAAGTGTCTTAAGAGTAGGAATCGTGATCTAGGACCAGCTCACCCTTTCATTGTTTGTGATATAAAAGGCAAAACTCATCCTAAATCAGTACTCCTACTCTGAGATGCTTTGTGAATACGGGCTCTGCATGCTGCTTTTCTAGTAATCTAACTCCCTCTTCATCTGAAATTAAACCACCAAAAATCTGAATAAGAAATAGCCTAGTCAGTCAGTAACTTAGTAGAGCTACCCCCCTACTTTGTGCAATTTCCGCCTGAAGACATACCCAAATCTAACAGCCTGTAGATCAGGCACAGAACCAAGGATATGCATATTCTTGGTACCATTTGAAAGAAAACACTCTGAAGTTTGTGTAAATGTGAATTGAATGTAGGAGAATATAACACAACAGATTTGGTTTAGATAATACAATGATTTTTTTTTGGTATCATCATCTTTAAAATGAACAAGATATAACAAACATTCAGATAGGTTGATGGGGACACTTTCAGTGAAAAATATAAGAGGGGAACAGAAAAGTTTCAGAATGATAACTTCCAAAATGAGTGTGCTTCATGACATTTATCATGAAGTCACCCAGGTGTCCCACACAAGTAGCCCAAATGTACCCAGGTGGCCAAATTGGTGAAGGTATACCTTTTGGAACAAATAACTATATACAAAATACCAAAATGGTATTCTAACACACCCCCCCCCCAAAAAAAAAAAAATGTGAAAAAAAATGGAGAAAAAAATTGATTGAAAAAAATACATGAAAAAATATATATACATTTACAAAATAACATTGGTAACTATTTACACACTTTCAATATTTGGAAGACCCTCAGTCCTCTATCAAATCAAATCTATTTATATAGCCCCAGCCTAAAACCCCAAACAGCAAGCAATGCAGGTGTAGAAGCACGGTGGCTAGGAAAAACTCCCTAGAAAGGCAAAAACCTAGGAAGAAACATAGAGGTTGCAACAGGACAGCACTTTAGGGTTCCATAGCCGCAGGCAGTACAGTTGAAA
This sequence comes from Oncorhynchus mykiss, assembly GCF_057628025.1. Lineage (NCBI taxonomy): Eukaryota > Metazoa > Chordata > Actinopteri > Salmoniformes > Salmonidae > Oncorhynchus > Oncorhynchus mykiss. The sequence continues at coordinate 50,047,297 of NC_143046.1, read as the reverse complement.
CTTGAACAGCAGCAAGGCCGGATGGACTGGGGACAGCAAGGAGTCATCATGGCAGGTAGTCCTGAAGCATGGTCCAAGGGCTCAGGTCCAAGGGCTCAGAAAAAGTGAGAGCAGACTTAAATTCACACAAGACACCGGATAAGACAGGAAAAATACTCCAGATATAACATACTGACCCTAGCCCCCACCCACTTTGCCATATAACCCCACCCACTTTGCCAAAGCTCGACACAATATTCTGCTGCTGATTCCAGATGTCATAGCAATCTCTTTCTGATGTAAAGCAGAGGGTCACCGAGCATGTGGTGCATGTGATAGGGGACTTCATCTTGCAAACAACACAGCAACGCCTCCATGCTGTGCCCTTTTGGCCCTTAGGCACATCCATACCTGCACAAATATATTTGGGGAGATGAACACTTGTGGCAGGAGCAGAAGGGACAGGGTGTGGTGCAGTGGTGCTGTAGCCAGCAAGCTCCTTGATGAGCTGCTCTCTGAAGGCTTTCTGTGAGAGGAAGGGCTTTCCACAGCTCTTAGCCATTTATTTGTGTAGGTTTAATGCATTCAATGAAATGATAGAAGGTCTTGTACCATTTCATTGTCTTATGTAGAACATTGTAATAGTCTATCTGACAGGTCCACACCTCCCATGCTCTTGTTGTAGTCCTTTACTGCAGTTGGAATGGGGACATTTTTGGTGGTCCATACCCCGGCACCGTCCTTCACACGCCTGACAACATGATCCCCATTAAAGGACTTGTGGATTGTTGTGCACATCACCACCTCTCTTGTATCCATCCACTTTACAAAAAGCAGGCCATCTTCACGGATCCATCGCATGGTCCCCAGCTCAGCCCGCTTAGGCATGTCGTTCACCTTCGTCTTCGGAAAGCCCACCCTGTTGGTACGAATGGTGCCACAAGGCCACACATCCAGCTTCCTTAGGTCTGCAAACAGGGTAGGGCCTGTGTAGAAGATATCCACAAACAGTTTGTAGCCCTTCCCTAGCAGTTGAAAATCCCATAACTCCATTACAGAGTCATAGCTAAGTCCCTTACCGGTAGCAAAACTGTTCTTCCCCTCATAGACAAAGAAATTGCATGTGTAGGCACACACAGATTCAGCCAACACAAACAGCTTGTAACCCCACTTGGTTGGTTTGTTTCTCATGTATTGTTTGAGGCCAATTCTGGCCTTTGAGGCTGCCATCCTCTCATCGATTGACACGTTCTGGGCTGGCTGAAAGTACATCTTGCAGGCCTCAACAATGCTGTGGTAGAGAGGTTTGATTTTGCACAGTCTATCAAACGTTGCTGTGCCTCTCTTCTCATTCTCTTCATCAACCTTTGGGTCACTGATATGAGAGAACCAGAAACCTTTTGCAGGACATAACAGTCATGGAGAAAGACAGCTGGTAGAGAGATTACGTTTTCCAGTAGTCCTTCAGGCATTTCAGCCTCACCAGCCCCATGTAAATGACCAGTGAAAGGTAGCAGAAAAAGTCTGACATGGATATGGGCTTCCATGCTACCTTTTTGCCTGCTTGCTTCCTCTCCCCATACTTATTCGTGTTAGACACGAGCGAATCTACAACAGATTGTGTGAAAAACAGCTGAAAAAGCTAAAGGGGGGTGTAAGTTGTGGTCGGGTTCACCTGAGGTCCTAGCTTCCTTTTCGGCCTAAAAGTTGGTTGGGGTGGCTCCACATCATCTTCTAGGATGGTGTGCCAACGCCCTTCTGTCCCTCTGTTAGCGGGTGGCACACCTCCCCTCCTCTGCTTCTTTGTCAGTGCCTGTCAGTGCCTCTAGATGGCGTGGAGCCAGAGACAGCAAGGGTACAGCTGAAAGAGGGGGATGGACAAGTTGGCAATGGGGGCTCCCAGTCGGAGTCAGTGCCACTGTGAAAGAAAATGTTCAGTTAGAATAGTTTCACATATATCAACAGGTATAATAAACATACATATAGAGTACAGGGAACATAAAGTGCTGTTCCATTTCACTTTGGCCATTGTTGTGGGACTGCCTCAAATAGCAGCAGCTGGTAGACCATGCTCCCTCTAATGTAGAATGATGCATGCTGGCTGTTTTGCATGCTGGCTGTGTTGAGATGTATGGGTTTGCTTACATTCTACACCATACCATTTACAGTGCCTTGCGAAAGTGTTCGGCCCCCTTGAACTTTGCGACCTTTTGCCACATTTCAGGCTTCAAACATTAAGATATAAAACTGTATTTTTTTGTGAAGAATCAACAACAAGTGGGACACAATCATGAAGTGGAACGACATTTATTGGATATTTCAAACTTTTTTAACAAATCAAAAACTGAAAAATTGGGCGTGCAAAATTATTCAGCCCCCTTAAGTTAATACTTTGTAGCGCCACCTTTTGCTGCGATTACAGCTGTAAGTCGCTTGGGATATGTCTCTATCAGTTTTGCACATTGAGAGACTGAATTTTTTTCCCATTCCTCCTTGCAAAACAGCTCGAGCTCAGTGAGGTTGGATGGAGAGCATTTGTGAACAGCACTTTTCAGTTCTTTCCACAGATTCTCGATTGGATTCAGGTCTGGACTTTGACTTGGCCATTCTAACACCTAGATATGTTTATTTTTGAACCATTCCATTGTAGATTTTGCTTTATGTTTTGGATCATTGTCTTGTTGGAAAACAAATCTCCGTCCCAGTCTCAGGTCTTTTGCAGACTCCATCAGGTTTTCTTCCAGAATGGTCCTGTATTTGGCTCCATCCATCTTACCATCAATTTTAACCATCTTCCCTGTCCCTGCTGAAGAAAAGCAGGCCCAAACCATGATGCTGCCACCACCATGTTTGACAGTGGAGATGGTGTGTTCAGGGTGATGAGCTGTGTTGCTTTTACGCCAAACATAACATTTAGCATTGTTGCCAAAAAGTTCCATTTTGGTTTCATCTGACCAGAGCACCTTCTTCCACATGTTTGCTGTGTATCCCAGGTGGCTTGTGGCAAACTTTAAACAACACTTTTTATGGATATCTTTAAGAAATGGCTTTCTTCTTGCCACTCTTCCATAAAGGCCAGATTTGTGCAATATACGACTGATTGTTGTCCTATGGACAGAGTCTCCCACCTCAGCTGTAGATCTCTGCAGTTCATCCAGAGTGATCATGGGCCTCTTGGCTGCATCTCTGATCAGTCTTCTCCTTGTATGAGCTGAAAGTTTAGAGGGACGGCCAGGTCTTGGTAGATTTGCAGTGGTCTGATACTCCTTCCATTTCAATATTATCGCTTGCACAGTGCTCCTTGGGATGTTTAAAGCTTGGGAAATCTTTTTGTATCCAAATCCGGCTTTAAACTTCTTCACAACAGTATCTCGGACCTGCCTGGTGTGTTTCTTGTTCTTCATGATGCTCTCTGCGCTTTTAACGGACCTCTGAGACTATCACAGTGCAGGTGCATTTATACGGAGACTTGATTACACACAGGTGGATTGTATTTATCATCATTAGTAATTTAGGTCAACATTGGATCATTCAGAGATCCTCAGTGAACTTCTGGAGAGAGTTTGCTGCACTGAAAGTAAAGGGGCTGAATAATTTTGCACGCCCAATTTTTCAGTTTTTGACTTGTTAAAAAAGTTTGAAATATCTAATAAATGTCGTAAATGTGAATTTAATGTAGGAGAATATAACACAATAGATCTGGTTTAGATAATACAATGAATTTTTTTTTGGTATCATCATCTTTAAACTGAACAAGATATAACAAACATTCAGATAGGATGATGGGGACATTTTCAGTGAAAAATATAAGAGTGGAACAGAAAATGTAATATATATATATACATACACACACAAAAAAATAGGCTGTGGTTCGTTCACATGCAAACAAACATAACCTCACTTTCCATTTCATTACATCTTTATATATTGCAAATAAAATGTAAAAACAATCACAAATAATATTTTATATTAATTTCAAACAATGGCATTAGCATGAGAGCAACTTACCAGTTCAAAAGAATGTCCTCTCCATTCAAAAAATATGCCTCAGTTTCAGAATCATAGTTATGGGAGCTAATGGAGTCCTCAAAAAGCAGATCTGTCTCACTTTCATGATCAATTTCCTCTAAAATTGTTTCTACATTTGTATATCTAGTCTTAGAATTAGCTTTCCTTGACTTATTCACCATGATGTTGGATAAATAAACAGCTGAAGATGCAAGTCAACGAAATACTGCTGTGCGTAATAAGCGTCGCTCCTTCATGGTAGAATTGGCAATGGCGAAAGAAAGCTCCTTACGCTAGCGTTCAATATATAGGTTTGTCTTACAACAAAGAACCATGGGATATTGCCGTTTAACTCTGCTCATTGGCTATCTACCCAGCTAGATTTCAAGACGATCAGTGGTCATTGGGTTAAAATACAGTCAATCAACGAGACAGTGGTCATATAATTGGTGCACAGTGGGCTCGTCACACGTTTTTTTTTCCGATTCAATACGTCCCGCAAAATGACCCATCAAGTTTGGTTGTGTTACAAACAAACAGTTGATTGTAAGGAAACCAAACATGACTGGATAAAGTCAGGGTAAGTCTGTGTATTTACGTTGGATGTTAAGGAGAAAATTTAATGACACGAAATTCAACGAGATAAGCGTTCACAAAATGTTTCGAGTTAGGCTATAAAAAAGTGGATTTAACCGAACAAAAGACCATTAATTGTGTAACAATGAGCCTTGGGATTGCAACCAGAGCAAGATCTTCAAAGGTAAACAATTGCCGTGGTCTGTGCTCACATAATCGCAGCATATTCTTTCGCAATAAATCATTTAAAAAATATGACAACGCAGTTGGATTAGCAACATTCTAGGCTTGTGATGCATGTGAGACACTTGTATTTTCAGGAATGTTTAATATGACTATTTGTGGCGAACACCATATGTTGTCGAAGTCAAACCCGTATCTGGGATGGGTAGTTCAGAGAGGTTTTAACTATTGAAACACTAAAAGACTGTCCACAAGCCTATTCAGTCAAATTATACGAAAACACCACACCCTGGGCATTTTTCTTGCAAATTGTTTTGTATAATTATTTTTTTTTAATTCCACCCCCCCTGGAGCCTTCACCAGATATTGTTCCCCAGTCAGCACCAGAGTCTTCACTGAATGAACGTCACAGGCAAAATCACAGGCTGTATAATTTGCTTGAGGGGGCATTGCTTGCTAGAGCACGTGTTTCACAAAATGTTGTCTTTAGCATCTACAAGGGGTGTATATTCTATTCGTAATGTCAAATTTTACTTGCAACAAGTAAATATTAACAAAGGAAATTGAAGTACTAAGAGTACAGTTAGATAGCAATAAAACTGTGCCGTGGAGGCACAGAATAAGTTAAGAGGACAAACTAAAAGGAACTTATTCAAGAAAGATCCAGTAGTATATATGTAGTATATATATATATTTTTTAAGCGAACTGGATGGAATATGGGCAAAAATGCACCAAATTATTTTTCAATCTTCAACATAGAAATACTACCAAAAATGTTTTATTGAAACTTGTTACAAATTATGGAGTCATGCATGATTCATCAAATTATATTTTGAAAGAGTGTAGCAGTGTGATGATGTTCCCCTAGATTATGCACCAAGTTGCACACAAGGACCAATTCAAATAGGCCAGGTCAAGAGGGGATGTTAATAATTTGATAATAATAATAATAATAATTCAGTGTGTTTTTAAAAATGTAATTACAGCTGCATAGCTAATGTTATTTTTTGGTGTACAAACACTTTTTCATATCAATATTGTACATACACGTGATTGTAAAAGTTTTTAATATTTTGGTTTGGCCCATCCTGGGTTATTTGTATTTCCGTACCCCCTTATTGTTCTCTTTTGCTTGACCTTCGGCTAGCAAGGTATGTTGTCCATGGCTCCGAAATTGTTCAATATAATACCGTGGTAATGTTACACAATGTGCTGTTATGCAACCATAAGTTTGTTACAATGTGGACAATATAAAGATTTATAATATATATATATATATATATATATATATATATATATATATATATATATATCACCTTTATTTAACCAGTTAAGCCAGTTGAGTACAAGTTCTCATTTACAACTGCAACCTGGCCGAAGATAAAGCAAAGCAGTGCTGCAGAAACAACAAAGAGTTACACACGGAATAAACAAGCGTACAGTCAATAACACAATATAAAAAAAGAAAGTCTATATACAGTGCAAATGGCATGACGAGGTGAGGCAATAAATAGGCCAAAGTAGCGAAGTAATTACAATTTAGCAGATTAACCTCTCTAGGGTTCTCTAGGGTAGGGGGCAGCATTCGGAATTTTGGATGAAAAGCATGCCCATATTAAACGGCCTGCTACTCGGGCCCAGAAGATATGATATGCATATAACTGGTAGATGTGGATAGAAAACACTCTAAAGTTTCCAAAACTGTTAAAATAGTGTCTGTGAGTATAACAGAACTGATTTAGCAGGCGAAAACCTGAGAAACATCCATTCACAAAGTAGTTTTTTTTTGTCGTTTTCTATTCAATGCCATTACAGTATCCATTGACTTAGGACTCCATTTGCAGTTCATATGCCTTCCACTAGATGTCAACAGTCTTTAAAATCGTTTCAGGCTTGTATTCTTATAAATGAGGGAGTAAGACCAGTCTGAACGAGTGGACCCTAACGTGACGCAGAGTTTTTTCAGGCGCATGTGCATTTCTTGTTTACCTTTTATATTGCCAACGTTATTGTCCGGTTGAAATATTATAGATAATTTAGGCTAAAAACAACCCGAGGATTGAATATAAACATCGTTTGACATGTTTCTATGAACTTTACGGATACAATTTGGATTTGTCTGATTGTTTTGACTGAGTTTGAGCCTGTGGATTACTGAAGAAAACACGCTAACAAAACAGAGGTTTTTGGATATAAAGAGACTTCATCGAACAAAAGGAACATTTATTGAGTCTTCTGAATGCCACCATATGAAGATCATCAAAGGTAAGGGATTAATTTTATCTATATTTTTGAGTTTTGTAACGCTTCTGCTTGGCTGGTTACTGTTTGTAATCATTTGTCAACTGGGCTATGTTCTGGGCTAGGTATGTTCTGGGCTAGGTATGCTTTCGCCGAAAAGCATTTTATAAATATGACACTATAGTTGGTTTAACAAGAAGATCATCTTTAAACCTATGTAAAATATGTTTTGTTTTCTGAATTTGTATAATGAGCATTCCTGTAATTGAATTTGGCACTCTGCAACCTCACTGGATGTTGGCCAGATACTAGCGTCCCACATACCCTAGAGAGGTTAACACCGGAGTGATAGATGAGCAGATGATGGTGTGTAAGTAGTGATACTGGTGTGCAAAAGAGCAGCAAAGTAAATAAAAACAATATGGGGATGATGTTGGTAGATTGGGTGGGCTATTTAGAGATGGATTATGTACAGCTGCAGCGATTGGTTATCTGCTAAGACAGCTGATGTTTAAAGTTAGTGAGGGAAATGTAAGTCTCTAGCTTCAGGGATTTTTGCAATTCATTCCTGTCACTGGCAGCAGAGAACTGGAAGGAATGGCGGCCAAAGGAGGTGTTGGCTTTGGGGATGACCAGTGAGATATACCTGCTGGAGCGCGTGCTACGGGTGGGTGTTGTTGTCGTGACCAGTGAGCAGAGATAAGGCGGAGCTTTACCGAGCATAGACTTATAGATGACCTGGAGCCAGTGGGTCTGGCGACGAATATGTAGCGAGGGCCAGCCAAATAGAGCATACAGGTCGCAGTGGTGGGTGGTGTGAGGCACTTTGGTGACAAAACAGATGGCACTGTGATAGAATGCATCCAATTTGCTGCGTGGTGTATTGGAAGCTATTTTATAGATGACATCGCCAAAGTCAAGGATCGGTAGGATAGTCAGTTTTACTAGGGTAAGTTTGGCGGCGTGAGTGAAGGAGGCTTTGTTGTGGAATCGAAAGCCAATTCTAGATTTTATTTTGGATTTGAGATGTTTGATGTGAGTCTGGAAGGAGAGTATACAGTCTAGCCAGACACCTACAGTGGGGAGAACAAGTATTTGATACACTGCCGATTTTGCAGGTTTTCCTACTTACAAAGCATGTGTAATTTCTATCATAGGTACACTTCAACGGAATCTAAAACAAAAATCCAGAAATTACCATTGTATGATTTTTAGGTAATTCATTTGCATTTTATTGCATGACATAAGTATTTGATCACCTACCAACGAGTAAGAATTCCAGCTCTCACAGACCTGTTAGTTTTTCTTTAAGAAGCCCTCCTGTTCTCCACTCATCACCTGTATAAAAGACACCTGTCCACACACTCAATCAAACAGACTCCAACCTCTCCAGAATGGCCAAGACCAGAGAGCTGTGTAAGGACATCAGGGATAAAATTGTAGACCTGCACAAGGCTGGGATGGGCTACAGGACAAAAAACAGCAAAAACTGTTGGCGCAAGTATTAGAAAATGTAAGAAGTTCAAGATGACGGTCAATCACCCTCGGTCTGGGGCTCCATGCAAGATCTCACCTCGTGGGGCATCAATGATCATGAGGAAGGTGAGGGATCAGCCCAGAACTACACGGCAGGACCTGGTCAATGACCTGAAGAGAGATGGGACCACAGTCTCAAAGAAAACCATTAGTAACACACAACGCCGTCAAGGATTAAAATCCTGCAGCGCACGCAAGGTCTCCCTGCTCAAGCCAGCGCATGTCCAGGCCTGTCTTAAGTTTGCCAATGACCATCTGGATGATCCAGAGGAGGAATGGGAGAAGGTCATGTGGTCTGATGAGACAAAAATAGAGCTTTTTGGTCTAAACTCCACTTGCCGTGTTTGGAGGAAGAAGAAGGATGAGTACAACCCCAAGAATACCATCCCAACCGTGAAGCATGGATGTGGAAACATCATTCTTTGGGGATGCTTTTCTGCAAAGGGGACAGGACGACTGCACCGTATTGAGGGGAGGATGGATGGGGCCATGTATCGCAAGATCTTGGCCAACAACCTCCTTTCCTCAGTAAGAGCATTGAAGATGGGTCATGGCTGGGTCTTCCAGCATGACAATGACCCGAAACACACAGCCAGTCCGTATTGCCCAGCGACAGCCCCAAAACTTGAAGGATCTGGAGAAGGTCTGTATGGAGGAGTGGGCCAAAATCCCTGCTGCAGTGTGTGCAAACCTGGTCAAGAACTACACAAAACGTATGATCTCTGTAATTGCAAACAAAGGTTTCTGTACCAAATATTAAGTTCTGCTTTTCTGATGTATCAAATACCTATGTCATGCAATAAAATGCAAATGAATTACTTAAAAATCATACAGTGTGATTTTCTGGATTTTTGTTTTAGATTCCGTCTCTCACAGTTGAAGTGTACCTATCATAAAAATTACAGACCTCTACATGCTTTGTAAGTAAGAAAACCTGCGAAATCGGCAGTGTATCAAATACTTGTTCTCCCCACTGTATGCAGTATGTGTATTTAAAGGTTATGCTACTGTGTTTTTGTGTGTTCATGGACAGGTGTGGGCATGGTGTGGTTTTTGTGTGTTCATGGACAGGTGTGGGTGTTGTGTTTTTTGTTTATAAAAAATAAAATAATACCTTTTTTCACTAAATAAGAAAAATAAGCCTGTCACCAGGAAGTTGTCACCAGGAGGTCTGTCAAACTGATCTCCAGCGTTGCCAAGTTGTCACTATTTTTAGTGAGTTTTAAGACTCAATTTTAAGACTTATTTTGGTTAAATATTTTAATGAAAAATTCAGCTACTTTTCAGACTGCCTCTGTGCAGTTTTGAGACACTATGATTTTAATAGCATTTTGCGACTTTTCCTACTCAATTGTGCAGCGAACGAGAGTGGGAGAAGCTGTCTGTGAAACACGGCAATGGCGCACACACAGGCAGAGAAACACAAAGGGAGGGGCTGTGCGGCGGTAGAGGGGGCGAAAATGCTATGTCGGGTCAAGGTAAATTGGTGCCGTTACGTCACCGATGCAAATGCAAAACGACATCTATCAATTTCTAGCGACAAATCAATGAGCCAATAGCGATTCTCACTGAAAAATAGTTTAAACAGTGCTGACCTCTCACTCTCTGCAGCCAAAATGGAAGCCACAGGCTATTTCTGTCTCTTAATTGGTTCTGTTTATATAGGTTTGTAATGTGCAAAATAGTGAAATAACATTGTTAACTAAATGTTTCATAAGTTTTGTGACGATTTTGTAAAGTTTATTGACCAAGTTGGAAAATGTGCTGACATTGTGCCAGTGCTTAGCAGTGCTCAGCTCTTGCTTCATTAGTGAAAAATTGGGGAACGCTATCTAGCTAGCTTTACCACCCTGTGTTAGTACGTTTTACTAACTAATGAGTATGTTTTACTAATAGTTATTGCTTTGAGTCTGGAATGGTTTGAATATGATGCTTTGCAATATCCATTAAAAAAAGTTAACTGAAAAATGTTCTCCTGGCTCCTTTTTGCTGGCTATTTTTTGCAAAGGTTGTTAAAGGTTGTGATTGTAACTACAAAGTCATATTTTGATGTGGGACGCCGTTCTCAAACAATCGCATGGCATGCTTTCGCCGTAATAGCTAATGTAAATCGGACAGAGCAGTTAGATTAACAAGAATTTAAGCTTTCAACCGATATAAGACACTTGTATGTACCTAAGTATCCATCATTTTTATGATTATTTCTTTGAATTGTGCGCCCTCCAGTTTCTCCGGAAGTTGTCCCGCTAGCAGGAGGCTTAGCCCCAAGAAAGGTTATACCCTACTGGGTTTCACTTAACATGAAGTTGGGGCTCCTGGGTAGGTACATGACCGGTGTGCCTTGTTACAATTGTTGTTACTCAATCCTAGCCTATTTATCAACCCTGATATGTGGATTCGATGGTAGTGGCACCTTGTAACACATGTAACCACATGTAACAAGGTTTGGGTTATTTAACAGGTGACTTTCAAACGTGTAATTATAAAACATTAGTTGCATATTGGAACAAGAATGTTTAAAACATTAATTACACGTGGAATTACCTTCAGCAAGTGGTTGTGTAATTACACGCTCCTTGTTCCAATTGTGTAATAACTGATAGCACTCAATGGCATACCAGAGCCTGTGCCCATGCGGTTATTACAGTGTAGTTACATAGTAATTGGGACAACTTAAAGTGTCACTGAGTTTTGGCTAATTAATATTCAAGATAATTTATTTATTAATTACTGGAATAATTAATTGGTCTGATTTATTTGATTTAATTTGGTTATCCTATCCAAAATAATCGTATTGACTCAACTACTGATAATCATTAACTGTTATACCATTAATCCTAGATCATCAATAGTCTTAATCAACAGTCACCTTACTTTATATACTAATTCTGAACAGTCATCAAGCTCCGGAACCTCAAGAACTTAATCACTCGCAAATTAACTCAGTGCCACAAATTCATTTAAGGTTTGATTTACTATACTAAATGAGTTGGGCAGTGAGGTAGTTAACAGATTGAATTTAAAGGTATGGTATAATAGGATACAACAGTTATTGAGGTGAAAGTCTCCCCAGGTCAATATGAATGGCTCCCGTACTAATCTCAGGCAAATAAAATAATACATACACGGGGCTTTGAGAATATGATCATCATGATCATATTCATTGAAAATTTAAATGTTAGAGACTACAACAACACAGGTGTTCACAACCACAAAATTATAGCACTTCAGTTAGCATTCAAATGTAAACAATGCCGGGACAGTATTGACCAAGGGCTTGTAGATTAGACCTGCCGTCTTACAATTACTCAATGACTTCCACCACCTTAGACACACAATGCCACTTTCATAGGATATTAATATGAATGTAACAAGGCAAATTACTTGTAACTTGTTCCCTCTCAGTGAAATTCTGTTAGGATTGGATAGAGGATGGTTGTCCCAGTCTCTCTCACCAGTGGAGCTGAAGCCAGTGGTCTGGAGTAATTCACAGCCGAAGGAGTGATTCCCAGTTCCTCTCTCCCAGTCCTCAGTGAAGTCTATTAGAGCAGCTTCCATGCAATGAATCCCTCCTTCAGGTCCCAGCCCGGATGGATTGCGAACTCAGTCAGCTCGTCTCACAGGATCCCCTCAGGGATGATTTCTTCCGTCTGAGTAGGATAAGAAAAGTCAATCGGTGTTTGGTTTCCAAGGAGATTTGATCACTCAGTTCAACTTGGTGTGATCACACTATGAAGAAACTTGATCTGACATGTTTGCAAGTCCTGTAATTTATAGTGATACTCACAGTATGTTCATGAGCTAAATTTGAGATTTCCTCATAAGTGTTCCCAGAATGTTTCTACTTGTACAGAAAACAGTTTAACTGTCCGCAAGATGAAATACGTAGCCTGTAGGAACTAAACATGCTTTTGGTCAAATTCATACATTTGATAATACAGCAAATACCAATTAAACCCTTTTTAATGATATAGGAAAGGTTAGGAAAATTTTCACAGTATGCTTCAAGTATCAACATGTCATGAGTTTTTTTGGTTTGATACATTGTCCAGAAAACAAGTTTAAATGTCCTTTGTGCTATTGGCACAATTTTTTTTTACAAAGAGTGGAAAATCCTGACTTCTTCTCTCCTCTTGGGATACAAATCCCCAGTACTCAAAAGCCTGGCTGGTCATTTACCCAGTAACACATGTAGATCACAAGACGGTCTGCTGACTTGCCAAAGGCATATGTTATGTCTGCTGACCACGCCTCAGGGCCATTCAGAGTCATAAAAGGCGAAAGGAAGAGTCGTTTGTTTGTTCTCATGATTGCTTGTAAAGGAGGGTGCCGTCACAGAACTGTACATCTTGGTCTGGAATGTGGGGATATCTGTAATCCATGAACCACAACAAAGAGTGCATGGTCCCCTCGTGGGCTCTCGTTACATCACTGAATCAATAACACTCCATTATGGCAAACCTGTCAGTGATTGGCATATCATGTGGCGTTCACGTGGCTCATTTTGTTGCCTCACTACCCATACCGCTGACATTTAAGATGCACTTGTTAATAATACCAATAATAATCACTCCACCCCGCTTCATACTCTCCAGAAACTACCCAATAGCCCTTTCCCCTTGGCATTTCTTGTTGATCTGAAATAATATAGGCAGAGTAGTAGTTCCACACTGTCCCCTGGTTGGTGGAGATTTTGCCATATTGCGTCCACCTAAGCAGTAGTATCATATCTACAGAAGTGTCTAGCGGGTAGAGGCCAGGAGTTCTCTCAAGTTCAAGCTATATTGGCATGAAAGAGACATACAAAGCAAAACAATAAAAACATCAAATCAATGCTGAAGGATTGGAAGTAACAGATGACCAAATGACAAATGAAAGAGATAACGTCTCTTTCTCCTTTTCAGGTCAGTTCCTGTGGGTGAATGGCTCTGCCTTGGCAGGTCCATGGGTCCTGAGCCCCTGGCTGTGGGGAGGTTGGGACCCCTGTGGGATGGACATGGCCGTGTTCCTGCACCCCCTGCAGAGCGGACGCTACACAGTGTGGCTCATTGAGAGGGACAAAAATCCGCTAGCCCTCTTGTCCACTGACATGCTGCCGCCCATCACAGGGTAAGCAGAACTACACTTTCATTTAGTTTTCTGTATTCAAAGAGAGTTTTACTTGCATTGACAGATCAAGTATAACAATAGATGAGATGGATATTGCACAGAAAGTGAGTGTCAGAACAGGGGATAAAACTGCCTCCAGGAGCATATAGGAAGTGGTTGCACTACGCCCCAAAAAATTGTATATCATGCACTGCAGTTGAGGAACAGTGGGAGAGTAATTCTGCTTTGAAAGTTGATAACCCCACTTAAGAAAATGGCCATTGAATGTTTTGGTACACCTACTAGAGAGCTGTTCTTTGTTTACACCCATTCAGTATTGTTCACACCCTCTTAAGCCTTAGCCCAACCCATCTCTTTAAGAATTCACATGTGAGAACATGTGCTAAACAGAGTGAACAGTGTAGTAAACAACCAAAGGTGTCACACCTAAATGTTGTAAAAGTAGTAGCCTACTATAAGGAAGTACTACAGGTAAAAATACACTTTATCTAGTCCTTGGCCTATATCCTAATCTGACTTTGGTGCAGGTCATGTTATTCATATTACCGTCTCTGGTAAACACACACTACATCAAATAAAATCTAAGTTTGTGTCACATGCACAGGATACAGAAGGTGTAAACAGTATGGTGAAATGGGGTCCTAAAATTGCATATGTGCATTGTCCAGATTACCATATTGGTAACACTTGACCAGTACATTAATCAGTAACTAAATAGTATTTATTTATAACATAGTAGTTATATGTAATTACTATGTAAATAGTATGTAATTATACTCTAAGGATTTAGCGGTATAGTTTATTACACAAGTGGAACAAGGATATCTAATTACAAATCAGCTTGTCTAAGGTTATTCCACATATGTAATTAATGCTTTTGTATAGGTAATTACAAGATGTCTTGTTTCAAATGTAACTAATGTTCTGTAATAACATTTTTGCAGTCTGCAATGTAGCATAATGTTAGCAATGCATCCTATTATGTAACCTTGTTACATGTAAATACATAATTCACTACCACCTAATTATACAACAGGTGGGTATAATCCTGAATGCTGATTGGTTAAAACCGCATTCCAGCCGGTGTCTATTCCACAAGTTCCCACCGGCTAAATCTATGACATTAAAATGCCTATTTACTCTGTTCCATCTGACTGCTCAATCCACTCAGTCATCAGCCTAGCCAGGCAATTTATAAACTTGATATCCACAATAAAAAGCATCTTCTCATTTCTTTTAGACTAACATTTAATTTTCAACAGTGGAGATTTGTATAAACCTTGCTGTCGGTCTCTCCGACATTTGCAACAATATTAAAATTAGATCTACAGCTGTCTCATAGTAATAAACATGTCGGGAGACGAGAGACGGGCAGCATTTCTCAGCCAGTCAAAATCATGAATCCGCTGGCATCATTTTTATTGATATATACAAATAAATGTCAATTGAAAAAAAGTCAAATGAAATTAAGTGCAGCTAGTTTGCAGTCTTTACAGCTTCTGTTTGAAGTGATTGTGTTAGCTGTGTTGTTGGCTAGCTCCTCTGAACAACAGTGTCCTGATGAGTGAGCACATTTGTGACTGATCGTCTTAAATGGGTCTTATATGTTGAGTGTTTTACATTGGATAAAAGTAGAGACTTAGAGCTTCAAAATGGTATGTCATATACTATTGTATGTCGCTCCTTGGTGACAATACCAGGCTCCAGACCATTGAAGCTGTAAAACGGAATAACAACAACAATCAAGACACTACAACCCTGCACAACATCAATTCACCTCCCAAGTTTAGATAAGAAGAATAACCTCATACAATGCAATACATTATTTTCACCTGAAGTGCTGGTACTGCTTGATCTGTGGCAGCAGCCTGAAGTATGGAGTCAGGTGTTGCCAGCCATAGCCTTCCACCAGCACTGTACCATCCTCCAGTCAAACCAGCTGTGGGATGTTGACCCCTGTCACAGTGCTGTCCTTCACAACACCAGCAATCTCAGACAAAGTGTTGACTCTGGTCTTTCTGAAGCGCTGCTTGATGTGGCCCGAAGCATCAGCCGGGGGTAAACTTGGTGTGGCCTGTGATCAGGAAGTGAATGTCCAGACTGTGGTGAAGCTTGTGCATGGTAAAAATAAAGAAAAACCCTTGGATGAGTAGGTGTGTCCAATCTTTTGAATGGCACTGTATGTGCAATCACACACAAATAGGCCTATGTATGAGCAAATACAAGTAGAACCATAGGGTTCTTCTGTTTGTCCCCATAGTGGAACCCTTTTTTAGTGCTAGGTAAAGTAGAACCATTTGCAGAGGGTTCTTCCTAGAACCCTGTATAAATTGTTCTACCAAGAACCCTTTTATTATCTAAAGGTTCTAGCAAGAATCCTTTTATCTTTGAATGGTTCTTCCTATAACCCTTTATGAACGGTTCCACCAAGCTTATTATCCTTTAACAAACTCTTTATCAATCCAATTTATTTATAAAGCCCTTTTTACATCATGTCACAAAGTGCTATACAGAAACCTAGCCTAAAATAACAGTACATATAGTATAATATAAAGCCTTTATTTGCGGGCCTAGTTATACCCTAACACAGTGCTTTTAGGAAACTCCTCATTTACAAACCAGATTAGGCCTGTACATCACATTATGCTGGTTTGCAAAGTAATGTGTAATTCCTATTGGAATCAGGCCAGAGTGAGGATGTTCAATAATTGGAACGTTTAATGACCCGCAACCTGTATTCAGAACGACTGCCAAGGTAGGCAAGATTGATAAATGAAACTACATAAACCATCTAAACTGGAAAAACCATCTTAGCAACAGGTTCAATAAGTCCAACTACTAACAGATTTGATTCGATTAGAAACATTTGTAATTTATCTTTGTGGAGCATTAGATCAACCACCAATCAATCTACATGCAAAAACCCAGATATTGAAACAAACAATTCTAAAAATCAACTTGCTTTAGAGCATGCTGAGAAATATGATAATGATGGGTGTGGTTGAGTGTTTTACTCTACACAGAGTAAGAATTAAACAATCACAAGGGTTATTTACACCACTGAGTTAATTTAACTCCTGAATTAACTCTAGAAACATTACACTGAAAAATCTAAACTAGGTAACACTGGCCAATTTGGTGTGTACAAATATTCCCATATAATGTAGATAAAGTTTAAAACGTTCTCACACCTATCCTTTTAAACACTGAGTCAAACACCAATGCTCAGGTACTGTCAGGTATGCTTAAATGGCTGGGAGGAGTCAGGTGCAGGAGAGCAGATATTGATAAGCCAACGGAGCCTTTTATTTAGGTGAACCAAAAGCACACGGCAAAGTGAAAACGAAATAACAATACTGGTTAACATAACCCAGCGCAACAGACTAACATGTGCATAACATGAAAAAGAATAAACAATACCACACAAAGACATGAGGGAAACAGAGGGTTAAATACACAACACATAATGAGGAAAATGAGAACCAGGTGTGTGGGAAGACAAATGGAAAATGAAAAATGGATCGGCGATGGCTAGAAGACCGGTGACGTCGACCGCCGAGCGGTTTAACTCTATTCCTCTGCAAAGAACCTTTTTGGAACTCTTTTTCTAAGAGTTACAAACAAAGAATTCAACTTCAACATACAGACCTAAAAACACAGAAACTACTCAAATGGGAAACATAACCAAAATATTAAGATGGCATTGATGCCCTTTACTGTGTTTTCATCTCTCCGCCAAGGTGGAACTGTACACATAAAAAAATGGTTCTATGGAATATAATCAGAGCAGATCCCTTTTTGGAGAATGGTACTATAAATAACCATTCTCAATCTCAAAGGTCCTACAAATAACCTTTTGATGAACCATAGTTTTTTAAATCTGGTTAGCCATAGTATAAAGTTAGGGTTTGGCCTGGGTAGGCCGTCATTGTAAATAAGAATTGTTCTTAACGGACCTGCCTAGTTAAAAAGGTTAAACAAAATTGTTAAAATTCAATAGGTGTTATTATTGTTTTAATTGACATGTTGAATCAGGTGTGCAAGCTCTGGAACAGGTGGGGGTCCCTGAGGAGAGAATTGAGTACCACTCCTTTAGTCAACAGTTCTCAACTGACACAAGACCTTACTTGAGTCTTTCACAAGACACCGTAAAAGGTCATGGTCATACCATAACCAGCCACTAGAAATAGACTTTGATTTTGGATGTTTAAAAAGGTCTTAAGAATGTCGATATATGTCTTCCTCTGCACTCAACCCAAAAATTTAAAATGATTGCCTAGCGCTGGGCACAAACTCAAGATGCTTTGATCGGATGTGCGCTGCTCATACCACTGCACTACAGCAGTCAACAATGCTCTAGCAAGCCGTGGGAATACTTGATGATACTCGATGGTATGAGATCGGTTGGTTTGCAGAGTCTTCCCCAAACCATAGCCATGACCTTAACTACTCGGAATGAATGCCTAAACCGTTAACCTTTCAGTTGTTTCTGTTTAATCCCTTTGACCACACAGAATTAGTGCATTACAAATCAGAATTAACTACATCAAATTCAAAAGGGAAACAACTCAAGAGCTGTGAGCAAACCACACCCCAAGATATGCTAACGAGCCATTGCCCCTACATTTTATTTACCACTAATGATATAACCTTTTTTGTGAACTGCAAAGAACCATTGAAGGGCTCAAAGGGTTATTTAAGTAAGTATGGCTTCATATAGAACTATCACCCTTCCTAAAGAACACTTGAGGAACCCACTTTTATTAGTGTGTATGTGTGTTCAACCATGCATGCAGACAGCCAATCAGGTGCAGGTATTGCAAGGGCTGAAAGTTCAATTTCCATTCTTTGTGTTTGTGTGACCGACCAAGGCTTTTGACTCTGTTTACCTGAGATATGTTTGCCTGAAAATGTTAACTTCCTCTGCCTCCTGCATGACGGTATGAAGGCTGTCATTCTCTCCAGTAGTGAAACCAAAGAGCCAATCGAGATGAGTACCGGAGAAAAGCAAGGCTCAATGATCGCACCAACCATCTTCTCCATCTTCCTTGGAGCAATGCTCCATCTGACAGAGACCAGACTCCACAGAGGCATACGCATCACCTACAGGACAGATGGGAAGATATTCAATATCAACTGTTTCAGAGCCAAGTGAAGAACCACAACCCCTTCTGTTGTAAAATTTCAGTATGCAGATGATGCGCAAGTGAGTGCCTGCTCAGAAGCTCCAGTTCATCGTTAACATGTTCACAGAAGCATGCAGCAGGATGGGTATTACACAACACAGGCAAAACTAATATCCTCTTCCAGCAAGTTCCGGGAGTACACCTGCCACTCCCCAAGATCACTGCCAAAAATGCAATACTTGAAACCGTTCCCAGTTTTCCATACCTATGTATACACCTCTCCACCAATATCCTAATCAATGATGAAATGCGACATCAGATTGCTCGAGCTAGTGCTGCCTTTGGCACACTCATGACATTACCACCAGGACCAGAGTGGATGTGTACAGCTCAGTGATCATCCCTACCCTGTTATACAGTGCAGAAACTTGGACTGCATATCAATAAACACATCAAATCTCTTGAAAGATTCTACCAATGTTGTCTCAGGAAAATACTTAACATCAGCTAGGAAGACATCAGTGTCATGGAGTGAAGCAACTCAGGTAGGTAACCTCGTGAGAATGAGTGACTCATGGCTTCCTAAACAGATTTTCTACTCCCAGCCCAGGGATGGATCCCATGCCCCTTGAGGTTAGAAAAGTGTTTCTGTTACAACCACAAAGCACACCTGAAGAAATGCCATAAGAATCCAAACAGGGAAATCCATGCCCAAATCAAAAATGGAACCCCAGTCTATGAGGTCAAAATAAGAGAATTAACAGCCGGCAAGGTAGCACGCTGCAAAGCACAGACTCCGGTGCCAGTAACAACTAGCCCTGGCCACATGACCAACCATCCCTGCCCCCACTGAGACAAGTTCTGCAAGTCACGGATCGGCCTCTTAAGCCATCTCCAGACACATGGCCAGCCAAACCAACAACAACCCGGACCTGTGATGCCTGGAGGGAAATCATATTCGATTATGAGGGATCCCAAAGGAAAGTGTATGTGCGCGTGTGCACGGAAAAAGGTAAATACATCCATCCATTAGTAATAATAAGGTGCTGCATAAAGAAAAAAACAAATAAATGTGTGTCTCCTATGTGTACGCCGGCATGCATGTCTACGTGAGTAGTTGTGTGCCCGACTCCAAATGCACACCAGGGACACAGTTGCATGTGTTACGGATTAGGGAGTGCTATCTGCCCACACACTATCAGTCCGCTGAGCCCAGCCAACTCCTCTCTCTTTTCTAATGCTCTGCTAGGGGAATGCTCAGATCATAAAGAAACAAGTCAGGAGTACAGAGAGACGCACACACACAGACTCACACGCACAGGAACACACATGGGAGCATATAGAGAAAGAAAAACACAAACACACACAGGAGCATATAGAGAAAGACACACACGCACAGGAACACACAGGAGCATATAGAGAAAGACATACACGCACAGGAACACACACAGGAGCATATAGAGAAAGACACACACAGGAGCATATAGAGAAAGACACACACACGAGCATATAGAGAAAGAAACACACACAGGACCATATAGAGAAAGACACACACACACACACACACACACACACACACACACACACACACACACACACACACACACACACAGGAGCATATAGAGAAAGAAACACACACATGCACAGGAACACTTAAAGGAGCATTTAGAGAAAGAAACACACGCTCACACACAAAGGAGAATGTAGAGAAAGAAACACACACAGGAGCATATAGAGAAACACACACACACACAGGAACACACAGGTGCATATAGAGCAATAAACACACACACAGACGCGCACACACAGAGGAGCATATAGAGAAAGTAACAATGAATATGTTCTATGTAATGGCTGTCAAGCTTAAATAATCAATATGGAGCAAAATATTGTGCACTTGAACACAACCTTGATTTTAGCTCAGAGGGTGGGTTAAATAAAGTTCACTGCTGGATTCTTCTTTATTTATTTGGATAACTGGGAATTAATACATCCAGACTGGTATTATGAAAGTATTAGACCCTATTTACTAGTGTGTGTGACTCATTTTTAATAGCCTTTGCGGTAAACTTTTTTGGAGACATGCAGTACTTTATAAGCTAGTATAAGCTTCCTATGGGAGTGACTCACAGGTGTGTCACGGGGAGAAAATAAATACATATCTATATAAGATGACAACATAATCCCCTGAGGTTCCATTTTGCCTGGGGTACTAAGAATAATGCGACACACCTCAGGCGCATCACCCGCAAGGCTGAATCATTATATATTTGTTCCACTCACTGATGGTCCAATTCCAAAAACAGACTAGAAATCTAGGTTGGTAGTTGAAAAACTAAAATGTTGGTTAGCACGTCTCATGTAAAGAGGAGGTGCCAACTGTTGAGGCCACAGTGGCAAAATTATTACGGCATGGCAAGTTAAACACTGGGGTGATAGATAAATAATAAATAACAATATAATAATAATAAATAACAATATGGTTAAAGGGTAGTTGGATGGGCTATTTACAGGTGCAGCGATCTGTGAGCTGCTCTAACAGCTGATGCTTAAAGCTAGAGAGGGATATATGAGTCTCCAGCTTCAGTGATTTTTGCAGTTTGTTCCAGTCATTGACAGCAGAGAACTGGAAGGAAAGGTGGCCGAAGGAGGAATTGGCTTTGGGGGTGACCAGTGAAATATACCTGCTGGAGCGCGTGCTGTGGGTGGGTTCTGCTATGGTGACCAGTAAGCTGAGATAAGGCAGGGCTTTACCTAGCAAAGACTTATAGATGACCTGGAGTCAGTGGGTTTAGGGACGAATATGAAGCGAGGGCCAGCCAACGAGACCATACAGGTCGCAGTGGTGGGTAGTATATGGGGCTTTGGTGAGTAGAGTGTTGGAGGCTATTTTTTAAATGACATCACCGAAGTCAAGGATCGGTAGGATAGTCAGTTTTACGAGGGTATGTTTGGCAGCATGAGTGAAGGAGGCTTTTTTGCGAAATAGGAAGCCGATTCTAGATTTAATTTTGGATTGAATATGCTTAATGTGAGGCTGGATGGAGAGTTTAGTCTAACCAGACACCTAGGTATTTGTAGTTGTCCACGTATTCTAAGTCAGAACCGTCCAGTGTAGTGATGCTGGGTGGGTGGGCAGGTGTGGGCAGCAATCGGTTGAAGAGCTTGCATTTAAGAGCAGTTGGAGGCCACGGAAGGAGAGTTGTATGGCATTGACGCTCGTCTGGAGTTTAGTTAACGCAGTGTCCAAAGAAGGGCCAGAAGTATACAGAATGGTGACGTCTGCGTAGAGGTGGATCAGGGAATCATCAGCAGCAAGAGCGACGTCATTGATGTATACAGAGAAGAGAGTCGGCTCGAAAATTGAACCCTGTGGCACCCCCATAGAGTCTGCCAGAGGTCCGGATAACAGGACACATGGAACTCTGTCAGAGAAGTAGTTGGTGAACCAGGCTAGGCAGTCATTTGAGAAACCAAGGCTGAATTTGGTGATTGACAGAGTCGAAAGCCTTGGCCAGGTCGATGAATACAGCTGCACAGTATTGTCTCTTATCGATGGCGGTTATGATATCGTTTAGGACCTTGAGCATGGCTGAGGTGCATCCAAGACCAGCTCGGAAACCAGATTGCATAGTGTAGAAGGTACGATGTGATTTGAAATGGCCGGTGTTCTGTTTAAATTGGCTTCCGAAGACCTTAAAGGCAGGGGAGGATGGTTTGTGTATGTGCAGGTGAAGGGAGGGTGTGTGTGTGTCTGTGGGTGGTGTTATCTATAGCTAGAGTACTTATGCTATCTCCAGGACTGAGAAGTGCACATTTTAGCTGTGTCTAATATGTGTTTAGTTCTTATATTCTAAACATAACACGAAAAGGCAAGCACTGTATGTACTAATTTTACCAGAATTTCCATAGAGTACTTATTTTCCACCATAATTTGCAAATAAATCCATTAAAAATCCTACAATGTGATATTCTGGATTTTCTTTTCTCATTTTGTCTGTCATAGTTGAAGTGTACCTATGATGAAAATTACAGGCCTCTCTCATCTTTTTAAGTGGGAGAACATGCACAATTGGTGGCTGACTAAATACCTTTTTGCCCCACTGTAAACCTTGTGACACAATAAAAAATCCCCGCTTGTGACAAAATGTTCCAGAGGAATATGAAATAACTTGGTAAAAATTAAGTATTACGTTTATTTATTAACAATATTTTGTTAAACTGTTCAAACTACTTCAATATGAATGTTTTATTCAGATGTTGAGTCACTGCTGTTTATCAGCTTGCTAGCCAAGCTAAGTTAGATTGTTGGACTCGATGGCTAGCTAGCAGGCAAACTCATCCTGGTTATCAGCTCTTTAGGGATGAAAGCAGCTGTGTTAATTGTGAATACCTGGACAGTTTTTTTTCTTTTTTTATCCTGAATTGGTGGGCTTGTTTGCAAATGTAGCAAGTATTTTTTTAATTACTATTTGTTTTCAGGGACAGATGGCAACTAATGCGTTAATTTCACTCCATAGCATTGGCTTGGCAGGACAAAACGGTCGTGCTCAACTGGTTTGGAGGCAAGACATTTGAACAAAATCTGATAAAAAATGTAGCAACTGCACCCGGCTGTGCTCTGTTCAATCTACAGTAGGCTTGCTATCCAGCCAAGTTATTTGTGCATTCTTATATGATCAGTCAATACATGCATGCAGTGTCTGTTTCTTCTTGTCATTTTCTCATCCCCTTGTGTTTCACCATTGCATATAATGAAAATGATCAATTAAAAGTAAATTGTTGAACACTTGGTCAAGCCTATGGACATGCAACCTGTTTACAAAACCATTGTACATTAACAAAGGTAGTTGTGGTTCTCGGCAGATTGCTCAAATTTCAGTGCTGGTTCAATGAAGTTAATTTCTCCTTCCCATGGCCTTATGTTTCTGCCATGTTCTCATCAGGTGGAAGCACATGCCACCCCATCACCCAGATGTAAAGAACTTGGGAATCTCCCGTCCACCAGGAAAATCACCCTATCCCAGGAGTTTAGTCAGGAGTTCATTCAGCAGTATGCAACATCACTATGTTAGAAGTAGATCCACACGTTATGCTCTTATCATGCAGAATTATCAGCTCATTGTAACATACAGTTTGAAGCTCATTCTAAAATACAGAGCTGGGTGATTTCTGGCCCCATGGTACTGCACCGTGTGCAAGTTTTATTCCTGCCTATTACACGCCATGTTCAGCTATTCATTGACCACAATTAGTTTAAGAAGGTGTTAGTGAAAGGCTGAAACAAAAACCTGTAAACTCCTGTCCTGTGTATAAAAAAAATGTGTGGCTGTCATAACATTTGCCACGTACTGAACAATCTTTTGAATGTTGATGTCCCTCACTTGGGGATGTTCAGTTTTTTTTTCTATCTTGTATTATTTCTTTGGACCAAGTGTACCCAGTACATACGACTAATAAAACTTGACTTATATTGTACAAAAACTGTTTTCTATGGATTCATGCACAGATACAGTATAACGAATGAGGGTTAATATTTATAAAAATGAAGTGTTGATGTCTCCCCACGGTTAATATTAGCATCGAAAGCATCGTAAGCATTAGCATCGAACAGCCCCCGTGATATGCAATTTTTCAGGGAAGCTAGAAACCAATATACACAGGCAGTTAGAAAAGCCAAGGTTAGCTTTTTCAAGCAGAAATTTGCTTCCTGCAACACAAACTCAACACAAACCCACTGCACTGAGGATAGGAAACACTGTTATCACTGATAAATCCACTATAATTGAGAATTTCAATAAGCATTTTTCTACGGCTGGCCATGCTTTCCACCTGGCTACCCCTACCCCGGTCAACAGCAATGCAGCCCCCACAGCAACTCGCCCAAGCCTTCCCCATTTCTTCTACTCCCAAATCCAGTCAGCTAATGTTCTGAAAGAGCTGCAAAATCTGGACCCCTACAAATCTGTCGGGCTAGACAATCTGGACCCTGTCTTTCTAAAAAAATTCTGCCAAAATTGTTGCAACCCTTATTACTAGCCTGTTAAACCTATCTTTCGTGTCGTCTGAGATTCCCAAAGATTGGAAAGCAGCTGCGGTCAAGAGGGGAACACTCTTTACCCAAACTGCTACAGACCTACATCTATCCTACCCTGCCTTTCTAAGGTCTTCGAAAGCCAAGTCAACAAACAGATTACCGATCATTTCGAATCCCACCGCACCTTCTCCACTATGCAATCTGGTTTCCGAGCTGGTCATGGGTGCACCTCAGCCGAGCTCAAGGTCCTAAACGATATCTTAACCGCCATCAATAAGAAACAATACTGTGCAGCCGTCTTCATTGACCTGGCCAAGAATTTTGACTCTGTCAATCACCACATCCTCATCGGCAGACTCGATAGCCTTGGTTTCTCAAATGATTGCCTTGCCTGGTTCACCAACTACTTCTCTGATAGAGTTCAGTGTGTCAAATCGGAGGGCCTGTTGTCCGGGCCTCTGGCAGTCTCTATGGGGGTGACACAGGGTTCAATTCTCGGACTGACTCTCTTCTCTGTATACATCAATGATGTCGCTCTTGCTGCTGGTGAGTCTCTGACCTCTACGCAGATGACACCATTCTGTATACCTCTGGCCCTTCTTTGGACACTGCGTTAACAACCCTCCAGATGAGCTTCAATCCCATACAACTCTCCTTCCATGGCCTCCAATTGCTCTTAAATACAAGTAAAACTAAATGCATGCTCTTCAACCGATCGCTGCATGCACCTGCCCGCCCATCCAACATCACTACCCTGGACGGTTCTGACTTAGAATATGTGGACAACTACAAATACCAAGGTGTCTGGTTAGACTGTAAACTCTCCTTCCAGACTAGCATCAAACATCTCCAATCCAAAGTTAAATCTAGATTTGGCTTCCTATTTCGCAAGAAAGCATCCTTCACTCATGCTGCCAAACATACCCTTGTAAAACTGACTATCCTACCGATCCTCGACTTTGGCGATGTCAATTACAAAATAGCCTCCAATACCCTACTCAATAAATTGGATGCAGTCTATCACAGTGCCATCCGTTTTGTCACCACAGCCCCATATAGTACCCACCACTGAGATCTGTAGGCTCTCGTTGGCTGGCCCTCGCTTCATACTCGTCGCGAATCCCACTGGCTCCAGGTCATCTACAAGACCCTGCTTGGTAAAGTCCCCCCTTATCTCAGCTCGCTGGTCACCATAGCAGCATCCACCTGTAGCACGCGCTCCAGCAGGTATATCTCTCTGGTCACCCCCAAAACCAATTCTTCCTTTGGCTGCCTCTCCTTCCAGTTCTCTGCTGCTAATGACTGGAACGAACTACAAAAATCTCTGAAACTGGAAACACATATCTCCCTCACTAGCTTTAAGCACCAGCTGTCAGAGCAGCTCACAGATTACTGCACCTGTACATAGCCCATCTATAATTTAGCCCAAACAACTACCGCTCCACCTACTGTATTTATTATTTTGCTCCTTTGCACCCCATTATTTCTATCTCTACCTTGTACATTCTTCCACTGCAAATTTACCATTCCAGTGTTTTACTTGCTATATTGTGTTTACTTCACCACCATGGCCTTTTTTTGCCTTTAACTCCCTTATCTCTCCTCATTTGCTCACATTGTATATAGACTTATTTTACTACTGTATTATTGACTGTATGTTTGTTTTACTCCATGTCCATGTGTTGTTGTATGTGTCGAACTGCTTTGCTTTATCTTGGCCAGGTCGCAATTGTAAATGAGAACTTGTTCTCAACTTGCCAACCTGATTAAATAAAGGTGAAACAATTGTGTACCTCACCCCATTTTCTCATGGTCAACAGAGCTGACCATGGACTGTTGGATATCAGACAAACAGCAGCAATATACAACTGCATTTTTATTGTTTAGAATGTTTAGAATTGTATATTTTTGTTATACATTTATTTGAAAGCTGAATGAGAGACCTAGGTTTAATGTTTTTGTAAATCTGACAGTGTTTCCTTGTAAATGTTTTTATATACTTTTATATTGTATCCTGCGGCTCTGTTGGGCTTAGTTGCAAAGAGTGCTGCTGTCTGTCCCGTGTTCCTCTGCGGTTTCAAATGGAAGTCGCTATTGAACGCTTCCAGCGCAGCAAGAGCTGTGTTTACTTTTCTTTGTTCCTGGACAATTTGGACCGCACTGACTTTCAATGTAGCAACTGCTCGCTTGCGGACTACTACAGGGGAGAAGGGGCTACTCTTAGGAAATCAATTTAAATCAATTTAAGTTTTATATCAGCATGTTAAATGTGCAACCACAAGGGAAAAAACATTGTAGTCCACCTTCACTCCGCGTTCACTCCCTAGCCCTCCATTTGGAAAACCTGACCATAACTCGGAATTTTGGACGAAAAGCATGCCCAAATTAAACGGCCTGCTACTCGGGCCCAGAAGCTAGGATATGCATATAACTGGTAGATTTGGATAGAAAACACTCTAAAGTTTCCAAAACTGTATCTGTGAGTATAACAGAACTGATTTGGCAGGCGAAAACCTGAGAGCAATCCATTCAGGAAGTATTTTTTGTTTTTGTTTTGTAGTTTTCTATTCAATGCCATTAAAGTATCCATTGACTTAGGACTCAATTTGCAGTTCCTATGCCTTCCACTAGATGTCAACAGTCTTTTGAAATGCAGGCTTGTATTCTTATAAATGAGGGAGTAAGACCAGTCTGAATGAGTGGACCTTGACGTGTCACAGAGCTTTTTCATGCGCAATCCTGAGAGAGGGCATTTCTTGTTTACCTTTTATATTGACAACTTTTATTCTAACCACGGCTTGATTAACGAATAGCGCTTTTATTGATAAATGTGATCTAGCAGAGGTAAATGGCAAATATTAACCATGCATGCTGTCTATATTGCTTATAATTGATAAGTCAACATCTAAGTATTTTTACATACATTGTTATGGTTGTATTGTTTTAAAAACCCAACAAGGTTGTGGGTCCATCAGACCGGCAAACATTGGGTGAATAACAAGAACATGAGCACCCCACAAATGTTAAGAATGATGGAGGCCACTGTGTTCTTTGTGCTCGTCAATGCTGCAGTAATTGTTTTGTTACCTTTCCCCAGATCTGTTCCTCTACAAAATCCTGTCTCGGCACTCTACGGACAATTCCTTCACCCTCATGGCTTGGTTTTTGCTCTGACATGCACTGTCAACTGTGAGACCTTAGACAGGTTTATGTGCTTTTCCAAGTCATGTCCAGTTGTAGAAACATCTCAAGGATGATCAATGGAAACAGGATGCACCTGAGCTCAATATCGAGTCTCATAGCAAAGGGTCTGAATACTTATGTAAATAAGGTATATCTGTTTTATTTTGAATGAATTTGCTCAAATTGATAAACCCGTTTTTGGTTTGTCGTTATGGGGTATTGTCTGTAAATTGATGAAGAATGTTTTTTTTAATACATTTTAGAATAAGGCTGTAATGTAACAATGTGGAAAAAGGGAAGGAGTCTGAATACCTTTAACGAATGCACTGTGTATTGCCATAATGTCTTGCATTAACGGATCATAGCCTTACTGGATGTAGAAATTGTCCTGGAGCCAAGGGGAGAGAGCATGGTGTGTGTGTGCGCCCGTGTTTCGGTGCCTGCTCAGCTGAGGACAGCTTGACCGTCTTGGTCTAGAGCCAGTGTAAATGGTGGTGTGTGTGGGCCAGGACAGACAGACCAAGAGAGAGAGACTGACCATAATAAGATGTGGAAGAGGGGGTAATATATTATCCAGACCCTTCTAAGGGATAAGTCTTAACACTGACGACTAGTGATGTTACGTTTGATACCGGAGCTCCGAAGCAAGCGTTGGAAACGATAATCTGCTATCTTCGAAGCAGTGCCAATGCGTGTATCATTTATCAGAAGTGATACGAATGCCCACATCCTTGTACACACACATTTTACATTAACATTTATCATTTAGCAGACGCCCATCCAGAGCGACTTACAGTTAGTGCATTATTTCACTTTAAGATAGCCGGGTGGGACAATCAAATATGCTTGCTAAAAAGCATCCTTCCTTCATGACCTGAACTCTGTAAATTGGTATAGAACCAGCTTGATCCCCTCTCTTGAAAATCCTTGGACCTTCTGTTTTTACATTTCAGTGTTTTTTCAAGCATGTCCCTATACAGAAAAGGAGAATTAAAACTGGTTCGACCGTGATCTGGCAGAGTTACTCCACCTCAAGAAGACCATTTGGGGAAAGGCACTCAAATATTCAGGCTGACTTGCTGTCGTTCAGGCAAATGATAAATGAATGCCACACAGGCTATTTGGAAGGCCAAAGTTAGTTACTTTATTAGGGAGCAGTTCTCTCTCTATGGGTCTAACTCCAAGAAGTTCGGAAAAATGGTGAAAGACCTGGAGAATAAACCCTCCTCACAGCTGTCGGTATCCCTTGATTATGTGTTTTTTACTGACAAGGAATGTGTGACTGAGCTCTTAAATCACCACTTTATTAAGTCAGCATTCCTATTTGACTCAGGCATGCCTCCTTGCCAGTCCAACATTTCCTCAACTCCCAGCCCTTCTAATGTGACTTTCCCTCTTTTCCCCCATTCCCCTCTACAGTTTCTCCCTGCAGGCAGTCACTGAGTCTAAGGTGCTAAAGGAGCTCCTTAAACTTGACCCCCAAAAATCTGAGTCAGATGGTTTAGATCCTTTGTTCTTTAAGGTTGCAGCTCCTATCATGGCCTAGCCTGTCTCTCCACTCTGGGGAGGTTCCCATTCTCCCTTTATTTAAAATTAGTGCAGTTCAGAATTATTTTCTGGATGGTGTCTGGGATGAACAGTTCAAAAGAAGACTTTATGTCCTGCACATGAGTCCATCATCCGTGTTGCCCCTGGTTGCATCCTTATCACATTGGCAGCCATGCGGGGTGGCTCATTCCTTTGGCAAGAAGACCATTCAATAAAAAAAAATTGACATCCAATTTTCTCCTCCTTCAGGCTGCTAATGAGCTGGTTGCTGAGGGACAGGTCCTGGGGTTGGATGCTGAGCGACTGGTCATGGGGCTGGCTGAGGGTCAATCTCATCCTCCTCTTCCATCTCACTGTCAGACTCCGAATTAACAGACATGATCCTCATCGTTGTAAAATTCTTAATCTTCCAAAGTTTACAATATCGAAATAATGTATTGGAATAACATGTTGAAACAGCAGGCCCAGGGAGGAGGAAGACAGAGGGAAGGCACAAAGTAAACCTTTTTTTCATTTTTACCTACACACACACTTTTATTACCTTCTGGTCCAGTGGACCCGAACACCACATATGTAATATAATTATGAATTGTTCAAAGAAAATTAGCTAAGGACAATGACTCTCAGGTTGAAAAAATTGTATAATTTCTCTTTCAGTAAACATTGAAACGACATCATGCTTGGAGTTTGCCAAAAGGCACGTAAAAGATTCTCTGGTCTTGGAATAAACCAAGATTGAACTCTTTGGCCTGAATGCCAAGCGTCACGTCTGGAGGAAACCTGGCACCATCCCTATGGTGAAGCATGGTGGTGGCAGCATCATGGTGTGGGGATGATTTTCAGCGGCAGGGACTGGGAGACTAGTCAGGATCAAGGGATAAATGAACGGAGCAAAGTACAGAGAGATCTTTGATGAAAACCTGTTCCAGAGTGCTCAGGACCTCAGACTGGGTGAAGGTTCACCTTCCAACAGTACAACGACCCTAAGCACACATCCAAGACAATGCAGGAGTGGCTCCAGGATAAGTCTCTGAATGTTCACTAGTGGCCCAACCAGCGCCCAGAGTTGAATTTTTGGACAGACCTGGAAATAGCTGTGATGCTACCCATTCAACCTGACAGAGCTTTAAAGGATCTGCCAAAAATAATTTAGGAAAAACTCTGCAAATGTGCCAAATTTGAGAAAAACTCATTTGTATCGTCATACCCAAGAAAACTCAAATCAAATTGTATTTGTCACATGCGCCGAATACAACAAGGGCTTACTTACAAGCCCTTATCCAACAATGCAGTTCAAGAAATAGTTAAATATTTACTAAATAAACAAGAAAATGACATAAATAATGAGGCTATATACAGGGGGTACCGGTACCGGGTTAGTCAAGGTAATTTGTAAAGTGACTATGCATAAACAGCGAGTAGCAGCATTGTAAAATCAAGGGGGTGTGGTCAATGTATATAGTCCGGATGGGCTTTTCATTAATTGTTCAGCAGTATAATGGCTTGGAGGTAGAAACTGTTAAGGAGCCTTTTGGTTCTAGACTTGGCGCTCTGGTACTACTTGCCGTGCGGTTGCAGAGAGAACAGTCTATGACTTGGGTGAGTGGAGTCTTTGACAATTTTTTGGTCTTTCCTCTGACACCGCCTAGTATATAGGTCCTGGATGTCTTGAAGCTTGGCCCCAATGATGTACTGGTCTGTACGCATTACCCTCTGTAGCGCCTTACGAGCAGTTGCCATACCAGGCGGTGATGCAACCGGTCAGGATGCTCTCGATGGTGCAGTTAAGGATGGTGCAGTTGAGGGGGAAAAGGTGTTGTTGTGCCCTCTTCACAACTGTCTTGGTGTGTTTGGACTCAAGGCTGTAAACACTGCCAAAGGTGCTTCAACAAAGTACTGTGTAAAGGGTCTGAATACTTATGTAAATGATGTATTTGCTTTGTCATTATGGGGTATGTGTGTAGATTGATGAGGAAAAAAATCTAATTTAATCAATTTTAGAATAAGGCTGTAACCTAACAAAATGTGTAAAAAGTAAAGAAGTCTGAATACCTTCCGAATGCACTGTGGTGTGACAACACCCATTTAACCTAGGAAGTATGTCACTATGCATCACAAGTCAGTATGGCAGTATGCAAGGCAGTATGCACTTTGAAAGGAATGCAATGAATCATACTGATACCCACCATAGACCCCTATTTTCACATGCACTGTAAAGCGGATACCATGAATTTGACAGTAGCTACAGGCAGCTTGTAACGGCTGTCGTGGGTTGAAGGTGAGGACCAAGGTGCAGCGTTGTACGTGTTCATCTTTTTATTTTGAACTGAACACTGAATAATTAAACAATGAGAATGAACGAAACCGAAACAGTTCTGTCTGGAGCAGACACAAAAACAACTACCCACAAACACAGGTGGGAACAGGCTACCTAATATGGTTCTAGTATGGTTCTCAGAGACAACGATTGACAGCTGCCTCTGATTGGGAACCATACCAGGCAAAACACATAGCAATACAACACACAGAACAAAACATAGAATGAAAAACATAGGATGCCCACCCCAACACACACCCTGACCAAACCAAAATAGAGACATAAAAAAGGAACTCAGGTCAGGACGTGACACAGCTCTGCAGCAAGAAACTTTCTTTATTTCATATTACAGTACACCTACTTTCATTTGGTATCAAATAATGACAGTACAATATCGTAAAATGTAATGTATTATACTTTTTAAAAAAATGTAATACTACCTGAATGAATGAATGGAATAATTAATTAAATTAATTGAAGGGATGGGTTTCACAGTAATTACAAGGGATTGGTGCAAGCAGGTTGGATGCTATGTGAAGTGTTTACACATTACATCATATTCATTCATATTTCCTGGCACTTCTAGAACAATTGAAAACCTCTACAGGATTGGTGTCCCTAAACCGGGACAGTTGATGTTCAATATGCGATAATATGACTAGAATGACATTGTAAACAACAGCTTTCCGGGACAAAGACATGTCTTATATGGCCAGAAGGCTTAAATTCAGGTTAATCTAACCACGTTGTCCAATTTACAGTAACTATTACAGTAAAAAAATGCCATGCTATTGTTTGAGGATAGTGCACAGCAACAAATCACTTTTATTACAGCAACTGGTTTGAAAATTCACCTTGGAAGGTAAATAATGTAGTTACTGTAACGAGTGTGCTGAGAGTCGTGAAGCAATTTCAGGGAGTGAGTGTTTAATAAATAAAATAAACAATGAACACGAAACACAACGCACCGACATGAAAACAAAGTCAATAACACCTGAGGAAAGAACCAAGATGAGTGACAGATATAGGGAAGATAATCAAGGAGTGCAACAAATATAGCATTTTACAAGGCACGCCTCAAAATGTTTGTGTTTTTTTATTTATTAGGGATCCTGGGGTTCAAACACACTAAAGCACCCACATTATATATAAAACAGTGAACTGTTTGTACTGAATGAGCTAAAGATAAAACAAATAAAATTTGATTGGTCACATACACATGGTTGGCAGATGTTAATGCGAGTGTAGTGAAATGCTGGTGATTCTAGTTCCGACAATGCAGTAACATCTAACAAGTAATCTAATAAACTCACAACAACTACCTTATACACACATGTGAGGGCTGAATAAGAATATATAAATATATGGATGAACGATGGCTGTGCGGCATAGGAAAGATGCAGTAGATGGTATGGCAATGTAGGATATGTAAACATTATTAAAGTGGTGTTATTTAAGGTGACTAGTGATCCATTTGTTAAAGTGGCTAATGATTTCAAGTCTGTATGTAGGCAGCAACCTCTCTGTGTTAGTGATGGCTGTTTAACAGTCTGATGGCCTTGAGATAGAAGCTGCTTTTCAGTCTCAGTCCCAGCTTTGATGCACCTTTACTGACCTCGCTTTCTGGATGGTAGCTTTTTGGCCTTCCAGTGACATTGGGTTCTGCAGGTGTCCTGGAGGGCAGGTAGTGTGCCCCCGGTGACATACTGTGCAGACCGCACCACCCTCTGGAGAGCCCTGCAATTGTGGGCTGTGCAGTTGCCAAACAAGGCAGTGATACAGCCAGACATGATGCTCTCAAGTTTGTGTGGGTTTTAGGAGACAAGCCAAATTTCATCAGCCTCCTGAAGCTGAAGAGGCACTGTTGCGCCTTCTTCACCACACTGTCTGTGTGGGTGGACCATTTCAGTTTGCCTGTGATGTGAAAGCAGAGGAACTTAACTTTCCACCTTCTCCAATGCTGTTCCGTCGTTGTAGATAGGGGGGTGCTCCCTCTGCTGTTTCCTGAAGTCCACGATCACCTTCCTTGTTTTGTTGATGATGAGTGAGAGGTTGTTTTCCTGAAACCATACTTTGAGTGCCCTCACCTCTTCCCTGTAGTCTGTCTCGTCGTTGTTGGTATTCAAGCCTACAACAGTGTCGTCTGCAAACTTAATTATTGAGTTGGCGGCATGCATGGCCACGCAGTAATGGATGAACAAGGAGTACAGGAGGGGGCTGAGCACGCACCCATGTGGGGCCCCAGTGTTGAGGATCAGCAAAGTGGAAATGTTTCCAAACTTCACCACCTGGGGGCGGCCTGTCAGGAAGTCCAGGATCCAATTTCACAGGGCAAGGTTGAGACCAGGGGCTTCAAGCTTATTGATAAGCTTGGAGGGTACTATGGTGTTGAATCTTGAGCTATAGGTCAATGAACAGCATTCTTACATAGGTATTCCTCTTGTCCAGATGGTTTAGGGCAGTGTTCAGTGAGATGGCGATTGCATCGTCTGTGGACCTATTGGGGTGGTAAGCAAATTGAAGTGGGTCTAGGATGACAAGTGGAGATGATATGACTTGTCTCTCAAAGCACTTCATGATGACAGAAGTGAGTGCCACAAGGCAATAGTCATTTAGTTCAGTTACATTTGCTTTCTTGGGTACAGGAACGTTGGTGGCCATCTTGAAGCATGTGGTGACACCAGAATGGGATAGGGAGAGATTGAATATGTCCGTAAACACTCTGGTCTGCACATGCTCTGAGGATGCGGCTAGGGATGCTGTCTGGGCCGGCAGCCTTGCAAGGGTTAACATGTTTAAATGTCTTACTCATGTTTGCCACGGAGAAGGAGAGTCCACAGTCCTTGGTAGCGGATCACGTCGGTGGCACTGTATTGTCCTCAGAGGGCAAATAAGGTTTTTAGTTTGTCTGGAAGCAAGACGTTGGTGTCCGTGACGCGGTTGGTTGTCCTTTTGTAGTCTGATTGTCAGTAGACCCTGCCACATACGTCTCATGTCTGAGCTGTTGAATTGAGATTCCACTTTGTATATATACTGACATTATGCTTGTTTGATTGCCTTGCGGAGGGAATAACTTCCCTGTTTGTATTAGCACATATTCCTGTCCCCTTTCCATGGTTGAATGCATTGTTTCGCGCTTTCAGTTTTGCGCAAATGACGCCATCTATCCATGGTTTCTGGTTAGGGTAGGTTTTAATAGTCATAGTGGGTACAAATCTCCTATATACTTCCTTATAAAATCACTCAGCGTATACGTATTTTAATCTGTGAGGCTACCCAGAACATATCCCTGTCCGCATGATCAAAACAATCTTGAAGCATGGATTGATTGGTCAGACCAGCATTGAACAGTCCTTAGCACGGGTACTTCCTGTTTAAGTTTCTACCTATAGGAAGGGAGAATCAAAATGGAGTCGTGGTCAAATTTGCTGAAAGAAGGGCGGAGGAGGGCCTTGTATGCATCGCGGAAGTTAGAGTAGCAGTGATCCAGTGTTTTTCCAGTGCCTCTGCTACAGTCAGTATGCTGATAGAATTTAGGTAGCCTTTTTCTCAAATTTGCCTTGTTAAAATCCTTAGCTACAATAAATGCAGCCTCAGGATATATGGTTTCCAGTTTGCATAAAGTCCAGTGAAGTTCCTATGTAGTACTATGCGCCTCCCATAGTCTGTTCTGGACTTGTAGTTGAGGTTTTGGGTTTAGTGAATGATTTCTCCCAAATACAATGCTTTTAGTTTTGGAAATATTTAGGACTAACTTATTCCTTGCTACCATTCCAAAACCAACTGCAACTCTTTGTTAAGTGTTGCAGTCATTTCAGTCACTGTAGTAGCTGATGTGTATAGTGTTGAGTCATCCTCATACATAGACACACTGGTCTTACTCAAAGCCAGTGGCATGTCATTAGTAAAGATTGAAAAAAGCAAAGGGCCTAAACAGCTATCCTGGGGAATACCTGATTCTACCTGGATTATATTGGAGAGGCTTCCAGTAAAGAACACCATCTGTGTTTTGTTAGACAAATAACTCTTTTTCCACATTATAGTAGGGGGTGTAAAGCCATAAAACACATGTTTTTTTCATCAGACTATGATCGATAATGTCAAAAGCTGCACTGAAGTCTAACAAGACAGCCACCACAGTAATTGCATCATCAATTTCTCCCAGCCAATCATCAGACATCAAAGTCTGTTGTCAATTTGTTTTCTGTGAAAAATCATTCTATCTGGTCAAACACAAGGGTTGGTAACAGGCTGATTGGTTGGCTATTTGAGCCAGTAAAGGGGGCTTTACTATTCTTGGGTAGCGGAATGACTTTAGTTTCCCTCTAGGCCTGAGGGCACACACTTTATAGTCTGTTTAAATTAAATATGTGCTAATTTTGTCCGCTATTATCCGCTATTGCAAATGGTAGGTTACCTCAATAACCCACAAGTCTTTAAACGGACCTACAAACCGCAGGCTCAGCTTCCGGCAGGGCAGGCGGAGGGGCAGGTTCTGGGTGGAGAGCCAGACCCGGTTGCTTGGAGAGAAGACAGGCGCCTCACTGCGGTGTTCCTTATGCCGACGCACGGCCCGCTGGAGATGAGTGTGCGCGGTGTTCCATGTCTCCTCACTGCACCAGGGGCCTGGCTCGGATAGCAAGGTGCCAGTCCTGGCTGATACCCCAACTGGCACTGGAAAGGAGTAAGGTTAGTGGAGCAGTGGCGGAGGGAATGTTGAGCGTACTCAGCCCAAGGTAGAAAATCTGCCCACTCCCCCAGCTGGTCCTGACAGTAACATCTCAGGAACCTGCCCACTTCCTGATTGACCTTTTCCACCTACCCATTAGCTTGAGGGCAGTACCTGGAGGTGAGACTGACCGTGACCCCCAGGCGTTCCATGAACGTTTCCATACGCATGAGGTGAGTTGAGGGCCACGATCTGACACAATGTCCTCCGGGATCTCGTAGTGCCGGAAGACAAGCATAAAAAGAGCCTCCGTGGTTTGCATGGCTGACGGGGAGCGCAGGCAGAGGAAAGGGGCGACAAGTTTTGGAAAACCGGTCAACAATGATGAGAACGGTGGTATTCCCCTGGGAGGGGGAAGGTCAGTGACAAGTCCTCTGAAGGTGAGACCAGTGTTGTTGTGGAACCGCCAGGAGAAGAAGCTTTCCATAACGGAGGTGTCTCGGTGTCGAGACTCGCACCTGCACAGTGCCCGGAGATCTGCGCCTATGTGCCCATGGGTATGCGGGACTGCCTCCTTACCGGGGTGCACACGGAGCGGGGTGCACACGGAGCCTGTGTTGGGTCATCCTGAAATAGGCCGTACCATCGCCTGCCTGACTGAGAAGTACTGGTGGCCCACCTTGGCGAGGGATGTCTGGGTTTATGTCTCTTCCTTCTCCATCTTCTCTGCATCATAGAGGCGATACAGGGTGTCCGCCTTCACATTCTTCGAGCCTGGCCTATACGAAAGCGTGAATTGGGACCTGGCTAAGAATAGAGCCCACCTGGCCTGTCTCGGGTTTAGCCTCTTCGCTGCCCTTATGTACTCCAGGTTGAGGTGGTCCGGTCAGAAGAACAGACCAAAATGCTGTCTATAAAAACCACAAGCCCCATAACACTTCGTTAGTAAAGGCTTGGAAGACTGAAGGAGCATTAGACAGGCCAGAAGGGCATTACAAGAATTGGCCATTTTCCATTTGTGGCCTGCAAAAATGCGTTCCAGATTGTAGGCACTCCTCAAGTTCAATTCTGAGAAGTATTGCGCCCTGTGCATTTGCTCAATGATGGTTGGGATGTTTGAACCCGTAAAACAAGTTCACAATAACACGTAGCAAGGAAGCCGATAAAATAGTAGAAGTACTCACACGACCAATGGATATGAAAACAATAACCGACAAGGACAATGGGGAATAGAGGGCAGATATATACACATACTAATTAGGGGTAATGGCAACCAGGTGTGCGTAATGAGACAAGACAGTCTGGGTTTGGTGGTAATGAATCCAGTTCAGTGACGCCGAGAAGGCCGGTGACGTAGACCTCCAGAGCTGGTGAACGGAATGAGCAGCAGTACGGGGGGGATCTGTGACGCTTTCCTATATACGGCTATCACAGTGCCTTGCAAAATGATTCATCCCCCTTGGTGTTTTTCCTATTTCGTTGCATACACAAAATAGTCCAAATTGGTGAAGTAAATGAAAAAAGTAACATGTGGTGAATGCATATGTACGCCCTTGCTATGAAGCTCCTAAATTAGAACTTGTGCAACCAATTACCTTTAGACGTCACATTATTTGTTAAATAAAGTCAACCTGTGTGCTATCTAAGTATCACATGATCTTCTTACACCTGTTGTGAAAGGCCCCAGAGTCTGCAACACCACTAAGCAAGGGGAACCACCAAGCAAGCGGCACCATGAAGACCAAGGAGCTCTCCAAACAGGTCAGGTACAAAGTTGTGGAGAAGTACAGATCAGGGTTGGGTTATAAAAAAATATCAGAAACTTTGAACATCCCACAGCGCACCGTTAAGCCATTATTAAAAAATGGAAAGAGTATGGTACAACAACAAACCTGCCAAGAGAGGGCCGCCCACCAAAACTTACGGACCAGGCAAGGAGGGCATTAATCAGAGCGGCAAGAAAGAGATCAAAGATAACCCTGAAGGTGCTGCAAAGCTCAATAGTTGAGATTGGAGTATCTCTCCACAGGACCACTTACATTCCACAGAGCCAGGCTTTACAGAAGATTTGCCAGAAAAAAAGCCATTGCTTAAAGAAAAAAATAAGCAAACACGTTTGGTTTTTGCCGAAAGGCATGTGGCCATCAAGGAAAACGCTATGTCTGGCGCAAACCCAACCCCTCTCATCACCCAGAGAACACCATCCCCACAGTGAAGCATGGTGGTGGCAGCATTATTATTATTATTATTATTATTATTATTATTATTATTATTATTATTATTATTATTATTATCTACTTTCAATAGAAAAAGCCTCTGTTTTTCAAAGGATCTTCTTATTATTCAATGTTCTACCGATGTACTGTACATCAATTTGGTTTGGTCTGATGAGGTAAAGTTGACATGTTAGGCGAACGGTGGGCAGGATTATGTACCACTGGTTATGACGTGACAGAGTAATGTTGCTAAATGAATGGACATTCCGGTGGCTTCCACCTCAGGTTCTCAGAGCTCCCACCCTCATCAGACCGTGAGGCTGCCTGAGAGACCAGCTCATTCAACATCACCAGCTGTCATTGGCATCACTATGGTGAGAAACATCGCGGTTCCCAATGCAAAAACTCTGTGCTACACAGGAGCACGAGTTCAGGAAATAACAAGGCTGCTTCCAACTGTTCAACGACAGATGCTGGGAGGAGGAGGAGGCCGAGCTCGAAACATCAGAAAATGTATTTTAAAGAACTGATTTTAGCATTAAAAGACTCCAAAAAAATTGCCAATAATTTCAGGTCCAATACCATCATTGGGCCGCAGGTGTGAAAGATTCAGCAGGCTACTGGTATTACACATCTAACTAAAATATTACTGTAGCTCTACTGGAATCACTTTTATATATAACTTTCACACTTTCTGGAAACAGAAGATACTCTACAGGAGTCCATCCAAAACATATGTGGGCAGGAGCCAAGATGATAAGGCTACATTGAAACAATGAATTACCAATGACCCAAGACCAGATCAGTTAATCCCTACCCTACCAGTTAATCCCTACCATCAAATGTACATTATCCTAGGGGTGTTGGCAGACACAATGTAAGTAAACTTAATTTGTCCCACCAAATTGCCCTGAATACCTCTGATCCTACAGCTATTGTATGCAGTAATCATGAGCCGATGAAACAGATTTACACTGTTAGCACTGAGGCGGTGTGCCCTAGTAGGAGGAAACACTTTTGTGCAGCTCACCCTGCACTATCAGCTCCAAAAATAAATAACATGAGCAATTCTACTTCTGATAAGCTTCCCAGTAAAAGCATTAAAAACAATCAAGCAACCCAGAAAAGTGCTAAAAATAGCCCACATTAAAGAATGCAGCTTAACAGACAAGGTCCATGAAGTCAATAACTTGCTTATAACAGACGACATTCATATTCTGACTTCTGAAACTCACTTAGATAATATCTTTAATGATACAGTGGTAGCAATTCACGGTTATAACATCTACCAAAAAAGACAGAAATGCCAACCGGGTTGCAGTCTATATTCAGAGCCACATTCCTGTAAAGTTTAGAGACGATCTAATGTTATGTACTGTTTATGTAATATGACTACAGATTCAAATGCCTCACCAAAAACCCATTCTTGTGGTAAGCTGCTATAGAGTCAGTATCTGGATAATACAGTATGTGTGAAATACTTGATAATGCATGTGATATCAACAGAGAAGTATATACTGTAAAGTATATATTGTGGGTGATTTAAATATTGAATATTCAAGCTACCCACTCAAGAAAAAACGTCAAACTGTAACCAGTGCCTGCAACCTGGTTCAGGTATTTACAAACAGCACATGAATGAAATCATCAACATGTATTGATCACATCTTTACTAATGCTGCTGAAATTTGCTTTAAAGCTATATCCAAATCCATTTGATGGAGTGATCACAATATACAATGGCTTGCAAAATTCACCCCCTTGGCATTTAGCCTATTTTGTTGCTTTACAACCTGGCTTTTGGGGGGTTTGTATCATCTGATTTACACAAAATGACTCCCACTTTGAAGAAGCTAAATATTTTTTGTGAAACAAACAAGAAATAAGACAAACAGAACTTGAGCATGCATAACTGTTCACCCAGTCTTCCATAAAGCCCAGGTCTGTGGAGTGTACAGGTTAAAGTGGTCCTATGGACAGATACTCCAATCTCAGCTGTGGAGCTTTGCAGCTCCTTCAGGGTTATCTTTGGTCTCTTTGTTGCCGCTCTGATTAATGCCCTTCTTGCCTGGTCTGTGAGTTTTGGTGGGCGGCCCTCTCTTGGCAGGTTCCATTTTTTAAATAATGAATTTAATGGTGCTCTGTGGGATATTCAAAGTTTCTGATATTTTTTTATAACCCAACCCTGATCTGTACTTCTCCACAACTTTGTCCCTGACCTGTTTGGAGAGCTCCTTGGTCTTCATGGTGCCGCTTGCTTGGTGGTACCCCTTGCTTAGTGGTGTTGCAGACTCTGGGGCCTTTCACAACAGGTGTATATATACTGAGATCATGTGACACTTAGATTGCACACAGCTGGACTTTATTGATCTAATTATGTGACTTCTGAAGGTAATTGGTTGCACCAGGTATCATGTATCAGGTATCATAGCAAAGGGGGTGAATACATATGCATGCACCACTTTTTTCAGTTTTTCTTTTATTTTTATTTCACTTCAATAATTTAGACTATTTTGTG
The DNA here is from genome assembly GCF_057628025.1 of Oncorhynchus mykiss. Classification (NCBI taxonomy): domain Eukaryota; kingdom Metazoa; phylum Chordata; class Actinopteri; order Salmoniformes; family Salmonidae; genus Oncorhynchus; species Oncorhynchus mykiss. The sequence goes on along the minus strand of NC_143046.1, from coordinate 50,006,050 downwards.
TATGTCCATTACATGAAATCCAAATAAAAATATATTTAAATTACAGGTTGTGATGTAACAAAACAGGAAAAATGTCAAGTGGGATGAATCATTTTGCAAGGCACTGTACATCCTAAGTCTCGGTCTCTGCTCATCATCTGGTTCCACAGAATCTGCATTTTCTTCAGTTGGTTCTTAGTGCCTCTGAATCCTGCATGTGGAGAGTATGGAAAGCTTTTACCCCTGCTGCCACAAGAAAATAACTATTATTGGAGTCTGTCTACTTTGTGTGCAATCCTACCCGCATTTTCATTGACCCATGGGTAGTGAAAAAACAAAAGTAGTTGAACTTGTTATTAAAGGTCTGCTTTCAGAGAAACTGTCTGCATTTTGAACAGATAAACTCAATACTTTGTTAAATTTGAATAAAAAGCACAAGTGTTTCTATTTTCACATCAGTCCTGTGCGTTCACGGACATTAAACACCCAGAGAAATCCATATGACCCTGGCTTAATGGAATGTGGGATGGATGAGGATTTCAAACCCCCATCCACACATTCTAAATTGCGATAATACATTTTAAGGGGACCATGGTTGCATTCATCAAGTCTTGCAATACATTAGAACTGCATCACAAGGACTAATACCTGTCGGCGTTAAAGTGCTACCAACATTTCCCCAACTTAGTTTTGGTAGATTGGGATAGAAATCCCTCCACATTTCAAAGGGCCAGCCCTATTCTTGTCTGGAGCTCAAAGAGAAGGAATCAGTAGGCTAGATTGTAGGGTGCCCTGAGGATTAGAGCCCCACACGGCAGTGTCAAAGCAGTTCAGCGTGTACTTCCCATCCGTGAATAATATTTTTTTTTTCTGGAATCATAAAAGTGCTTTACGTTTTTTGATTACCCCGAAACAGCTGTTTTTCACCTTGTACAATTACAGCAATTTATTCTGACGCTAACACATCATACTTTATGCTGCTTCCCTTGTCCTGCATTCTCTGCCCTTGTTGCTGTCACATTTTCTAGATGAATTTTAAGGATGCAATGTCTCTTTCTCACTCTGTTCCACCTAACCTCTCTATTTGTCACTCACTTTTTTTCAACTTGTATTCAAATTCCTCCACCCTTCTTTCCTCTGGATCTTTCTGTCTGCCTGTCTCTCCATTAATCTCTCCCTCCCTCCCTCTCGCTCCCTTCCTTTCTTTCTCTGTGTCTCTTGCAGAATTGTTTGGGATGCTACTCTGACTCCTGGTGGGTAGAACAGTACAAAGTCTGAGATGTAGAAATGAAACATTTGAGCCTCATATAAAGACACTGATGGAAAAAACAACCGCCTGTCTTTGAATGAGAGATCTCTTGTCAACTTCGGATCCGTTACAGTGGCGGGCAAAAGTTCTTCTTTCTCTCCTCCTAGCAAGCCTCGTTGAATATGTGGTCTGATTTTTGTCTTCCCAGACGGTTATGTAAGCCCAAGACTTTCATCCACCACACCCCCTCTCTTTTCGCATTCACACTCTCATCTTTACTATCTCTAATTGCGTATTCCGCCCCGCTGAGTTTGAAAGGATAAGAAGAAACACAGAGGGAACATTTGCAAGGGAACAGTGTCTTAGTTCTTCACAGCCAAACGACTAGTTTAGCTGATCACCTTTGGCAAAGCACTGAGGAGAAGCGTTTTTGTGGAGTGAACAAATTAATGCTTGAAAAACCAGACGTGAAGCAAATGTAGGGTAGGAGTTGTCCTTCTTAATGTGCCCTACTTATCAAAGCAAATGTGTTCTCCCTGTCCAAAGTGCTACCTCAGAGTAGGTTTTGTATCATGGGCACTTTGAAAGGGGACACCACCGGTGTTGTCTAATATCCTCCCTGCTAGTGAATGACCGGCAGACTTTCATTTGCTCACCTCTGTGGTGGACCCTTTTAGGTATCAAAGACATGAAAAAGAAAACAAAGTACACTGAACTACACATCATTGGTAGTACTGTATGTCTGGCGCCTATGATGTCCATTTTGAAAGTCCTGCTAAGATTGAGACCGCAGCGGGAGGCAGGGGTGCCGAGGGTGCTGCAGCACAAAAATAGTGCACTGGGCCTGTACTAGTCCTGTATTAGCGGACCGATATAGCCGTCTGTAGTGCACATTTTTAGTCAGCATCGTCATTCAAAATGTACTTTTGGTGTCAGGGAAAATGTATGGAGAAAAAGTATTATTTTCTTTAGGAATGTGGTGAAGTAAAATATAAAATATATAAATAGTAAAGTACAGATACCACAAAAAACTTGAAAGTATTTTACTTAAGTACTATACACCACTGTATTTGTGTGTATTATTTGTCAACTATTTTCAGCCTTGAATACTGAAATGTTAAATTGTAAGCATGTGCATTAGGATTAAATATTTATTTGCGTACAGGATGGCTTGTGTGTTTGTAATATATAATAATATATGCCATTAAGCAAACACCTTTTATCCGAACCGACTGTGTACATACATTTTACGTATGGGTGGTCCCGGGAATCGATCCCACTACCCTGGCATTAGAAGCACCATGCTCTACCAACTGAGTATGTATTTACTTATTTTTTCATTCGTAGCTCAAGAGCACTCTTATTCGGCTCTTCTTGACGCAGCAATGGAATGTTAAACCATATTTATACAGTTAAAACAATTGGCGAGCTAAACCCCCTGCCACATTTTGTTAGCATAGCCCTTTGATATTTGCCATTCAAGCTTTCACACATGGAATGGGCTCACATGCTCCTCCTGGCTGCCTGACAACAATGTCAGTGCTCCATCTTGTTCTATCCCATTAGCCCGCTCAGCCTGAGCAAATATATTGCGGTTTTTCACCTGCAAATTAGGAATTGGGGAATTGGATTTCTGCTCCTATCGTGTCGTCTCCCCTCACCCCCTTCTTGACTGCAGGGGTAGTCTAGTGCTCTAATTCTAAAAGTAATCTTTGGTCAACAGGGAAACCGAGAGGAGGCTCAGGGGAGGTTGGCTGGCCATTTTCCCCAGCCTGGTCTTATACAGTAGACGAGACATAATATAGTATGTCGGGACACTCAAATTAGTATGATATGTTAAATTTGGTATACATAAGAATGAAGGTCAAAAACAGAAGTAGGGTGTTTGGTCAGAGTGGATGGATAGTATATAACACGAATTTCTAACACCACAAAGGTTGCATGTTTGAATCTCATCATGGACAACAGCATTTTAGCTAATTAGCAAACACTTACAACTTTAGAACTACTTAGCACGTTAGCTAACCTTTCCCTAACCTTAACCCCTAACCCTAGTTAGCGTTAGCCACCTAGCCACGTAGCTAATGTTAGTGACAACGGATTGGAATTCGTAAACATACTGTATATGTTTTGAGAATTCAGAACATATCATGCAAATTGTAATTCGTAACATATTATACTAATTGGAGTATCTTGGATGTACATTTGCTATGTTAAGTCTACCCCTGAGTCCAGGTTGTTTTCCCTCAACTCCTCTCTAGCAAACGCCTTACAAACAAGGTTTCCAGCTGTCCAGAGGGACTTATCATCCCTGGTTTGTTGGCACACTCCAGATACGTAAATTAACTCCTCTCAGCTGTCCAATCAGGTGTTACTGGCTATTGGAGGGGCACCCGTGTCACCTGGGACCAGGGAGGGTTGCCAGATAGGGATGAGTGAAGGTCCTCCTGAAACAAGAGGCTTCTCTCTTGACTCCTATAGACCCAGGTGGAGTGGTACTGTTGGCCAGGTGGTGAGGGATTTATAAGGAGCCAAGAATGCTGATGATTATGTGTAGTTGGCCATGTATTTGGCCTGAGTGGATTTCTCAATGATGGCTGGGCAGTTCTTTCTGGTTTGGAAGTTCACTGACCATGCCATCCATGTGCAAGAGGAATTGCCTGTGAAAATGCACACAATACAATTTAGATACACCCCCGTTCAAAAGTTTGGGGTCACACAGAAATGTCCTTGATTTTGAAAGAAAAGCACATTTTTTGTCCATTAAAATTACATCACATTGATCAGAAATAGTGTAGACGTTGTAAATGACTATTGTAGCTGGAAACGGCTGATTTTTAATGTAATATCGACAGAGGCCCGTTATCAGTAACCATCACTCCTGTGTTACAATTGCACGTTGTGTTAGCTAATCCAAGTTTATCATTTGAAAAGGCTAATTGATCATTAGAAAACCCATATGCAATTATGTTACCACAGCTGAAAACCGTTCTGATTTAAAGAAGCAAAAAAATTGCCTTCTTTAAACTAATTGAGTATCTGGAGCATCAGCATTTGAGTGTTCGATTACAGACTCAAAATGGCCAGAAACAAAGATCTTTCTTCTGAAACTTGTCAGTTTATTCTTGTTCTGAGAAATTGCCAAGAAACTGAAGG